>NC_080024.1:152035574-152637881 GCF_030020395.1 Manis pentadactyla | reverse complement strand
ATTTTTCATATGTCTACCTAGATGTTATGCAATTTATTTGATCTATTTTCTCATAATGGAAATGAGTGTAATTTAGTATATTGTAGTTTTCTAAATACTAAAACATATCACTGATCCTTAAATTGAAAAGCATGTGGTCTTAACTAACAGTGCATTGGGGATGACTTGAATATTAAGTTCAATGAATTGTATAATATGTTAACTAAGGAATAAACAAAACAAATATTTGAGCAAACTGCTATTTTAGTAGGACACACCCTCTATTAAATTATAATTTCGCACTTGCTGGTACTCCACGGGGCACTACAAAATATCTTCAAAGATAATTCCCCTGTAATATTTCAAGCTGCATGATATAATTACTTTACATTATCTAAGTTAATAAGATCGTTTAAAAAGATATGCATTTTTGTTTTAAACTTTAACTCTTGCAGTTAGTTAGTGTCATCAGAGGAAAATCAATTAAAATATGTTTTCCCTAAAATCTATGTTATTCCATTAGGGTGAAATATATTGACTTATTTATTTAATTTCATTTTTCAGAAAACTTGAATTAGTCAAGCAGTAGTTAAAAACAGAATTGATTTCAGCAGTGTATGTGTTTATAAAAATCATTAGTTTTGATATTTTTTGTAATTTCGTCTAGAAATTAGTAGGGGACTTGCCCTCTAAGAGCTTCAATTTTTTCAAAGCAAGAGAAGAGATGACCCCAATTTCCTAGGATAATTGATTGGTAAGATGAACTTGAAGAGCATTTTCGACCCCCGGACATGTTCTTCTCTTTGCCTGTCCTCCTTCCCTTCTCCCTTCTAGTCCAGATCAGGAGGACATGGCACCACGATGTGGAAGATGCAAAGACATACACTGGGTCAAATCTTATTATTGGTGGAGTTTCACTATATTAGAGTATTAGGAATTTTGTATGAATTCCATAAAAAGGTGCCCTACATTTCTAAAGGTCAACAATAAATTAATGATCATTATGAAAATTATTTTATGACAAAAATAGTTATCACATAGGACTAATAATAGAGGAAGCACAGATTACTTTGCAAATTGTTATAAAACAGTGTTTGTGTCTTCCCACTGATAGTATAACAACTGAAATTAGCCCAAAAAGAAGATTGCATTTGTTTTTATACATCCAGTAGGGAGCTGGGTAATGTCTATACATTAATTCCTTGGGGCAGAGAACATAACTGTATCTTTCATGAATTTAAACAATTGGAATATAACAAGAAACAGGTTGTTTAAAGCAGTTAGATCAGCTAAACCAGCATTTCAGAAATATTTGGACTGCCCATATTCACCTGAGAATTCACTCTGTCTGTGTGCTACTATCAACCCTATCAAAATCTGACTGTGAGAAAAATAATGGAATACGTCTAAAGAATATGCAATATACTTCTTCCTCAGTAATGTTCTAGTGTTCGTTTAATATGCAAAGGAAACCAAAATGTTCTATATTCTGGATATGTTATTGCTTTCCCAGTAAACAAAAAAACAAAAATATTTAAAAACCTGCATTTACATCAGAGTTGGTTATGTATGTCATTCATTTCCAACAGCTTCAAGGAATGGCACTTATTAAGAAGTAATGCCTGAAGGAAAACAAATGTTAGAAAGCATCCGCAGAACCCTAGTGATAGCTCCTAATGTGAATGAATGCCTAGCTTCAGTTGTAGATAAAGTGTGGAAGTAGGTGGATTTCAAAATGCTACTGTAGCAATTCAAGGAAAGCAATGTTTTTCTGGGATTGGATTGTGATTCTGAGAAAACGAGAGCAGAGAATGAGTTGATCACTGAATAGTCTAAGAAAGAAATAATAGAATAATCTCTGGACTCAGTTGATTGTTAGAACAATGCTCAGTCACTTTTTATATACTAAAATAGGTAAAAAGGACAAATACTTAAGGCAACAAGCCCTGGGCGGGATTGGTGGTACAGGAGGAGGTTCAAACCCCTGCATTGCCTCAATCACACTGCCTCACTCCCCATGACAGCCCTGTGTGCTTCTGGGTCGTCAGTGCTCACACAATGGGCACGAATCAGTCACTCGCCACACGAGAGCACAAGACGGAACCTCCTCCTCCCCCTTTTCTCCATCTGTCTTTCTCTTCTCTGAACAAAACAACCTCTCTTGACCTTGCTGGCCGAGGAACCTGGAGTCTTGATCTAGAATCACTTCGTATCTGAGCCTGTCTCTTTTTGGCCTCCCTTCCCAACACCAGAAACTAACAAGTAAAACCATCTTATTGTGATAAAATGCAAAGTAAGAAATTATTTGGCTTAGAGACAGAATTCAGTGGAATAAAATGTAACATTTTTTTTGAAGTTTCAAATGTGCATTAAAATAAATAAATAAAAGGAAACTGCAGGTGGCAAGAAATTATCATCAAGAAAGGAATGACCTAAGGAAAGTTAAGAAGAACAATCCAAAATGAATATAGATTAATCATAGATATTGTTCACTTAAATAAAATGAATCAAGTCTTGTAAGAGAAAACTGTTAGATATAGAAAGGAATAGGGAAAAAAGATAACTGGGAGAGAATATTATAAAATATTATAAAATTGATTTAATAACATAAAACAAGATTTATTTAATAAATGCATACTCTTGCTAAGCACTATATAAATTGTACATAACTTTTATTAACTTAAATTTTAGTATAACACATTTATATATATGATCTTACATGTTTAGATGCAGAATCAAAGAACTCTAGAGTACTTACACATTTTTGAAGCTCAGCAAGCTAAGAATAGTCAAACCCTAGGGTGAACTCCCAAAATTATACTTTAAAAAACTTTCACCGAGAAGACTTAGGAAAATATAATTTAAAAATGTTAAAAAATAGATAAATATATATCGAATATATATTTTATACTGCATATACTAGTTTATATATATGGCAAATATAAAGTATGTATGTCACATACAAATATATGTACATTTTTCATAAAATATATATTTTTTTAAGTCACTAAAATGAATAGAAACATCTCCCCAAACAAATTTTACATGATAGTATCAATGAACAAGATGTTACAGAGCTGTAAGTTATCAGCTGTATTTTTAAGAGCCCAATCATTGTGGATTAAAATATTCTCCTAAATAATGAATTGATTGAGGAGAAAAACAGTTGCATATAATGCAAAGTAAAACAAAACCAAAAGAATATATAGTTATAAAACTGTATTTGGAAAAAAGCATACAGAATCTTAAATGTTTTATTAAAGAAGAACAAATAAAAATTATGGCTAAAAAAATCAAATAAATAATTAAGTTAGAGAATGTGACCTGGGTATGGACATAGTGAAATAAAAACCAATATTAATTAGAAAAGTAAACAGATGCATTAAAAAATAATCTACCTTATAAATTGTAGTTAAGTGTAAAATTGTACACAAAAGACCATGAACTATGAAAGGATGAAAAATACTTCATAAAATTTTAAAACTTTTCTTTAAGAAATATCACAAAAATGAAAAGGCAACACAGAATATATAAAGCACCATTTTTACTTAAATAATAAATACAAAAACCCAATTGTTCAAAAGTGGACAAAACATTTTAAGAAACATGTTACTGAAAAGATGTATGAATACAAGCCCATGAAAATATATGCCATCTCTTTAGTCATAAGATAAATGTAAATTAAACTACATTAGAACACAACTATATACATGTACTAGAACAGTTAAAATTTATGACCAGAAAAATCCAATGTTTATGTGGATATTCAATAATTATTATCTATTAATACTACTTACGGGTAGTATAATTAATATCACAAATACTACTTATGGGTAGTATTAATTAATATCTCAGATACTACTTATAAGAATGCAAAATGGTATAATTGTTCTGGAAAAAGGCACCAATTTCTTATAAGGCTGAAGATACACTTTCCATAAGATCCAGCCATTTCATGCCTAGATAATTACTCAAGACTAATAAAAAGAAACTATGTTCACACAAAGACATGTGTTCAAATATTTTTGAAGCTTTATTCATGGTAGACAAAATAAAGGGGGGGGATAAAAAAACTAACATATATCATCAATAAGCCAATGGATAAACAAAGAAAAGTTTGTAAAAATGGAATATGATTCAGTAATAAAATGAGACAAATTCTTAGAGAACATGGGTTAACCACCACAGCAAGGAAACAAGAGAAACACAATATTCATATCTATAAGAAATTCTAGGAAAAGTAAAATTCTAGAAAACATAAAATCATAGTGAGAGAAAGCAAATAGATGGTGCCAGGATGAGAGAGGTAAGCTGCAAAGGTGCACAATGGAAATTTGTAAGTCATGGAGATAGTCAATATTATGACTGACAAAACTCAACTACAATTCCATTTACAACTACATCAAAAAGAATAAAATACCTAGGAATAAAACTAACCAAGGAACTGAAACCTACACTGTGAAAACTATAAGACACTGATGAAAGAAACTGAAGAAGACAATGGAAATAAATGTAAATCTATCCCATGCTCATGGATAGGAAGGATTAGCATTGTTAAAATGGCCATCCTACCCAAAACAATTTACAGATTCAATGCAATCCCTATTAAAATACCAGTGGCATTTTTCAATGAACTAGAGCAAGTAATCCTAGAATTCATATGGAACCACAAAAGATCCCAAGTAGCCAAAGCAATTCTGAGGTAAAGAACAAAGCTTGGGGTATTATGATCCCTGACTTCAAGCTATACTACAAAGCTTTGGTAATAAAAACAGTATAGTATTGGCACAGGAACAGATCCACAGATCAACGAGCAGAATAAGATCTCAGATATAAACCCACACATACATATATACAGTCAATTAACACATGATAAAGAAGCTATGAATATACAATGGGAAAAAGACAGTCCAACAAATGGGGTTGGGAACTGGACAGCTCCATGCAAGAGAATAAAACTGGATTTCTATCTAACTCCATATACAAAAGTAAACTCAAAGGGGATTAAAGACTTAAATGTAAGGCATGAAACCATAAACCACTCAGAAGAACACACAGGCAAAAATCTCTTGAACATAAGCATGAGCAATTTTTTTCTGGACACATCTCCTTGGGCAAGGGAAACAAAATAAAAAATGAACAAGTGGGACTACATCAAACTAAAAAGCTTCTGTACAGCAAAGGACACCATTGACAGAACAAAAAGGCAACCTACAGTATGGGAGAATATATTTGTAAACAATTATTCAATAATGGGTTAACATCTAAAATATGTAAAGAACTCATTCACCTCAACACCCAGAAACCAAATAACCTGATTAAAAAGTGGGCAGAGGATCTGAACAGACATTTTTCCAAAGAAGAAATACAGATAGCCCACAGGCACATGAAAAGATACTCCATATTGCTAATCATCAGGGAAATGCAAATTAAAACTACAATGAGATATAAGCACACAACAGTAAGAATGGCCACTACCCAAAAGATAAGAAATAACAAGTGTTGGCAAGGTTGTGGAGAAAAGGGAACCCTCCTACACTGTTGGTGGGAATGTCAGTTGGTGTAACCACTGTGGAACGCAGTATGGAGGTTTCTCAAAAAAGTAAAAATAGAAATACTCCACCCAGTAACTCTACTTCTGGGAATTTACCCAAAGAAAACAAAATCCTTGATTCAAAAATATATATGCACCCCCATGTTCATTGCTACTTATTTACAATAGCCAAAATGGGAGCAACCTAAGTGTCCATCGGTAGATGAATGGATAAAGCAGAAGTGGTACATATACACGATGGAATATTATTCAGTCATAAAAAAGAAATCCTGCCATTTGCAACAACATGCATGGACCTAGAGGGTATTATGCTAAGTGAAATAAGCCAGGTGGAGAAAGACAAATAACATATGATTTCACTTATTTGTGGAATATAAAAACAAAACAAAATGAAAAAAAGAGCAGTAGACTCAGAGACACTTATAAGTGACTGGTGGTTACCTTGGGTGGGGTGTTGGTAAGGGTGGATGGGGAGAGTGAGAAGGATAAGGGGGTTCAAAAATTCTCAATCATACTGTAAGTTGATCGTGGGGATGGCAGTACATCATGGAGAATACAGCCAATGATTCTGTAACATCTTTCTTTGTTGACAGATAGTAACTGCACTAGTTGGGGTGAGGATTTAATAATATAGGTAAAATGTTCTTTTAACAGTGTGTTCTATACATGAAACCAATCTGAGATTTATATCAACTATACTTTAATTTTTAAAAATTCATCTAGGTGTATATTTTAAATTATTGACTTTTCTTTGATGTGTGGTATTTAAAAATAATAGGACAAAATAATCCAGACTAAAATACATAGGGTAGCATTTAACATTAGAAAATTAAATGTTCATTTATGTACTTATTATTTCTTATCAACAGGTTAATAGAAAAGCACATTATATTTCATTCACACTCATTTCTTTCTTATCAATACTTTAAAGATTATGCTGAGTAATAAATCCCTATCCAGAGAGCTATTCCTATTGAGACCCTAGGCTAACCTCCTATAATCAGAGGCCATTTGGATGGCAGAAAAAGAAAATGGTTTAAAAGCCACTTGCCAAACAACTGCCACATCAATCAATCTACTAGTCCACACTTAACACAGTAAGTGTAGAGCTAAGACAGTTTTTAAAATACTGAAGTTACAATTGCCTCCCAAGTTTCCTTTCTCCAATTACACTGCCCACACTGACAATACAGCATCATAAAAACGATACAACTTTCATAATGCATGAACAAAACCGAAAGCTTCTGTGAGGACTGCCCTTGCACTGTTCACCATGTAACTTATTCACTATGTAAGAATTTGTACTCCATGTAAGAATTTGTTCGTTATGCATCAGAAGATTGGAGACTGACGAAAATTAGGCTTGGGGTGGATTAATGATTGTGCATTGAGTATTGACCCCCCTATACAGAAATTTATTGTTGTTAACAACTATTTGATCAATAAATATGAGAGATGCCCTCACAAAATATATATATATATATATATATAAAAACACACTTCCAATTGTAAAATAAATAAGTAACCGGGATGTAATGTATAGCATAAGGAATATTGTCAAAATATTGTAACAAGTTGGTATGGTGATAGCTGGTACCTAGAATTATCATGTATATAAATGTTGAATCACTGTGTTGTACACCTGAAACTAATGTAATGTAATACTGTTGTCAACTACCCTTCAATAAAAAAAAAAAAAAAAAAAAAAACGATACAACTGCATGTATATATATATGTGTGTGTGTAAATGTGAAATGCAAGTATATATAGTCCCTGTGAGGTGGGGATAGTGAACAGAAAGGCAGACAACTTTCCCCTTACTCTTTATCCATGTGACCCTTTGTGGATGAAAGCATTCTCCAATGTGACCCTGAGGATGGACTCTCACTCAGGAAAGAGAAGGTTTTACAGAGAATCCAACTGACATGCTGAGAAAGGACCTCAATTCCTCCTTTTTAAGTCACATTTTAATGCAAACATCAAACACTTAAAAACTGTTGTTCCACCAAAAAATCACATGTCAAGAGCAGAAAGAGAAAAGAATTATAATTTATTGTGCAGGAGAGAGCCTTAGACTCATAGGTGACCTTTCTTTTAACAGAGCTATTTAATAAGTCAGTAACAAGTGATCTTGAACTTGAGTGTGGAGGTAAACAATGGAAAGTGCTGAATTTCTATGCAAAATAAATGCAGGACTAATTTTGCTCTTGGCTCTGAGAAAATAATGTTACTTTGGACAGCCTGATGGGTTTTAAGGGGTGGTGATATCTGATACTCAGTTTTAGTTAATGCTATTGTTTACTCATTGAGCTAATCTCCTGTGGGAGATGATGAGAAGGAATTGCAGCTCTACATTCAAGTAGGTATAAGGCAGAGAGATGGCAAGAGGCTGACATGAGAAACCAGTGACACTGAGAATCAAGGTGAAGACAAAATGCCTTAGCTGGAATCATCTTTAAGAACATGAACCTCCTTGAATATGGAGACATAATGAAGAGGAAGTGTTTTAGAAGGCTTGAGTTTATATACATTTTTGAAGTACTGTAGTGAACATGTAAAGCAGAGATAACAGTTTTCATGGAACTCTTGGTAACCCTATTTAAGCATCTTTTTAGTAGTAAATAATCATGAAAGTCCATAAGAGCAACATCAGAATGACAAAATCATTTACATTTAATATTTAATCAAAAACTCATTCAGCATAATCCCTGAAGAGTACTTTCAGTCAGATAAGTAAAGAATGACTTTTAACTATATAGTATGGTAGAATCTTGGCAGGCTTGCTTGTGAAAATTTCAGAGGGAAATGAAAGATTAAATATGTCAAAAGAGTTATTTGCTATTAGCTTACATTAGAATAAAGTATCTCAAGTTTATTTACATTAGAATAAAATATTTTATATTCTAGAATTGCTTTAAACAATTTTTCTAGCAATTCTGAAATTTATCCTTACAGTTATACTGTAATTCCAGTTGCAGTATATTTAGTGCATCTCTAAACCTAAAACAAATATCAATCTACAGAAGAGTAATGATTATATGAGGATTTGCTTTTTGTGATTATCCGTATCATTATCATCACATATTCTAAAGGTTGCTATTCCATTTATTTTGATGTTTTCTCAATTTCTGTTTTATTATAAAATTGTTTCTATTTCTATAAATCAGATGACAGGGGATGAAGAATTCCTCTAATCTAATTATGTAATAAATAAAATACTTTGATTCTTTTGAGATTTATATCTGAGCATACTTTTTACTGAACCAGTCATGGTGAGAGGTTTGATCACTTAGTGGCAGTGAGATTGCACATTGACAGATTTATTCACTTAATAAACTTACGCGATCATTTTCACAGGTTTAAGTGTTGTCTCATATTTTTAACTGGGGATCACAAATCAC
Source organism: Manis pentadactyla (assembly GCF_030020395.1). Taxonomy (NCBI): domain Eukaryota; kingdom Metazoa; phylum Chordata; class Mammalia; order Pholidota; family Manidae; genus Manis; species Manis pentadactyla. The sequence continues at coordinate 152,628,947 of NC_080024.1, read as the reverse complement.
CCAGTTGCTGACTTGTGAACGACCTACCTAAATGAATGTCCTGTCGCTGTTTTTTATTCACAGTCATCATACAAATTATATCAGGAAGTATGGAATGGAGGTAAGATGCATTTTTAGAACTATTAAATGAATCCAAGGATGTTTAAAGAGCAAATACAGATGACATTTTCTGATTATCACTTCAAGTAAGTTTATAGGATTTGACCAAGGAGACAAATAAATTTTAAATGAGAAGAAGGAAGACTCCTTTTTCAGGACCACTGAGGAAGCAGTGTGCACAAGCATTGTTAGGTGGCTTTAATAGATTCTGTGAAAGGTCAAACGCCAACTTGTGCTGTTAATTCAAAAAAATGGAATGTGCTTCATAGAGGATAATTAGCTAATAGAGAAACATATGGTATTAGCAGAGGATTTTATTTTAGAAATAAATGCAACAGAATAATTTGAAATGTCATCTTTTACTGTGGATAATCAACTATGTTAATTTTATGGACAGCAAATAAATCAAAATTTTAGTAGGTGGATATACAAATCATTGAATATTGCATTTTCTACCATAAAAGAAGATAAAGGAAAATAGTGATTGCCTACCTTTTATGAGACAATTAAGTCAGTTATTATAAATTTCTAAATTAAAAGAAGCCATTGCAGAATGGGGACCCTATAGTCACAGTTGGTTTGCTTTGTCTCAACTTGCAGTGAGAGGAGCAACATCATAGTTAAATATCAGCAATTTGACCCCCAGATTAACAGCTCACAGTGCTACATAACGTACAAAGGACATTGGTTAAATGCAAACTCCTTGATTTTTGTTTCTTCCAGTAATAAAATAAACAGATTGCTTCTAGCTACGACACTTAATGAAAATTTATATTCTTCTCTGTTGAATAGGGTAAGGGCTATGACTTCCAAATGAAAAAGAACTTTCAAGATATTGCTTGAATATAATAAAATATTATTTAAAACTACATCATTATGTCCACCATTTAGTTTGCTATGGAATAATGTGAATTCCATTCAAGTTTATAGAGCATTAGTAGTCCTTGGTTTAAAGTGTTTCAAGGTTATTAGCCATTATAGATTTTTAAAATTCTAATGACTCCTATTATTTCAAAAGTTGATTTTTATTTTATGAGTTGAAAAATGAAATGTAAAGCTAGAGTTGAAAGGATTTTAGGGAAAAAAATTCAACTATCTGCGATAAACAGATTTATATCCAAAAGGAAAAAAAAGACAATACAAAAAAATACAAGAATGAAAAATAAAAGGTAAATGAGCCAGTTAATAGCAGTGGATTTCTATAAAATATAAAATATTTTAATAATCTGGTTGTCTGCATAAACTTAATGATAGAGGCATAATATATGTTGGGAAATCGAAAGGAGATCAAAGCACCAGAAACAGGCTGTCGAAGGCCATACCTGCAGTCTTCCAAGGACACCTCCTGAGAGGTTTTCAGCAGTGCAGAATCTCACATCCCACCCTGAACCTGAATCTGAGTTTTGAAAAGGTCCCTAAGTGATTCATACACACATTCAAAGTTGAGAATCACTGGTCACTATCCACGCATGAGTGGCCAAAAGTTGGTATTTTATGTGTTGGTGCAAATATTCTGAAATAGCTCATCATGACATGTTTCTCAAACATTATTATTATTATTATCATGGAATTCGCAGAAAAAAAAGAAATTCAACTTTGAAAATACAGATGTATATTGTCAATGTTGAATATTCCTAATATATTAACTATATAAAATCATTATTCCTACTTGTGTTTAGAATACCATGTGATATGCTCAACATATTGGTTTAAAAATGTAATTTGCAAATCACTTATAAATGCATTAATTTATATTGACTTTCAGAGAAAAGAGACTTTTTTTGTTTTTTTTATTTTTTCCTTCTTTTTTATTTTTTGCTGAAATAACTGTTGTGTGTGAAAAGGAAGCTGAGAGAAGTATGCCAGGTAGTTTAGGAAGGTTGATACCAGGGAAAGCAGAAGGCAAATGTGGTTATATCACTACACATTAAAAGCCTAATGAAAAAAATAGCTGAATTAAAAAGAAAACGAAATGTTAAAGCTTATGAGAAAACTTTAAAACAACAATGTGCTGTAAGGTTTCAAAAGAAGTTCTAATGCTTGTATATTTTAGAGTGTGCAATTTCTGAATCTAAATAACATGTATTTCATGTTGTGAAACTTTTCTATCAGACAGTTTTAATGCATAATAAATAAAAATGTTATCTAGGGATCCACAAATGATTCCAATGCATGTAAATAAATGAATGCATAACCATTTTTGATGTTAGAATAGATTAAATTACCTGCATATTACCAAAAGATATAAAAAAAGTTGATAAGTATAGGAAATGTAATATTTTGGTTAAATGATTCATATTATCTTTTCATGGATATTAGCTAATACCATGATTCCCAGCTATCTAAGAAAAAATTTTTTATTTCTTTTTCTTTTTTCTCAAATAAGGGTTCAGGTTAGATTCTGGCTGCCATTTAAAATTCCCACCACATAATGCATGTTTTCTGAATTATAAATGCTTGCTCTTGGGGAAATAAACTAGGCATAGGAGCTTATCATACATTTTTCACATAAAACATGAATATTCACTGTTTTCAATGTCATTGTGGCTGGCCTACATCAACAATATACTTTTATTGTCTTATTTACTATTACCTGTTATTAACTTTGCCCATGAACTTGACTTCATAAAGGCTGTGAATTTTGCCTTTAAGAATATTTCCTTTTTTTAACCTTAAAAAACACATTCAATAAACTTAATTTTTAAAATAAAGTGCAGAAGAAAAAAGAAGAAATGAATTTGATAAGCTTACATATCATTCAAAATGAAAATGTTTTGTGTAATGCTCTTTGTTCATAGTTTAAAGGAAGCTCAGAAATTTATATGCTTATACCTAATAAAGAGGTGAGGTTATAATTCAGAAATGTCTCAACTAGGAAGTCTTGTAGATGAGTTGAGAATTAAAGTCCTCTAAGTGCTAGTGAAACTCTTGAACAATCCAGAATAATTAATAAACTAACACATTTCCAACAGAAAAAGATTTTTATGCTACAATGTTTTAATAACAGATGCAGAGCTATTCAACAGGTTACTTCCAAAATAGACTTTCTAAATCACTTTAAAATGATTTTGTTCAAACTTCAAAAAGGAAAGGGAGATTTTCTAGGTTTCCTATGAAAAGACCGCTGTGGAAAGGAGAAAGTGAGACAGAATTACGTGTGGGAAAAAATTATGAGAAAGTTTGTTGGCCAGGTCATTTGGCAATTTTATACAAATTTTGTGTTATTTGGTTTACTTTCTTGTACTGTGATACAAATAAAATATGTTCCTTATGCCTGCTACAAGCAATTTTAGAATTAATTCACAAAAGCCAGCAGATTTTAATTGAACAAGGATTGTCATTGACGATCTGCATAACATTGCCAACATCGTGCCTGTCACTTTTCTCATCTCTAATCTTTAGGAGGGCAATAAACAAATGGTAGGGTTTGTTAAGAGAAAAAAATGATTTATGCTTGTGACAGCACTTTACAAATTTGAAAGTGGTTTTTTATTTTTTATATATTTATTATTGCATATGAATATTTATATATATATTTTATGTATATACTTTATATATATATATATAGCAGAACTAGGCTCTTTTGCATCTGTTCTGCAAATTTATGTCATCTTAATGCTGAGAAGGCAAAGCCAGACATGTGTCTCATCCAAAATAACCCAGAACTTGCTCAGCTTTGGACAGTGTAACTTCCTGCCATATTCTCCAGAAAAAAATAAAAATAAAAAACTTATTGCAAAAAAGTTTACAGTGCAATATTTTAAGGTCTTAAATTTTGTAAGCAAGCCAGTTAAAAGTTATCAGAATCTTAAAATTATACTTAATTTTCAGAAAGGTTCATCTTTAATTATTGCTCTTGAGTGTTCATGGCTGCTAGTTGGCCAGTTTTCCCTTCACTCCACACCTGGTTGAAACTTATATGCCTGTAACTTGTGGAGATGATGAAAATAATAATGTTTGTACATGTGTCCTTAGGCTGGAGTGGGAAAGAGAAAGTGCAGTGCAGTTACCACATCCGAAAGGAATAGACCGGGTGGGAAAAGGGAAAGTAGGTTAGGATAGCACATTGCTCCCTGGAAGTTAAAAAATGTATGGCAGAAGGTTTTTCCTACCAATGAAAAATTTGCAATAGTATTTCAAGGCCCATGATAAAGTGAATGGGAGACTATGTTTAGCTGGTTGAGCTTAGCTTGGAAGCAATTTCCGCTCAGAGAATCAAAGGTTGTGAAAAGGTCAAAACAATAACAAATAACCTAATGTTCTTCATGACAATCTTCTCCACGTGATATCAAAGACTAATAAAATTGAATGTGGTTTAGAAACTATGCCTACAGCTCAAGTGTCTCTCACATGTAACAGGAACTGAGAAAAGCATGCCGGCAATATTTCAAGTTAATGTGCAGCCTCACAACTTTGACAGACTTTCCCAAAACAGATGGGTATGTTATTTGGGGTGGAGGCATTCAATTTTGGATAGGGGGTAAACTGTACAGTGCATTCAGTCCCATGAGACTTTGCTCAGTGTTAAAGCAGGAGAACAATAACGTGAGTGTTGAGTATTCCATTTTAATTAATTGAATAAAGAATCAAGTATGCACCAGATACTTCAATAAGGGCTGGGAGGCAGAAGCAAAAAGTATAGACAACTTTTTCTGTCCTCACTGAGCTTATATTCTAATGGGAGATACACATATTAAGCAATACAGGAGCAAACATTTATGGGATATCAGTGAGAAGAGCTAACAACAACAAAATAAGAGGGGAATTAGCAAGCTGGGAAGTATTAAAATTATATAACTATAAAGTGGCATATTATTCAGCCTTATAAATGATCTTGTCTTTTGTGATAACAAGGGATAAATGGGAAGACATGATGCTAAGTAAAATAAGCTGGACACAAAAAGGCACAAACTGCATGACCACACATATGCAGAATATTTTGAGTCAAATGTGCAGAAACAGAGAGTAGAATGGTGATCACTGTGGGTGGGGGAGGCAGTGGTGGAAGTGGGAGAGGTTGGTCACGGGGTAAAAAGTAGCAGGTACACAGTATGAATAAATCTAGAGGTCTAATGTATAGCACAGTGACTATATTTAATGATACTCCACTGACTACTGGAAATTTTGTTACAGAGTAGATTTCAGGTGTTCTCAATCCCCCCAGTAGTAATCAAAGTAGGAGGTAATGTTAACTAGCTTGGCTGTAGTAATCACTTCACTTTGTATATGTATATCAAGTCATCATGTTGTACATGTTAAATGCATGCAAATTTTACTAAAAATATCTAAGTAAAACCAAAATTTTGTATGCTGCTATGAGTGATTTAATGGAAGATAAATTGATAAAGCCAGAAAAATGGGGTTTTCTGAAACAAGAAGGCATGGATCTATGCATAATAAGGACGTGGATCTTAGCTAGATGCAAGAAAACTTTATACAGGAGAGAAGGTGGATAAGTGGGTTCCGAAGTATGTAATTAGTTGGTTCTCAATGTTTTTAAATGGCTTCAAGTTTTTAGTGGAGAAGGAAACATGACTGCCAACTGAAACTAAGAGTAGGGGAAGTTTGGAGAAAGCAAGAATTGTGAGACAAACGTCCAGTGGGGTGAGGGCGTGGGTGTAATGTGGAGGGGTCATCTGCTTGCCAGCGGAGCTCGAGCGCCTGCACGAAGTCACTGACGATGAACTGATACCAAGGGCAGTCACCACGGTTTTATATATTTTCCAAACCAAGTTCATCTATGAGGCCAAAGACAATAGGCAGAAAGTGACACCTAAAAGATCTGTGGCTTTTCAGAAGAACATGATAAAGGAATCAAGGAACAAACCCAGTTTAAGTTGTATGCGAGGAGGTGATTACAGTGATGCTCCATGAATTTTAAGCCTGGAGATTTAGGGAATTTAGGATATGAAGGGGGATTCGAGTAAATGGGGATGACAGAGTGAAAGAAAGGGATCAGAAGTTCTGGAGGCAGAGGATAACTTACGGAGGTGGCTCACCCTGCTGGGGGTCTAACTGACAAACGGAGTGTGAAACACTTAAGATTGTGATTATGGTAGATTTACTATTATTAGTAATGAAAAGCTGGAGAGCGTGATTGTGAACATGAATGTGTGAGGTGGGGTAGAGGACACGACCAATAGAGAACAGGGGAAGAAAATGAGAAACCAGCACATTGGAAGAACCATGTAGGAGGATACTGAGCACATATCACGCTCACATGCACACCCCCCAGACAGACATGTGGTTATTACACGGGAAGTGTGGTGGAGTGAGACAGGGAACCGGCAACTGGCTGGTGCTCAGTATTTCAGTCAACTTTCATTGCTGTGCTTTTTCATGAAGAGGGAATGTGCACAAGACAGAACACATTATACTCCCCAGATCCAGCTAAGGAGATTTGCATGGAGAAAAACGACAGTGTCCGCTGGTGAAAGTCAATCTCAGTGACAGCAAGAAGAGCAAGTTCATACAAGTGGCTGAGGTTTTGGGGAATTGAGTTCCTGAGGTAAAAAGTGGTGAAACGGTTTCAGAAGTTTGGAATGTGGGCAGGGTGGGTGATAGGGAGACATGCAGAGGGACATATGGAATGAGGGGTCCTGGGCTTCCTGGGGTAACTGACACAGCAGAGAAAAGGAAGGTGAGCTTCATCAATAGTCAGCAGGAAGGTGGTGGCACACCATGTTCTCAGGGACAAGTAGCAGGTGGAAATTTTTCCTGAAGCAGACACATTTCTAGGACTCCTATTTGACTGTTTCTTATAGAATTATAGAGTTCAAAAATCCCTTCTTTTTTCTTATTTTTTCATATTTTTACTCACTCTTCTTAGATTTAGAAACTTAGAATTTGTCAGGTTTATATAGATAGATAGATAGATAGATAGATAGATAGATAGATAGATAGATAGATAGATAGATAGATAGATAGATGTATATATTTGAAAGTGTAAGAAAATTACAACTGCACTTTTGAAAGAATTGACACCTTTAAAATAGTCTTTCCTTCCAGTGTAATGCTAAACTTTTCTAGTAATTTTATTACTTTTTAAACAAGACATTTTAAAATGTAAGTCAATCAACCTGTAATTACTGTAAAACACACTTATGTTTTTAAGGCACAGAGTGTTTCATATTCAGTGAAAACACATCAATACCATTTCACTCAAAGCTTTTCCTGATCTGACCCAGAGGTAGATCCTGTTCCCTGGCAGTTCCCAGAGAGAGACGATCTCACCCACAGGGTGCAGCCGTGGTTATGTTCCACCACCTGCTGGGATACACGGCGGAGGGAGAAACTGTGGCTGCCTCTAGGCCACTTACTCCATGTACTCTATGAGTTTACTGTAGGTTTCCAAAGTATGTAAAATTCTGGATGCTTTTGCTGCTTACCCCTTCCCAGTAACCCTGGCATAGAGCGGGTCAATGTCTCCTTACTTCAGAAAAACAACAGGAGTGTTTCCAGAGGAATAAACTGCTTTCCTTACCTGGGAGTTTGTTCTGACAAGCCTGATTGCCCCAAGGGTCTGAGCTGAAGTCCATATATTCTACTTGATTCATTTTACAGTTGCTAATACAGCCAAATGACAAAATTCAACTGCTTTCTAAATTACTGCATAAAATGTGATAATGAATATTTATTTTATACAATCTGTTGGCATATTTTAATGCAAAAAGCTACAAAACTATATCTGACACTAGCTGACATTTGAAATAATTTTAGTTTTAGATGGTGTTGGCCTTTCCATAATTTTTGTGACTTGCCATACTTGAAAAATTAAATTGTCAAAATTGTTACAAGTCTAAAATAAGATAGTAGATGTTATCTTCTGCTATGAATTCTTATGGCATATTAACTGAAATGGCTCTTATGAATGGTTAGTGACAAAAAAATATAAGCAGGACATTTAATTTTCTCCTTCAGATGAGTGTTGGGTCTTTTATGAAATTATAAATAGTGAACTATAACTATTTCTAGACAATATTTGGATTTTCTAAGATTAAATAAAATGCTTTGACCAAGCCTCCTGGGAGAAATGCCTAATTAATGGGCAGGGGCAGAAGAGATGCAAGATGATCTGCAATAGTCTGTTATGCCAAAAAGATCATTTGTTGTCCCCCTGAAAAAGAAGGGGGGATATGTCAAAAGGACAGAAGATTTAGCCAAATCTAGGTCAATTTGAACAACAGAATGATCAATTTTAAAAAGTTATAAATTATTTAAAAATTTGAAATCCATGAGTCTAAAGCTGTAATAAATTTGCAAATAATATTAGCTACAAGGAGATTTAGGGAGTACTCTTATTTTTAACAGAATATGCCAACAAATATATCTGTGGGGATGCTTGAAACAGAAGACCATTATGTTGGGATACGATTAGGAAGGTTGGCTCAGGCAAACCCACTAATGGATTCTGACTTCAAAGGACAATTTTGATGAGGATATGAAGATGATCTTAAAGTGTATTCCCACTGTTTTTGAACAGTATGCATTTGATATAAAATCACCAAATTTTATATATACAAACACTTTAATGTTTATATTATAGTTCAAAATTAACTTGATCTGAATTTTCCAGCTCCTATATTCCACTATAATTTTAAAAGCAGAAATGCATTATCTTTACCTGCCAGTTACTTCCTGATGACATCAATGACTGAGTGGGCGGCGCTCTCTGTCCTCACACCCCATGACGGGAAGCTTCCTGCACCCTCCTCAGGAGTCTGTTAGTTAAACTCAGGTCCACCCAATACTGACTCACAATTGTACTGTCATCTTCTGGTCAACTCTTTGGACCCTTGTCCTTTGAAGACTATATTCCCCTTTGTACTTAAACATTTCCTCAAGCAAGCCTAAAACTTTGCATATTATCTGAAAACTCTGACGACAGCATGTAGCAAAAAGCATTCTCGGTTTTGCAGGCTATGATCTTCCCTCCTCCACAGTTCCAAGAAAGGAACATGGCATTTTTTTGCTATAGTTCTGCTTCTACTCAAAGCTTTTATATTATCGATAGTTTCATTCTTTATATCGTTCTATAAAAAAAAATCTGATTGAGTTCCTTGCATTAAGTGTGGCTCCCAGAACACGGAAGAGCATTATGCCTGTTCAAGGTCCTTCTCATTGACTGACTGACTGGAACCCCCCTCAGTACCCCTGCTCTCCATTTCTGGTTACCTACTTGTCATAGGTGATTGATTTAATGCATTTGGTATGTGCCATTGTGATTTTGTATTTGGAAAATAGTGTAATTTTTGGTCAACAATATTTAAAATCTAATCTGATATTTTGAACCACTGAAAAGTATCCACAATACCTCATTTTAATTATTCTTCTCAACAGTGATGGGCACTGGACTTACACCTTCACCATAACCATCACACAATACGCCAAGATCAACCTTTTATTTAAACGGATCACCATGAACCCCTAACTATGAGCGATGTCTAGCTGCCAAATGACATATCCATAGGATGCTAAATTTAGTCTAACTTGGTGTTGTGAACTAATGTAATCAATCAAATTGATCAACAAATAACCAAGTGATGTAGGAATAAGTAAACATGAGCAGTAAGCCAAAACATAAAAAACAAAAAACAACAGAAAGGAAAAAGAAATATATATTGAAAGTATCTGCAAAGGATTTCTCCAAAAGCTGGTATTTCAATATTGTAGTTGTCATGAACAATGTTTAGTGATGAGACCCATAAATTAAAAGTTCAGTCACAATACACAGATCTGCAATCAGTTCTATGACTGTAAAAATTATTTTAAAAATATATCATTTAGCAAGTACTAATTACTGATTAAAAATTATCTAATTGAGCAAATACTAATGAAAATCATTTACCTCTAGACTGCCTACATTATGTAATGTTATGCTGAAATTATAATTCCATTGTAAAATTCATTTTTTGTAAAACTATTTAAAAATTGTACATACACGTAAATACTTCTATTCATAGAAAGTAAAAAAGTTCGTAGAAAAGTTCCTTTTAATTATGCTTAATCATAAAAATAAATGGATAAAAGTAATTTAAAAATATAGTATAAACATTAATTTTAAATATCAATTTCCATTTTTACTTCCCAGATATCAGCTTTAAATCTTACTTAAATGTAAATATTCTACTGGCTAACACACATGTAGTATACATTTTGCAAGTATATTCTACCCATTTTATATAATATGTAGATTCTGCCCGTTATAAATACTCCAGTGAACATTTAAAAATGTTATTCATACACGATTATGCTGAGCTGACATACTGTAATAGTATGCTAGATGACTTGAAAATGTCTAGTTACAACTGCAAGGGAAAGAAAAACAATTGTCAAACATGTCAGAAATATTTTTTTGTGAGATTTATAGAAAGTGAAATGTTTGACATATATTCCATACATTTCAACAAGGGTGCAATATATTTCTTGAAAGTAAAACTTTCTTTTGTCCTAGAAGTTATTTCCAAAAAAAGGACAAGCAATTAGGAGCAGGCATAGATTTTTAAAATAAATGCCAAATTTTCCAAATACCCTCTCTTTTGGTTACCCTACCTAAATGAATCCACTTTAGATATATTCAAAATATGACTTAAAGCAAACGGTAAAATAATAAATATATAACATAAATGTAAGGTATGAAAATCAATACAACAGACAATTTTGAACCATTTACTAAGCTGAAGAATGGGACATTCCCATACAGTATTAGGTAGTCATATAGCATTCTGTAATCATATACTCCTTCCTCCCAGAAATAATTTTTCTGTATTTTGTATTTATTATTCTCTTGCTTTTCCTAACAACTTCATTCTATGTGCATTCCATTATGCAACATACTGTCTGGTTTTAACTTGTTTTATGCTTTTTACCTTTACATAAATATTGTTAAGTGTTTTCTATAACTTGTCATTATCTTTCACTAAGCTTTCATCAATATATTTGAAAAATTAGCCTATACTGATTATTTTTTTACCATATTTAGTAGAATTTGCACTATAGCGGTTAATAAAGAATGAATATCTGTTCGAAGTTGTACTAGCTGTTTTTGAAATACTAGTTAATTTTTGCTTTTTGTGGGATTCTTTATTATTCCTATTTATAGGAGATGTTTGTAACAGTGCCTCAGTGGGATGAATTGTCAAAGCCCCGTCATGTGAAGCATAAATCGTACCCAATGCAAACCTCACTGATGAGCCATGGGATACAAGGCAGGAGACATCAGCCCAGCACCCTCCCCAAAGGGCCCCATGCATCAGGCCCCACTTCCAGATGATGTCCGTTCGCCTCATTCCATGGGGCCTTTGTAGTTTTTTAAGTAGTGAGTGAATGCTTAGTACTGGCTGTGAAGTATTTTCAAGGAAATTCATTTGGTTTTGGGGGCTTCCGAGTTTTACACTACATCAAACAGAAAATATATACGTGACTAAATGTCCCTTCTCCAGCTATGTTTCCTCCCAAATCCACAAATACTTGGCTTCATTCCAATAGACAATCTAATCAGATCAGGTACTACATCCTAATAGATCAGCAGATATGATATCATAGAAAGAGCTTTATGAAATTTTTTCCTTTTAGATAAAGTTTGCCAAATGGTGTCATTCCACTAGTATTACAAGTGTTCAAGAATGTCTGGCCCAGGCTTATAATTTCCTTAGTGTCCCCCCAGAAAAAGAGTATTCCATACTTCCTGATGTTGACTCTTTCCTCCTACTTTACTTCTCAGCTTAGCTAGATTTTGACATTTGTACATGTTGAGAATGTTTCTTTTCTCCAAGCATTTTGGTAGTATATTTTGATTGACAGAAGTTCTTACTCAATTTTTAAATTCTTTTTTCTCTTCTTTACACTTGATTTAACATCTATGTCTTCTTAAAATGACAATAGTTTACTCTCTACATTTGTAAATCCACATGTAGCTGGCTTTTGTGTATTCTAGCAAAAGGGCACACGGGGGGATGACTAGCCGGTTACTTGATGCAGCGAGAGGGGAAGTGAGGGCATGAGGTGTGTGTAAGGCAAGGTGTAGTTGGGCCATTCCACAAAGGACATGGGCCAGGAGCACGTTCTGCTGTGCCAGTTGTCCTAGCGGCCGCAGCACTGTGACCCTTGATGACCTGGCCTCCATCATGAATCTGTATGCCACCCGAGTGTCGAAGCACAGATACAGGCCCCCTTTCTGGGGCCTGCAGATGATGACTTCGGCCTCCTCTGGGGCCATCAGCAGCACTGAACATAAACCATCAAGCAACGAGAGTGATCAAACACATGGAACCTGACAGGCCATTGGAGGTTGAGAAACTAACCAGATTCCTGACCTAATATCATAAATACAATTTAAAAATGTGCTCTGTTCTAAATATCTTACACTTTGTATTTTAATTCACAAGGCTTGAGCTCATCCCTATAGTTAGAGCTGGACTTGATGTTAGCACTGTGGTTGGCATTACATAATGTAAATTTATGTGTTGTTTTAAAGAGTGTTCTTGTATTACTCAAAATAATGCACTTGAAAACTTTTCATAAAGTATTTCGCTTGTTTAGTGAAGGTCCACTCATTATCATGTGCAAATGATCTGCATCCTAATTCCTGCCAAATATTTTTGTCTCCCTGAGCCCATCTCCAACTGTGCTGCACAATAACACTTCTTTTATAATTAAATATTCTCCTGGAAACATCAGCTAAAGCGCATTAATATTTAATGACTTCATGGCCTATATTTTGTATGTTACAAAAGCACTATACAAGACCAAGAGGTTATTTTTCTTATTGGAATCTCAGCTGAACTTCCAAAGCTCTCTCTTTTTCTTGTAGCTTTGACTAGCCTACTTCTTTCTGTTAAAACCTCTTGTTATTTTGGCATTTTCTTGAAAATCCAAACTAAACTTCACCTCATGGATAAGTTCTTTACCAAAGTGGAACAAACTGTTTTACTTTTTTTCATTTTTCACTCAACTCACTAGCAAACCTCATTTGTTTTTTGCAAACAAAACGATCCCCCACCCAATTAGTGCAGTACCTGGGCCCACACAGGGCCCCTTGCAGACTTCCCGACAGAGCTCTCCTTCAGCACCCAGTGAAGGGACAGCGCCTCCTTCAGAGGAGGAGATGCTAATTCCATCCGTCCTGTGGCGTTACCCCATTCCAGTATCTCAGGAAGATCTGTCAGAACTGCTGCAATTATATTTGATTCAGCATGTACTTACTTGATCTACTATGTGCAGAGTTTACATCTTTTATGTCCACTCATGCCCACTTTTGGTATTTGTGGCACAAGGGGCATTCAAGTGATTGTATCTAACACCTTCAGCCCAGCGTCAGGGTGTAGAAGGATGCCTGACAATTCCTTCCAGGTACTAAGAAGAATATACTTATTATTAATGTGGATAATTATAATGTCAAGAAGTGTAGAACCATCAATTTCCACTTCACAGAGAAAGCCACACCAGTGCAAGGTAGAGTTGGAAAGATAACTTAAAACTGAAAGAAAACAAGAGCTTTGGTAACTAATGTAAATCAGAAATGTCTCCTGTGGATTTTTTTCATCTTTTGGTGTATTTTTCCATTTATTTTTTTCTGATGCTCAGTTCAATTTATTAAAAAGGGTTTTAAATCAATTTTATTGCTAAAACATTTTACTTAGAGCTAAAATCAAATCAATTACCAAACTAAGTATTTTAATTACTTTAAAATATAATTTCAGTTTCTTTTATCCACAACGTGCTGCATCTAGACTGATTACAGGGACAGGTTTAGAAATGTAATTTAAGTAAAAAGTAAGCTTTCTAGGTATAAGATATTGGAATAAAAGAGCACTTATTTGCTAGGATATCAACATCAAGTGAGAGCAGAAATTTTACTTTCAGTAAAACTGAACTGATACTAGTGGCTTTATTGTTTATGAAAAGTACCTTTCAGGGTTTGGAGCCTTAATCATAGGAAGGAGTGTCAGTGAGAGAAGAGAAGACAGTAGCTGCAACTCTCAAACAGCAGCAAAACACACTTCTTAAAAATAGGTGGCTTTCCAGCAATGAGCTTCCTGGGTTGGAAAAGGTTCCTTGAACTGCACCTGGTGCCACCTGACACCGTGATCTAAGAGGGAAAGTAGAGCTGACTGAGAAAATGCATAGTCCTTTATACCCTGCAGAAAACTTCCAGAAAATGATGATGAGCCTTGGAGTTTTAATTGTGAGAAATCTAGCAGCAGATTTATCTTGGCTGAGATAGATAGTAAATTCACACACACACACACACACACACACACACACACACACACACAGACACCCCAATAGACACTATTAAAGGCTTCACTGTGACCCAGAATTTCTGTTAACTAGGACATGAGGATGCCTGTCTTCTCTTAGATAAAGGGCTCATCTTTTTCAAAAGAAAAAAGAACAAAGAAAGAACAAGCCATATTGAATCCATCAAATTATAAAGTAAAGAAGGGGCTGAAAGAAAAAGAAATGGAGGATTTCTTGGGAAAAATATCATACATCATCAGATTCAAAGTATGCAATGTACTCAAAGATCTTAGTGAAAGTAGCAACATTTTGTCCCAGAAATACGAGCCATGTAAGAGAAGGCAGAACCGAGGAGGTGGTGGGTGGTAGTGATGGGATGTTTGGAAGAAAAATACCTAGGAAGAAGGAAGTCCTTAAGGAAGGAAGCCCAAAGAAGAAACAAATACATACTTCAAGAATGAGTGCCACCTTCAATAAATGAATTTCTAGTAATTATCCTGGTTGCTTTGGTTTTAAGAATATCTAGTTAAGAACATTAAATTTTACCTTATTTAATTACCTTTCATTCTGAAGAACAACTCTACTTAGTCTTAAAATAATCATCTCTTTTTCTCTGCCTCTTGTTTAACCAAAACATTGTCTGTTGTTTGGATATGATTATACTAATGATCTAGAATGTGTTAGGATGCTTTGCATGTTTTTATGTTTCAGATAATTTGAAATTAAAAGGAACAATTTAGATGTAAACAATGGATAATGCCAGCTCTTAAAGTCTTCTTACACTAAAATTGAAACATATACAATCCTATGTTTCCATGTATGTTACTAAGTAGATAAACAGCAGAACATTATTAATACACATTAAACAAAAGATAATATTGGTGGACAATAAGAGACATGAGTAAATTAAATTATGCCTAACACAACTTGGCATAACTCTTTGGAATTTAACCTCCATTTTGGGGACACCAAGTTCTGAGTAAGTCTGCCTGATTTCCAGGCCTCCTCTGGAAAATCAAAAATAGTCTCTGAATTGCAGCATTCACAACAAGGGGCAAAAGCATTGGATGAATTGGAAACATGAGGGGGATGCAACTATAATCCATCAGCGCAAATAAATGGCAGGCAAAAGGATGTACATTTTTCTTACTAGGAACATAAGGAAAAGATTGGTGTGGCATTTATACTAATGTACCACAAGGGCCAAAAAGGAAAGAAGGAAGAGCAGACATGCACAAAGCATGTAAACTAAGTTAGAACAAAACATACTGGGCCCCAGTGAACAGCAGTAACCCTCTGTGTTCCATACCATAAAGAATTTTTAAGATTCTGAATAATTTAATTAAACAAAATTTAAAATTGGAATAAGTAAAGGGTAGAATTTAATGACACACAAATTGCAGAGCTCAGGAAACTTAATTAAATGCCAAATGAACAGCATTACAGAAGGAACAGGAAAATCAGAACCACAAGAAGTAGAATAAACACAGCTGAAAACCTCACTTACAACATAGAGAAATGGCTTATATAGCCACAGCTGAATCCACGTGAAAATAGTAAAGCTCTTGGACAAATCAGAGAGAAAACCCTAGAATATCAACAGAGGCAAAGATAATCTAACAGGAAGGTAATTGGGAACCCTGAGGTAGAAGGCTGACAAAGGCAATAATAGGACACTTCCCTATAAACATAGCAGTATTTTTTTCTAGAAATATACTAAAACATACTTAGACATTAGAAGATCAACTAATAATCCAAAATAAGTGGGAAGAGAAAATCACTTACACATATCAGAATTATTTGATGTGATGAATAAAAAATATCAGATATTCAAGTTAAAACACTGAATCATTGACAAAACTGAGGCATGGGTCATGAAGGAAGCCATCAAGCTATTCTCATATTTATCAAGAACACTTAATCTGGAATAAAATGAAGAATTTTAAAAAATGAAACAGTATTTATAATGTATTGAGCAGAACACATAACTTTTGTTGCAACTGCCTATTTATTTGGTTGTGAACCTGCTAGACCGTCATCAGTGTTCCCCATGCACTGAACTATTCAGCAAATGCCGAATGAGCTCTCGGAATAAAGTATTGGCATTTTAAATAAGCTCCTAATAAATAAATTTATGAATGGACTAAAAAAATCAGACACTTAATTATAAAAGCCAAGAAATCAGGAGAGAATTTTGAGGCCAAAATTCAGGATTTGAGATTCATCACCCTAAAAGTGGTTGTTGAGTACACTGCGGTAGACGAGACAGTCCTCAGTTCACACGCTTAGAGAACATACACTTCTGATGAAAGTGGAAATGAGAGGGTCTTGAATAGAAAACTGCAGGAGAGAAGAGAAAGGGGCAAATTTTTCAGGCCATCTGTTGACGAAACTATTCCCACTGAATTACTTTGGTCTCTCTGTCAAAAATCTACTGATTACATACATAGGGGACTATTTTTGTAATCTGCATCCTTGTACTTTTGTAAGTTTACCCTTATACCAATTCCAAATACCCTTGCTTAGGTCAGGCTTAGTATAAGTTTTAAAGTTAAATTACGTTAAGGAGGCCAACTTTCTTCTTTTTTATCAAAATTGTTTTGACTGGTTTTTGTATACATTTTAAAATCCACTTTTCAATTTCTGTAGAAACGTTTTCTGTGCCTTCGATTAGTTTGCATTGAGCTATCAATAAATTAAGGAAAACTAACATCTTAAAAAATCACCAAGTATTCTGGATTCATCTCTTTATTTTTTTTTTAGTCATTTTTCCCCACATGAAATGAGTCTTTCATCCCAGCTAGACTTCAAAGTCTACCTAGTATTAATATACCAACTTAAGCTTTTATTTAAATTTGTTTTCATGCTACATCTTTTTTCTACCCTTTTACTTTTAATATATTTTCATATTTGAAGTAGGTTACTTGAGAGAGTAACAGATGTTATTTTTTTGGTACAGTCTGATAACCACCACCTTTTATTTGATATGGGTAAACTAAATTTAACAAAATCATCAAAATATTAGACTTGAATACACTTTGGTTTTTGGTCTTACACTTGTCACACGTGATCCTTGTTCCATTGTTCCTTTATTCCTGTCTTATTTTGGAAAGATTTCAATGAATTATTTTTTAGTATCTGCTAATGGCCTCTTGGTTATACATTTCACAACGTGCATCTCTAACCTAGTCTATGTTCAGATAATATTAGACCACTTCATTTGCATTATTGTGCTATATTTTACTTTCACATGTTATAAACTCCCTAAAACATTATAATTACTTTGGTTTTAGTCAACATTCTATTTTTACTGAGTTACTGAGTTTCTGTCTCCACTTGATGCCTACCCTCTACTATTGCTTTTGTTTTATGTTAGCAGTTTTTTTCCTCAGACCCTCTAAAACACCTTAAAAATTGAGTTACTCTTGGTTCCTGGACTTGCCATTGGAATAAAGAAGGAGATATCTAAACTGGCCTGTGCATACAGTAAAACAACAAATTTGACTGCATCTATACTGTTGGAACTCAACCAAGAATTAGGAGAAGTGCAAATTGCAGCACTCCAAAATCTTACAACTACAGACTATCTACTGTTAAAAGAACATATGGGATGTGAACAGTTACCAGGAATGTGTTGTTTTAAATTGTCTGATTTTTCTCAAACTATTCAAATTCAGTTAGACAATATTCATCATATCATTGATAAGTTTTCACAAATGCTTAGGGTGCCTAACTGGTTTTCTTGGTTTCACTGGAGATGGCTGGTAATTGTAGGTCTGCTTTGGTTATGTAACTGTATTCCTATTATGTTAATGTGTGTGCACAATTTAAGTAGTAGTTTAAAACCTATACAGGCTTAAGTTACTCTACAAGAAGATATGTCAAAGAAATAATCAATCTTCCCATGTTTTCTTCCGTCTGCTACTTCTATAGCTTTTCTTCTTCCTTCCTAATTACAACCCTTAAATAGAAATCGTGCTTCATATCGAATTTACCGAGTATCATAATTCTTCCAAGTGGTAAAGATACCTCAAGACAAATGCTGGGCATAGAAGCCACAGGGCATAAATATGCAAAGAAGTAAAAAGCCAACCTTTTCAAACAATATTGCTTCTCTCTCACTTACCAACTTTACATTTCCCTGTATGGCCCCGGAAGATGACTGGTTAGCCAGAGACGGGTAAGAGTCCTCATGGGAGGAACAACCTAAGACAGGCACAGTTGCAGGGGGGCCATCAGGTGAGAAATTGGGGATCAACAGAGGTGAGACTTAGAACTTCACCCCCCCTGTTTTGAGAGAAATCTTCTGCATACATGGATGTTTTATTGCCCTTGTCTAGCTTGGATTAACACATAGTCTACAGGCACACACCTGATCATCTACATATGCCCTCTTACAACACTAAACTATGTTTTCTACCTTTATCTTGTATCTACCTACCACTTCAGCATTTTATTAAAAATAATAATAATAATAATAATAATAAGGGAGAAATGTGGGATTCAAATATAAATCAAGTATAAAAATCAAACGAATATTCATATTTGACCTGATTGTTTATAGTTCATGATGCGTGATCAAAACCGAATGTTTCTGTGATGACTGCCCTTGTACTGTTCACCATGTAAGAACTTATTAACTATGTAAGAATTTGTTCACCATGTAAGAACTTGTTCGTTGTGCTTCAGAAGATCGGAGACTGATGAGAATTAGGCTTGGGGTGGATTAATGATTGTGCATCGAGTCCCCTGTACAGAATTTTATTGTTGTTAACTGTTAACAACCATTTGATCAATAAATATGAGAGATGCCCTCTCAAAAAAAAAAAAAAAGAAAAGCTGGATAAGCACAGCACTTATCTCACAGAATTACTGTAAGAATAAAATAAAATATGTAAAGAGGCAAAAACCTGGTACATGTTAGGTACTCAATAAATGTTACTTACTTTTCAAAAAAAAAAAAAATTCAGTTACTCTTGGCCTATTCCTCCACAGATCTCTAAATTCAGTTACTCTTGGCCTATTCCTCCACAGATCTCTACATGGGCAATCATTCACTATGAAAAATAATTTATAGTTAGAGTAACAATAGATATGACTTACTAAATATGTAGTCAGTGTTAAGTACTCTTGAAGTGCTCTATATGTACTATATAAAATTACGTAAATTAATAATCACAAAAGTGCTGTAAAGTAGACAAAATTCCCCCAATTTTAGGGCTGAAACAAGATTCAAAGGACTTAGATAACTGCCTAAAAGGCAGAGAACCAGTAATTTGCAAACGGGTCGCTTTCCCTTCCAGCTGCTGCTCCCCGAGCCACGCTGCGCTAATGATCCTGCTGTACGTCGGGCACCAAAGCGCATCCCACCGGTAGCGCTCTCCCCCGTTACAGGGCCGACCTAAGTAAGGGGTTTACTCAGCGGGAGAACCTCGTTACATTTATCACATTATAGACTTCCTGACATTCATTTCTTCAGCTTAAAGACCAATCATATTAAAGCTAAGCTAATAACATTCAGGACACACGAGATTCCACATATTTACCCCTGTCCATTTTATGAAGTTCCTCCTCTTAGGGCTCATGGAGAGAAGATAAAGGTGGCATTCACTCTGCTCCTAACCTCAGCTCAGGCTGGGGAGTTGACTGACTAACGGTAACTTGCTTAATGGGGCGCGTGCGGGTGCATGTGGGTGTGTGCATGTGGGTGTGTGTGTGGCGTGTGTGTATACAGGGGTTTAGATCCAGGTTCATTCATATCATCTTATCTCTCCTTCAGATTCTTTTCTCCTTTTGTTCCAAAACTTATAATGAAACCTCTCAATATTAAAATTGAGTTCTTTTCCAAACTTATTTTCTCTCAGTTTTAAATTTGAAAGTTCATCAACTTTGTTCATCTTTTTCAAGATCCTTTTGGATGTTCTGTGTTCCTTGCATTTCCACAAGTTTTAGAAATGTTTGTCGATTTACACAAAGAAGTCAGCTGTGATTATGATACTGACTGCATTAGATCTGTGAATCAATCTGCTCAGAATTGCCATCTCAATATTTCAAGTCTTCCTACGCATGAAGATAGGGTACATTTGCATTTATTTATGGTCTTTTAAAAATTCTTTTAACAGGGTTTTCTATTTTCAATGTATAAGATTTGCATATATTTTGTTAAATTTATTTCTACATATATTGTTTTTTGTGATCCTCTAAGCTGAATTATTTCATAATTATTGACAGATTGCTCATTGTTAGTACATAGAACATTTGTTTTTGTGTATTGATCTTGTATCCTGCCATCTTGATTAACTTGTTTACTAGTTGTCATACTGTTCAATGAAATCTGTAGATTGTGGCTCTCTGCCACGTTCTCACAGCTCTGCTTTGCTGGGCTCCCAAACCTGTGGCTCTTTCCAGCTGCCCTGTCCTTTGAAATAGGTGGAGGCAGCCATGCCCCCAGGACCCATGCTCTCTGGACCTGAAGTAGCACAGCCCTGATGATCTCTCTGAATCACCTTCCTGGTCATTCTGCCATTGTCTTGAAGAATAACACCTGGCTTCTGTTGAGTTGGTTGATCCCATACTACCTCCTTATCAATCGTGGGTCAGCCACAACCTTAGTGTTCTTATATTTTGCAATAGGGATAAAATAAAAAATTTCTGAATCTTTAACTTTAGCACCTTTTTGCTTAACAATTCCATCTTTAGGTAATTCCTCCATTCTTACATTTCATTATAAGCAATCAGAAGGAACCAGGCCTCACCTTCAGCATTTTGCTAGGAATCTCTTCAGCTAAATACCCAGTTTCATCACTCACAAATTCTACCTTCCATAAAACATGAGAGCATGAATGCAACTCAGCCGGCTTCTCTGCCACTTCATAAAAAGGACCGCCTTTCCTTCAGTTTCCACAGCACGTTCCCCATTCCCACTTAAGTCTCAGCAACCATCCACATTCTCCCAGCAGTCGGTTCATGACTACTTGAGTATTCTCTCAGCAGACAGCAGCTTTCTCTACAGCTCTCCTCTTAGCTTCATCAGCTTTTACCAGAATCACCTTTAACAGTCTGTTCATGACTGTGGGAGTTTTCTGGCCTGCTCCTCAAAGCTCTTCCATTCTCTATTCACCTCTCTGTTCCAAAGACACCTCCACATTTTAGAAATTAGTTACAGCGGCGTTTCAGTGTCACCACCCATTGCTGCATAGTCCATTTGGGCTGCTATAACAAACTACCATAGACTGGGGCCCTTACGGACAAGAAACTGGTCTCACAGGTCAGGAGGCTGGTAAATCCCACCCAGTCAGATGCAGTGTCCGGTGAGAGCGGCTTCATGGCTCACAGATGGCTGACCTCATGAGTGTCCTCCCGTGGCCGGGGGGAGGAGAGCCCTCTGGGTCTGTTTCCTAAGGACCCTCATGACCTGATCGCCCCCCAAAGACTCCTCTTCCTAAAACCATCCCATTGGGAGTTAGGAATTCACGTGAAATTTTGAGAGACTCACACATTTAGTCCATAGCAATACCTTTCATCAGGCAGAGAAAGTTCCCCAAGGAACTAAAGTTAAAGAAAGTGAGTAGAAATATCCTAAGCTCTTTCTTGGGTGTTATCACCAAGATGAGGGCTACAGTGGTCACAATATTTTAAATTAATTTATCTGACTAAAAGTGCTCCACATTATTATTGCACTGATTACAGATTTTACATCTCCTAGAATTGCCACCCCTACTTAATCCCTCTCCCTCTCCTCCCACCTCCAGTTTATCTAGTCTTACCCATGGTAAAGAACAGGCTCAAAAACACTATTTCTCTAGATGCTGTATACAGAATGGGACGTAGGCTTCTAAATGCAGCGTACTTACAGACTGAGAAAAAGCATGCTAGTGAGTTTCAAGTGAGCCCTCGCTTTATGTTAGCACTTAAACTATTGAATTGCAAATGAAATTCCAGGCAAGATGTGATACCTCCATTTTCATTTAACAAGGTTTTTTAAATACTCATGAGATTCATAAGAAATTGGATGGTCTCCGAACAGCAAGGATTTGTAATAATGGCCCGGGTATTATGAGGATTAGAAGAATCTGAATGAACCATCCCTCAGCTCATAAAGAAAATGATTAAGGATAAAAGGTAGCATTAACTGTTCAGTGATGTGGGATATTGACTGTACGTACAGCTGCATCAAATTAAAAGTCACTTACTTGATTAGTTGGCTAAATAAGACAGCTTTTATTTTGCACCTACATAAACAAATTCATGTCACTCAAGGCCTATGTATTATAAGTTTTCAATGTAGTCATAATCTCAATTGAGAAATACTATTTTGTATATTTTCTTACAATTGTTCCCTATTCATTTTTAAAGAATTTTACTAAAGATGTGGATGTGTGCTTATCCTGGAAAAATTAATATATTTGACAGAAATATTCACCACTATCAGTAGAAAATGAGCAGTTTTGAAGTTCACCTTAAAAGTTAATATTTCAACTGTCCTTAGGGAACTGCTTTAGGTTGCTGAATGGTAACCTTGGCCAATTCTACGTAAAATAATCTTTCTAATTAAAATAACCATTCCTTTCCATTGTTGGTTCTGTTGAAGGATACTGATGAATTAAGTTACAAAAATAAAAAAAAAAGGACTGCCCCACTACAGGAATCCAGCCTCACATTTGTAAGGTTCAAATATCCTAGGATCTTCCAACATGTTTTTTGCTGGAGTATAAGATGGTATATGGTTTATATAGTGGCAGAGAGGAAGTAATCATATAATCATCAAGAGCTACTTTCTGATCTCCCTTTTCCAAGGAAATTGGTTTATTTTGGAATAAATAAAAGACAGGTTTAGGAGGAAACTCTTCTAATCTTAGGGTTTTAAAAAAAAATATTTTGGACATTTTTCTAATGTATGTCATGTCCTTTTATTTAGCGTATTATTTGTTTCCATATGAGGTCATGGACTGAATAAAAGTTTCTCTGAAACCCTCAGCCTTGAGTCATAATTACATTTGAATCCCATATATCATGGATGTAAAACGATACTCTTGACATCATTGTTAGATTATTAGATAGAGAACCCCCGCGCCCTAGCAGATGGGGGGACATGGCTTAGGACCTGCGCGCTCTTCACGTGCGGCAGGACGGCTGTTCACCGTGTCTCAGCAACGTGCTGTCTCTGCGGCTCTCACCCCTCGGCCACGCCAGCAGGAGTGACAGGAAGCCTGGGGTGGGGAAGCCGCGCAAGGCTGACGGATCACAGACAGCGCGCTGTGAACAAGGCGTGGGACACGCCGACCGGGGAGGCAGCCGGGATGCCCCCGGCAGGCTGGGGAAGCCCGGGACTCTCCAGCGCGTCACTGCGGTGCTTCTCGGGAGGACACACAAATCTTCAGTATCTAATTTGCCTTATGGATGACAATCGATAGAAGACATGCTCTCCTCAAAAGGCACCGTACAATCATATACTAGAAAAATACGAACGCACAAATATGATAACTTGTACTCAATCATTGAATTTCAATATTTGGAAGGAAACTGTTCCCTTCTCCCACATTCCTCCTCCTTCTTTTCTTTCAATCTGATATAGGAGAAACTGGATGCCCAGAAGGTGAATGTCTTAAAGTCACAAAACTAGCAAACGACAGAGCCGGCTTGCAAAGCAAGTTCAGAGAGCCATGACTGACTGCTGGGGTCCCCACGCCGCACCTGCCTCAAAGACAATTACAGGGAACCCTTCTGTGTACGGACCCTGTGGGCCTAATTCAGGCCCGGCTTCACTGCAACGCTAAGCAAAAAACAAGGTTCAGGAGAAATCCGCTTTTTCTCTTAGGGCTAAAAATAGATCTTAAGCAAATATTTAAAACTACCCATAAATTCTATAATTTCAGGTTCTGATAATTATTCATGTTGAAATTGTTATTCATCCATTTGAAATTGATTGAGGTATAAGTCAACCATTGGATTTTTTAGCACACATTCACTATATCCATTTAATTCAAATTCTAGGCTTCTACTTAAAATTCCCTATTTTCAAAGTGATACAATAAGACATTAGAAATTCTAATGTTCTACGAAATGTTTTTCAAGGCATGAAAATAAAATCCAAAAAGAAATTGTTCTTAATTTATTTTCTCAATCTTTTCAGTATAGGTGATAAAACTATGAGCTAGTTTGCTAGGTATTAGAAGTCTGAAAAAGGTGTTAAATGGTAGTATAGAATCCAAACTAAGGTATGAGGAGGATAATAATTAACTGTAAAACCACTTAGGAGGAAATCTTCCCAGCAGTATCAAAGTGTCACCCAGAAACAGCGGCACATTTTGGGCCAAACTGCAGTCATTAGCATATATTAAAAAGAATTGTTCTCACCTGCATTCTTCTTAGTTTAATATCAGTTCAGTGTGCAAAACATACAGATTAAAAAAAATAATAGCTAACTGCAGAAAAGCTAAATTCTGCCTGAGGTTATCTGCATTTTTCAGTCTGCAAACATAGATAGGGTCTAATGAATCTGGGTATACATAACAAGTTGTAGTTACAAAACAGTGAGCCTGGATAACAGGAAAGCACCTAAAATAAAAGCCCAAGGAGTCACTACCAGTGCATCAGAAGCGCCTGGGTGACCTGAGGGGGAGCGGCTTCCCTGTGCCTCCCTCTCAGTCTGGTGATAAATCTCTCTGAGGGCGCTGCACCTCTGGTGCTGTGATGGGCCCCCTGCTAACCGGCACTGGAGGGTGGGTCTTTGAACTCTCTTTTTTGGAATAAACTGGATTCATTAGATATGTTATCTTCTGAAGAGAGATTTTGTGTTGATCCTGAGAAAGAACTTCTAGCCTTCAATGTTAGAGGAATCCAGCTGGGTCTATTTCTTTAGAAAGAGATACAAACTAATAAAAAACATCCTTAAAAATCCTGTAATAACTTCTGTTTCTCCTTGTTAGAAACTTTTTCTTCAGTGGTACATTGGATAGAGTTTCAAACAAGCTATGGAATGTTATCCACATCTCTCCTAACCCACAATCAAAAATATATGCTGCCTCAGGGTTCAACTAGTCTTAAAACAGTCTAGACTGTATGGAGAGGCCATGTTACTAAAAACAGAAATAGGACAATCTGTTTACAAATACCTTACACTGTGAAAGCTAAAAATATGTAATAAATACACAGAAATCAGCTTTGGCTTTTTACTGCTGCCTAGCTGGTCAGTGTGGTTAAATAAACCTTGTCTCTCAGTGGAAAGACAAATGTGAAGTCGTATTTTACTCACATTCACCAGTAGAGATGTGAATTCCAAACTAAGGAAAGTTGGTTTCACTAGAGTGTTGGATTTTTTTTTACATTCCCCCCTCTTGCTAAACACATTAAAATACATTCATTTTAAATTTGATAAAAGCAATCAGAATAACCTTAATCCTTCCTTATCTAGCGACTTTAATTGCAATCTCAGTTTTAACGACATATTTCCTTCCTGATCTCAGCCACCTGAGGTGACCCTGCTCGTATATGAAATGCACTCTCATGGTACTTAATATACTATATTGTGTTAATTAACTTGCCTACTTTTCTTAATTACCTAGGAGCAGGTAACTGGTGTTTTTTTAAGTTTATGTGTATAACTTCCTTGTGTGTGTGTTGATTCAGAGTAGGTGAGTGCTGACAAATGAATGACTAAAAACACAGCCTGTGATTTTTGATACCTGATAATTCAGTTAATTCGGTTAGTAAAAGCAAAGCTCTTGATGCAGAAAAGACAGTGTTTGAAAGATGTATCAATATGATTCACAAGTGTGAATCAATGACACAATGATTGTTATCAAGATAGATCCTATTTGAAGATTTTTGAAATATTTACAGATGGGTGATGCTTTCTTCTTTGCATACTGTGACTTTATTTTGGGATATATTCTTAAGAATATTTGAAAGAAAATCATGTTTTCCTTTTTTTAGACCAAGGACTGTTAATAACTAAAATGAGCTGGTAGTTACTAAGGCTCCACAACAGTTTTTCAATTGTTATTATGAGGTCTGCCAATTCAGATTTTATTTTTAACATGGTATATCACTATGATGAAAATGACAGACTACTAATCTTATAGTAGTATTTCAATGTAATATTTTTTGGTCCAGTTTACATTTTGAATCAGCTGATTCCCAATGTATCTCAAGCAATTTTAAATGATCTTTCTTTACACAACACTCAAATTAAGGAATTATAAAAATATTCATCCATCTCAAGCGCAAACATTTGGCATTTTAATAACTGAATGTCTGTATTTCGTTAAGGATTAAGAGAAGGTTAAGTCCCATAACCACCTTACATAAACAACACGATTTCCTTCGTATCTGGCCAGGACCACCTTCACAGCAGGAGGTCTGCACAGTCACTCAGACCCACACTTTAGTCCAGATCACGTGCTTGAAGTGTAAAGTTCTGGGCCAGTGTCCTGAGTTCCGAAGGTGAAATCTGAGGGGACAGCAGAGCATTCCCAGGGGCTTGGGGCCTTGGCTCACACACAGTGTCCCCTTCTGCGGTCTCCCCAGAATCGTTCCTGCCCTGCTGACTTCCCAGGTCCCATCTAACTTGTCCTATCACTGCTCCCTATTCCCGGCTAGGGACCAGTAATATATGGTCTACTGGGGGAGGCATCAATTTTTGTGCAACTAACATGAGGCAAGATACTTTAAGGGTAAAGTGTGTAACCAATTACTTAAGGCAACAGAGAAAATGAAGAGTTATTTGAGCAGAGAAGATGATATTTGAATTAGTCCTTTTAAAAGATGAGTGAAATTCAATAAACAGAAATGAAACAGAAAAAGTCATTCTAGGTACTGGGAGCAAAATGAATATAACCAAGGATGTGGGAAATGAAGTGTGTGGTAAATTTGCCTGGTTCGAATCTAGAATGCCTGAGAGGAAGAGCAGAAGATAAAACTGGGCAACTGTAGATAAATGGGAATATCAAGCCATTAGACGTCAGAATCATCTCATAAATAACTATATTTAATAGAGACATGACATGAATGATCATATTAAAAGCAAATATTTCAAACCATGGTTATAATTGCTGGTTGAAATTCCCAATAGCATGGACATGTTTTAAGCTGATTTCTAGTTATTAAGCATAGGGAACCATCATTTTTCTCCTGAATATCAACCTCTTAGCAGCTCTAGTCTGAGCACAGAGGCTCTTGGATACAAACGCAATTGAGCAGATGAACTGGTTCTCAAAGATTCTGAATTCAATTAACTTTCTTTCCTAAGTGTGAGATATGTCAGATGCATTAATTTGTAGGGAGAATGTGGCTCATTAAGAATTGTCTTTTATTTTCTTTACCAGATATGGCTTCCCTGGCTAAGGGGACTAGAATTTTAAGTACCATACGCTTGATGTCTGGCGAGTCTGGATTCAGAGATTTTTCAGACATGATGGTTATAAACAAACATTAAATTCACTAAGACAGCATGTTTTAACATGGCGACCACATAATGACGAATGGACAGTAAGGTCCACACTAATTATAGTCAAGGACATATCAATCCCGTGATTTCTGAACACAATGGTACCCAGACCATATTAATTAATATTGGATTTTGCTGGTATCTTAATGTTTCTAAAGCCAACAGAGAGTTCTGAAGTAACATTTTCCATCTTAACAAAGTCATTTGCTATGTCTGTGTTGTGTTTGTGTCTCCCCATACACAAATGACAACACTGAAAATGAAGTTATGGAAATGATTTGCTATTACAGGACCAAGGAGAGTTTCTGGGCAAATTCAGTTCACTTGAGAAATTCCTTTAACCCAATGACTGAGTCAAAATGCTGCTATTGACTAATGTCCCATTGATTTTTAATGACACTAAGCTTCATTTCTCAGTACAATCAGTGTAGAATTTCGTGTGCCGGAGAAATTCAGCAAGCACAATTCATCTTATTCAAAATAATGATACAGAGGCTCATGGTGTTATTTTATAAAACTACAAGATTTCAGATCAATTGAGCCATTCGAGCCTAAAAGAAGTCATGATTTAACGAGAAGCAAGGGACTTGGTCATGCGGGCACGAGAACCAGCTTGTTGAAGTCGGGAAATGGTCCAGACACTGCAGGAATCTGACTTGGCAAAAACCTGAATGATTTTTTTTGAGGCAGAAAATTCTTCTACAGATTCTACTATTGAAATCCATTAAACATCATTTAGGTGCTCAAAGGATTTATTTTATAGAACATCTTCAAGGAAGCTAGGACACCGTAAAGTTCATTTAAGTTCAATTTAGCGATGGGTGGAGGTTTAGGTGGTTTGAACAGTAACAAAGCTGGTAATTTTCAAGCATTTCCTGTCTGCAAATGTGTTGCCTGAAAATGAGTCCAGAGGAGGAAGCCTTCTCTGTTTCTTCTGTTTTATAAATTTCCTGTGACTGCCTCTCACTGAAGACTCTGACTTGGAACTCTACTGGAAATCAGATACTGAGAAAGGTCATTCTCAGATTCTCCTCTGATAAGCCAGAGACTCTCAATGGATGTTAGGGATGCTCAAGTCAATTAGAAGGGATCATGAAAACTTCTTAAATATAGTAAGAAAAAAAAAGTCCAATGTCAGATTGAAAAGAAAAATATGCACAATATTTTTTGTGAAATAGAATGTGTTCTAAAAGCAACAACACACATACACAATTTCTCACACTATCAAATCACACTCAAAAAAATATTTATGCAATAGACTGCACCACTCATAATTCCTCACATGCTCATAATTTTTGCAAAGTAAAGAGATTATCAAAATTCAGTTCATTCAGGACTTCAAGAGAAAACTCAATGGTTGGTGCAGAGTTATACCTCTATGACGACTCACTTACATATGAAGGCTAAAGATGTACTCGATTATTCCTTTTAGTACAAAAGTTCAAATTTGAAAACTCCTCAGGAAGTTTCTATTTTAGAAGCTCTCAAACATTACATATACATATATGTGTATAGACATGTGTGTGCACACACACACACAAGATGCTAGAGGAATAGGTTTATTCTTAGTCCTTTGCTTCCAGGGTATTATTTCCAGTTTTAAATGACAGAGAGCTATAGATGAACGTCTCTTATAACCACTTCAGTCATCTTGTGAGGGCTCTGAATCAGCAATGCAGAAAACCACATACTCCCAAAATGCATTCAGCCATATGGAATTTTCCACTACTACTTGACTGAACATGTTCTTCAGAAGGCAGAGCTGATTAAATATATCATGTTTTCCGACATTAGAAAAGGCATTCGACCCAGTGGACCATGTGGCGGGGGGGTGGGGGGACCTATTTCATATAAAGTCTTGATCTAAATAAGTGTCAAAAATGCAATAAAATCTTCTCCGCCAAAAGAAATGGGAGCTATAAATAGGGATTTCTTTCTTTTCTTTTATATTCAGATCAATATTGAAAATGGTGAAAATAAAATATGGTGATTTTTCTCTGCTCTAGGAGCTTTGCAGTTTTATGACATTAGAATTGGGCCTTGCACTTCAAGCACTTACTTCAGAAAATCCTTGTATTAACTCCACACATTAAATGTATAATTTTACAGAGTGTTGTCCTTTCTTTAGATTTCCATTTTATATCAGAAAATATGTTATTGCTAAGTCATAAATGTGAGGCAGATGTCTTTGATCTTCTGCTGATTTTTTTCTATAGTCTCTTTTGAGTTGATTCAACAGTTATCACTAGATTTAAGATTAAAGTTAACAACCATAATTTATCTCATAAATTCACTTTAATCTGGTCAGCCTGGTATGATTCAGTTAATATTTCAAAGGACAGTTCATGCTCCCTTTCTTAACCCTCATTTTTTTCTTTCCTGATTTCATTAGTTCATATGTATTTTTTTAATTAGTTTTTCATATTTTTCATTGACAATATGCAAATAGTCCCAAATTCTGACAACACTGCTTCATATACAAGCAAGAAATTCAAACTGATGACTTTTTGAAGTGTCTCCTAAGTCATTTTATGTCTTATTGGTCATTTCTATGAAATAATTTCAATCTCCCTGTTCTGTTATTCACCCGGGGCTAGAACCTTACTCATTTGTCTCCTGTTTCTGACTCCTGATACCTCCTCTCCTACCTACAAGACCATAAGCATTTATTTATCATCCTAAAAATATAATTTATCCTTTCTATATCATACTAATGATCCTCAAATAGCTTCACAGATTTCTACAGGATTTCAAAAAAATATAACCTGATTCTATTTTTCCTTTTCTCCTATTCTGCCCATTTGTAACAACATGAGTCCTCTTTAGAAATAAGCTGGTCTCTTTCCTGCAAGCTAAAAATACTACAATCAGTCCTAATTCTTCATCCTTTTTACCCAGAATGTCCTCCATTTAACTTTTCATTTCTCTTCTGCAAGAAAACGTCTTTGAATTTCTATAGTACAAATCATTTGCCCATTATTTTGATGGTTACTCAACTATCTTTCACATCAAATTATAGGCTCCATCATATTAAAAATCACGTTTTCATGACCCCAGCTATGTCTGGAACTGTTCGTCTTCCCAGTAATTAGCTCTAATAGTTTGATAACCGAGCAGCTCCTTGACTAGTTCACGTGTGTATCTTATCTCCTGAACTGCATATTCACTTCCCAGTAAACAGTGATCAAACCAACAGAGCCTGAGAGGACAAACACATGCCCTAGTTTTCTTTTTTTTTTCTTAAGTAGAATTATTCCTCCTTATATGAGTGCTGGGAAAGAAAATGTTGTTACTCTTACAGTGGATTTACCAGCATATGTGGGGCACGCTTCCATGGGAATGTCTTCAGAATGCCAAAAATAACACATTCATAATGTCTCTTCACAAATATTCTTGCAGTCTCAACAGACATTTCTTAGCCTCTTATTTCATCTTGGTACATGAAAGATTCACAAGCAGTATGGAAATCCAGTTGAAAATTTTCTGATATTAATGTTACTGTTTGGTATGGACTTTGATGAAATATTAAGAACTGTATTATATTAGCTTAATACAATAAGTACAAAATACAATGCTAATACAACTTGATGAATGGACACTAAGTTTCCCATATTGCATTCACAGTATATTAGGGACACTATAAAACAATAATATACAATGTGATGGATGATATCCATGTTAGTAACCACATGTACGTGTATAAAGAGAAAGTGCTTTCATGCATTTCACACTAAGTTGACTATATAACATGTCAGTCAAAGTATACTTCTGATTGCTGACTTTTCCCTCCATACACTCATTACTTAGAATGAGGTTATTGTAAATAAACCTGTATTAATTGATTCTTTTTTAGGATAGCATGTGCATAAAAGATGCCACTTAAGATGTTTTCCTGGGATAGATTTTAGGGAACTTTCTCAATCTTAGGATTGCTTTATTTCACTGTTTAAATTTCTTGTAGTTCTGGTAACTGCACTAGGGCAACAAGAAGGTCTCTGTAATCTTGTCTCAAAGTCTGTGACAAGAAATTCTAACAGAAAACAGTAAACTCAATTTGTTTGAGTCAAAAATGAAAGAAAATAATCACCATAAAGTAATTTATCTTTCCAACACCAAATCACCTGTTCCTTCTGACTTTCTACTGAAGCTCACAATAACTATTAGACACAATTTCAAAAACTTCGTATCACCTTTTATTCAGCCCTTCTGTACCACCACATTCCTAATCCACTGCCATTTTCTAGAAGGGAAACTTGCAATCCCTCTCACATTTATTTCTTCCTTAAGGTTTCCTTCCAAAGCCTTGTCAAGCAAGTCATTTTTGCCGTACTAATATTGTGAACAACTTTATTGAGGTATAGTTGATATAAAAAGAAATGCACATATTTAATATGCACAATTTGATTAATTTGGACACATGCAAACATCAGTGATAACGTCACCACAATCAAGGTAATAAACATACCCACTACCTCCCAAAGTTTTCTTTTGTCTCTGTATTTTATTTATTTTGTAGTGGTAATAACAGTTAACTATTGGTTAAGATCTACACTCTTAATCAATTGGGAATTACACATTATGGTATTGCTAACTGTAGGCACTCTACTGTACAGCGGATCTCTAGTATTCACCCAGCATAGCAGAAACCTTATACCCACTGAACAATGGTCATCTCCCCACCCTCCAGCTCCTAACAACCACTACTCTGCTTTCATAAGTTTGACTATATTAGAGGCCTCAGATAGGTAGAATCAAGCAGTATTTATCCTTCTGTACTGGCTTATCTCACTTAGCATATGTCTCCAAGGCTCATCCCTGTTATCACAAATGGCAGGACCACCCTTCTTTCTTAAAAGCTGAATAATATTGTATCGCAGGTATACACATCTTCTTCATCCATTCATCTATTAATAGACACTTAGGTTTTCCCCGTATCTTGACTATTGTGAATAACACTACATAAGGGGAGTGTGTCTTTTTGATAACCTCATTTCTATTCTTTCCTATATATGCCCAGAAATAGGATCAGATGGTTGTCCTATGTTTAATTTTTTCGGGATCTCCCGCGCTGTTTTCCGTAGCTGCACCACCATTTTACATCCCCCGCAGTGAGCAAGGGTTCTAGCGTCTCATATTCTCATCAACTCTTATCTTCTGTTTTTTGATAATGTCCATCCTGACAGGTGTGAAATGATATCTCACTGTAGTTTTGAGTTCCAGTTCCCTGATAATTAGTGATGTGGAACACTTTTTCATATACCTGGTGGCCATTTGCATGTTTTCTGTGGAGAAATGTCTATCCATGTCCTTTGCTCACTTTTTGTCCTTGCTATTAAGTGGTAGGAACCCCTTATATATTTTGGAAATGAATCCCTTACCATATATATGATTTGCAAATATCTTCTCCCATTCCACAGGTTGTCTTTTCATTTTATTGATTGTTTCCTTTGTTTTACAGACAGTCTTTCATTTGATGTAGCCCCACTTATCTATTTTTGTATTTGTTGCCTGTACTTATGGTCTTATATCCAAGAAATTATTGTCAAAACCAATATTTAAAGGATTTTCCCCATGTTTTCTTCAAGGAGTTTTAGAGTTTTGGCAAACTCAGTGGTGAAAACTGGAGCTTTTTCTCTAAGATCAGGAACAAGACAAAGATATCCACTCACCATTTTTACTCAGCATAGTATTGGAAACCCTAGCAGAGCAATTAGGCAAGAAAAAGAAATGAAATATATACAAATCAGAAAGGAATAAGTAAAATCATCTCTGTTTGCAGGAGACATGATCATATTTGTGGACGATCCTAATAAAGAACCCACAAATAAATGTTAAAAGTAATGAATTCAGTAATGTTGTAAGGTACACATTGATCAGATAAAAATCAGTTTTTATATGCCATATTAATCTTTGAATGTGTGTTTATGATAGTCATATTACTGTTTAAATAATGGATTCATTTGATCTCAAGTCATATATAAACTTCAGGTCCCAAGGCTCAATGACCTTCACAATATTGTCAGAGAATATTTCAAATTTCTTTTTGCTCTCTTAATGCATTTTTAGACATTCTTTAAAAACTGTGTGTAACCTGTTTTTCTTTCATGGTATCTCCCACAATTTGATGGACTTTCCCCAGCAATTTGTGGCTGTGGGAATTCTACTTACCCTTTAAGTCTTATTCAAAAACTAAATCTTCTCTCTCACAGGATAACACATTATTAATATCTCCTTGGCCAATTAGAATGTTCTTTTTTCACTCTGCCTGTTTGTTTAGTGTCTTAGTGATATCTACTGGTATAGTCAGCTACCACATTTTATATCATTTATGGATAAATAGTGTATTAATAAATAGTTTGGGTTGAAATCCATAATTTGTAGAGTACTTGGGCATTCCTAAATAATGTTTGTGGTGTAACTAAATGTTTTATCCAATCATAATTTACAGCAGCATATATAAAGCTGACTTCTTTACATATCTAAATCCTGCAATCTTACGAGGGAATATTGTGTTACCTCTTCCTTAAGAAATACTCCTAAAGAACTGATTATACAAAACGCCTTGATGATAACTGCTACTTGTCTATAGAAATTGTAGTAATGTGAACAACTAGAAATGTCTTTAATATTTTATATTTATGCCTTGTATCCACATTCACCTATATGTTCTTTGTTAGTGTGGATCACCAAGTAGCATTTTTCTGGCAAATAACTGCTAAATATGTTTTTATTATTTTGTTCATTTCAATAGTTACAGAAGAGCAAAGATGCTTCCAATGTCTTAAGATAAATAGGTTCCTTGATTCAGTACTGAACCTATAGTTCAACTCTCTGAGCATTTATGGCACTCCACAGTATATTCAGGTGTCTTTTTCTACTACCAGTTCAAAAAAGAGGCACAAATGACCAATAGTAAAAGAAACTCAATCTCACATATAGTAAAATACATGCAAAGCATAACTACAATGAGATATATTTCATCTCTGAGGTTAGTAAATTTAAAGGATGATTAATACCCAGTGTTGACCATTGTCTAAGAAAATCATGATTCTCATGAATTGTTGGTGAGAATGTAAACTGGTATGACATCTTTGGAATGCATTTTTGATAATATTCATCAAAATTTAAAATTAGTGTCCTATGACTCCATTACCAGATGAGTGTCCTATGACTGCTACATCACCGTTGGGTATATGTTGTGATAGAGAATGTGTGTGCCATGAGTTCAGATAAGAGTGCTCACTGCCAAACTGATTACATTTCTTGAAATTGTGTGAATATTTAATTAAAGTGAAACATTGTCTAGCTATTAAAATAAATACATATACACTGTACTTAAAAGCATAATTTCTCTAATCATTTTACCTAAAACATGTACTATTATCTCCCATCTTACATGTATGTGTGGTTAGCTCTGGGGCATGAAACACATGAGACAACAGATTCATTTTTTTTAACTTTGCACATGGGTGGTATATTTTATGATTGCTCCTATTTCTTCTTTTCCCTAGCAGGTTTATAATTCCTTGTGTAATTGCCCTTTTGACCAATTAAAGGCAAGCTCAAGCAGTGTTTGCAATATCTGAGAAGAAGCTTATAACTAAGTAAGGTTACAGATGTTAACAATTCATTTTTGGTGATAAAGATTTATTGTGCTGATCATTTTGTGGTATATACAAATATGGAATCATGTTGTGTGCCTGAAACTGATATAATGTTGTATATCAATTATATCTCAATTAAAAAAAGGTAACATCTACTTTCCCACCATTTGTCCTCTTCCCTCTTTCCTGACAGTGTCCTCTATGGTAAAAGCTGTTGCTTCTGCCAAAATTCCGTAAGGGAGACATGCACAGCTTACCTACAGCAAACTAGTAAACAACATGTAACATGAATAATGAAATGAACCTTGTTTTCTTAAGCTATTGGTTCTTGTGAGCAGGTTGATACTATAGCACCACTTAGCAAAATAAATTTGGTCTAAGACATGAAGTCTACTCTCAAAATATGGTGGATGTGTTCGATTCACACAAAGGCCTCTGGGTTGGGTTCATTTATCCTTGGCAAACAGATGAGCCCAACACGTTACACATTTTCTCCCTGAAAGTCAACCACTGGACCTAAAATGGCTCAGACTGAGCCTCACATCTATAATCACAGATTCTTATAAACTCTTCCCGTTTTGCTTTAGTTGACATTTCCAGAAACTTTTTTTTTTATTAAGGTATCATTGATATACACTCTTATGAAAGTTTCACAGGAAAAACAAAGTGGTTATTACATTAACCCCTATTATATATAACCCCCTGCATACCCTATTGCAGTCACTGTCTGTCAGTGTAGTAAGATGCCAGAGTCGCTATTTGTCTTCTCTGAGCTACACTGTCTTCCCCGTGACCCCACACATACCATGTGTACCAATCATGATACCCCACAATCCTCTTCTCCCTCCCTCTCCAAATGCCCTCCCCAACCCCTCACCTTTGGTAACTACCAGTCCCTTCTTGGAGTCTGTGAGTCTGCTGCTATTTTGTTTCTTCAGTTTCAGTTTTGCTTTGTTGTTATACTCCACAAATGAGGGAAATCATTTGGTACTTGTCTTTCTCTGACTTATTTCACTGAGCATAATACCCTCTAGCCCCATCTATATTGCTGCAAATGGTAGGACTTGTTTTCTTCTTATGGATGAATAGTATTTCATTGTGTATATGTACCACATCTTCTTTATCCATTCATCCACTGGAGGACACTTACGTTGCTTCCATAACTTGGCTACTGTAAATAGTGCTGTGATAAACATAGAGGTGCATATGTCTTTCTGAATCTGAGAAGTTGTTTTCTTTGGGTAAATTCCTAGGAGTGGAATTCCCAGGTCAAATGGTATTTGTATTTTTAGTTTTTTAAGGTTCATAAAGGTTTTTTAATGAATTATAATAATCTACTTTCTGAAGAACTTGGTAATGATGTCAATTTCCTCTTTCTCCTAATTTATCTGTTATGACTGTAGCTTTTTTCAAAATATTTCTATCATGAAAGATTTTTACTCTTGCATAATTACTCATTTAATTGTGCTTAGAATAAATTGACAGTGAATTCATTGTCAGATGACACCTTACAGAGCTGCTGTTACTGTGAGAATTTTCTAATCACCTTATGGTTTCACAGCCCAGGAAGAAATTTTGTATGTTTTGATTCCAGCAATGGTTATATTGTCCTGCTTATTCCTTAGAGCTTCACATCCCTTGGAAGATAGTTGCTAAACTATATGTCTCATTACTTGAACCAAAAATAAAAATCTGCAAATATGTCTGTATCAAATTTTGTCATGTTATAAGTTTAGAATATCTGCCTCACTATTTTTGCTTTTCCTATAAGGTATTTCATTTCAAAGGTTTCATTCATTACCTTCAGGCTTTACCCATGTTTGAAAAGTCTGTCTTTTTAAAATATCACCTCAAATATTCATAAAAGTGGTGATCAAATTATGTCACTTCTTATAGATCCTTGAGAACCTCCCCCAATTTTCAGATATTCCCATAATCCTTACTCTAATGAATAAAATACACTGAACCTAAATTTTTTGAAGGAAAAGTGAAATTTTCCACCATGAGACACAAGTGACTAAGGAAACAGGCCCCCAGTCATAACTGCATAACCCGTATAATACATCTGCACTGCTGTGAAGTGCTTCAAGATCAAGGGCAGTTGGCCTCTCGCTTGCGTCCAGCACTGAGTGGAACCTGCCCGGCCCGCTCCCCTGCTTTTGCTGCGTGGCGGCTCTGCAGACTGTCTCTCTGAGAGGCAGCGGCAGAGACGGAAGGAGGTCAGCTCTCCCCCCACCGCGGTTTAGCGTCGCTAGGAGGTCTGTCCAGGCCACAGAATCTGTATGAATTCCAGCCACGTGGGTGAAAACACTTTGGCTGAATTTCTTTGAAAATCAGTATGTTCCCCACTAGTTGTATTGTATTAATCAAAATAGCTCCTCACTCAGCTTGAGTCCGCTGGGATGCCGGGACGTCACGCAGGAAAACACGCACTGATGACCGGGTACACTCGCTCCGCCTGCTGGCACATGGCAGCCCCTCTCCACGCATCTGATCTCAGCATTTTACGTGCGTGGCCCTACTTCTCACTAACTTATATTCTTTCTTCTGAATAGAGCTTCTCTCTCTCTTTTTTTTTTTTTTTCCCCTGGCACATTTAAAATGGAACAATTTCCTAAAACAATTTTCTTAACCAATGTGCTGATTCTAGATTTCTGTGTTTTAAGTTGTTATTGACCATTTTGAGGGACAACTAAAAAAAGTACACCATTCATTGAAAAACTGTTTACATTTCTAGAGAATGTTTATACATGTAAATGCATATATAGATAGAAATGTGTATATTACATAAATATATTTTCCATCTTCCTGTTTAATCCATTCTGACTTTTCACCAACCCTACTTTTCTCCTAACTTTCAAAAGAATGTTCTGTTCATATTCAGGTTTCAGGGAATGACGAACCCAAACTAACAACAAGTACTGCCTGAAATAAGTTCTGCCAAGTGTGTTTTTATCTGTTACCTTTGTTTTAGGTAAAAATCAGAACACATTAGAGTTTTGTTTCCTGAGCCCAAACACATTTTTTTTCCCCTCTAAGAGCTTGTGTGAAATGATTTTGTATGATTTTTACTATCATTTCCTGGATCTTCAATCTACTGATAAATCAGGAAAACCCAGCGAGTTACAACCAAGAACCACAGGGCTTGTGTTTGCAAATGGGCTCCGTTAAAAATGACAACTCTGATACTAGCTGATTCACATGGAAATTGTGGGGCTTTGGTTGCTAATTCACTTGATGCTGCATATATCTGGATCTTCTTTTGAAACACTAACACATTATCAGATTGAAGACTGAATCAGAGCTATATACGTGGACAGAACCTTCATTCAAATTTTCATGGATGAGGCCAAAATAGAATTAAATATTAGTTATTGTACCCTTTTCCCTGACCTGCTCTTTCTGTTGTATTCTGGGTCACCCCTGCCTGGAGAAATCATTGAATGTGGTCCAAATGTCCTATTTGTAGAAATTAATACTAATGTTATGTCCAATGTATCTGTAAGGGCCTATATAATGTCACCTCTTTTCTCTAAGTCCCAAACTGCTGCTCAAGATTCTGGATGCAGAACTACATCCCTTCTGAGTTCCCACAAATTATAGATTTATTACGAGTATTTTTTGATCATTCGGAGTCTCTGAGCTCTTCGGATAACGGGGATGAGTGGTGATAGAAAACAGCTTCCTACAGCCCCGGGCTGCAGCTCTCTCGTTCCCCTGTGTAATTCTCCCCATAACACTGTCTATGCTGGTCTGTCTTTCTATCTAAGGTGGCTTACTTTGGATCGCATAACAAGAAAACCACCTTCCTAAAGTATCTCTCACAGATACGCTTCTCTGTTCCGAGAGAATCACCAATAAGCTGTTACAGTAGATCTGACCTTAAACAAGTTTTTCCCTCCTTCCTTTTTTCTCCTAATCTGTCACATTTCCTCATTTACATCAAAATACAAATTATACAAACTTACTGATCATGTACAACATCGCCAGGTCGGCAATGGCATCACGGGCCCGCCACGCCACACGCCACAGAGCGGCAGGCTTGTGATGTCCCTGGCACCGGGAAATCACGGGTTACCAGGTTACAGATCAGGTGACGCAACTGTACATGGCTTTGAGCAAATTTTTATTTTTATTGTCATCCTGAGCTTTGGCCCCTAGACTGTTGTACATTAGTAATTACACTTAAACTTTCCAACTACAAGTATTTTCTAACTTTCTAACTAAAATTATTTCTTTTCTCTTTTTAATTCATGCTTAAAATCAAGGACCCAAGATAATCAGCTCTGCTATCTTCTGATAAATATTTCTTGAAAGCTTTATAGGCTGGTATAAACACCTCACCCCTAATCTACATGACTGGGTTCATAAAGTGATTTGGTTAGAGCAGCTAATGAATGCTTTGTGCTGTTTGTGTTTCTGAATGCACTGTTAATTCATTTTAGTGAACTGACATCATCCCTAATCTTATTAATGAATATCTTGGAGAATGTTGTCCTCTTGGTGAAGAAAACGGGCTCCTTTGCACACAGGCTGCTACTGGCAGTTCAGGTGCACGGTGCTCATCGTCAGGTTTGAGAGGGACGAGTAGATGGCTTTGCTCTCTTTTGAAGTGCACTCCTATGGATTTCAAAGATTCAGGGAAATTTTAATTAGATTCCTTCATTTCCCTTTCTCTAAAAGATAAATGAAAATGGTTGAAATTCAATAAATCAAGTTGTTTTCATTAAAACATACCAACATCCTGAGAACATTTTAGTCTTTTTGTTTCTCAGCTGTAGTACATTATGTAGAAGTCAAAGAAGATTAAGAATAAGATGGAGTGTTTTATATGTATGAAACATCTCTTCTTGTGTATGAGAAAGTTCATCTCTACCTATGAAGGTTTTGATAACCAATGAGGAGAAAACACACTGACTGTGGTTGTTACTGGCAAGAACTATTGGAGTGTATCACAGATCTTCCGATCACTTGAGCAAAAATGCATTTATCTATGTAGTTATACCAATGTACAAAATTATCTTGTGTTTCATTTCTTAAAGAAGAATGAATAAAACTGGAAAAGAAAAAAGAATTAGAGAGAAAATATTATTTTCTCCATTTTAACAATGAGACAATTGTAAGCCTAAGTTAATTAGTCCTAATTTTCATATATATATAAACAACTCATCCTTTCTTTTCATAGGGCTCACCATGATTTTAGTCCCATAGAAATATCGTCTAAATCCATTATGTGCTCCAGATCAGGCTTTGGGAAAATATGGTCCAAGAGTCAAATGTGGCCCATTCTCTTGATTTTTAAATAAAGTTTTATTGGAACATAGCCACATCCATTCATTTACTTCATGTCTATGGCTGCTTTCATGTACAATGGCAGAGTTAAATTGTAATGACAGAGATCCTATAGCCCACAAGCCTGAAATTAACTATCTGACCTCTTACAGAAAAGATTATGCAAACTTCTATTACATAGATCCATTAATTTTATATATTTCTTCTAATTTCTAAATGGAAGTTTCTATTATAATTTCATCAGCCATTGTTAACCCAACCACCTCAAATTTAGTGGCTTAAAACAATAATCTATTATTACTGCCCTTGATTTTTTCATTTTATTTAACTTCAATTCTAGCATGAAATGCAGTCATATGTGGACTGAGTCCACAGCTCAAGGCCTCTAAGTGGTTAAGAATCAGTATCTTTTTTGTGAAGTAGACTACATGAAGTACACTATATTTTAGGTTCTGCATGCTACATACAATTTATTTTGCATATCCTCTTTTGCTTATTTTTTACCTCCCCTTTACAAATGTAGAACACATTCTTAGCTTTAGCGTTACACAAAAAGAGACGGTGGGCAGGATTTGGCCTGGTGGGCCTCTCCCTGTTCTAGGCTGTGGCCCCTCACATACTGGGGGTCACTGCCTGCAGGTTGCATCAGCTGCGTCAAGTGGCTTCTCTTCCTTGGGACTGCTAATTTTCCATAAGGCTCATCTGGCTTTTCAAGTGGTAGAGACAAGATAGAGCAGAACTGTGTATAGCCCCTTGAGGCTTAGGATGGAAGACCAATGCCAAAAAGTCAGCCACGTCCTTTATATCAAAACCAGTTAGCAAGGGCAGCCCACTTCTGAGGGCAGGGCAAAGTCAACTCTTGATGAAGCTTTGAAAAAATTAGCTACAGAGAGAGACTCCTTTAAAAAAGTAACTATTTTTGCAACTTCTTTAATATCACAGATTTCCTACTCACTTTCCTGTATGCTACACTGATCAAACTATCTTTTAGTTATGTACCATAAATACCTCTATCAAGATGACATGAGGACCTGCACAGGAAACAGTGTCTGAAGCTGGAACTGCATGCAGTGGCGGGATGAGGATTTTCTCAGAAGACAGAGTGGCCTTTTCTGCAAGCATAATGTTTATTAATAAGTATGAATGTAAGAGTGGATGTTTGACATCCACTGGAGTGGACTACATGTCTATCCTATTGATGTGTGACACCGAGTTCAAACATCACTCTCCTTCATTCCTTCTTTCCAATACTACCAAGTATTTGTCCAGAGACCCATCTTCCTCTAGAAAACTCTGTTTTTAAGAGAGGGCTGGACTTGGCTCAATCCCCAGGGGTTAGATACTGGCTGGCATAAGCTGGTTAATGTGCTGGCACTGTGCTACTTAGTGATCTGCTAAGATGAAGGAACATGGGATAATTCTGGACAATGAGACAGGGATGCTGGTATTTATGGGAGTAGTTTTATTACTGTTAAGATGAGAGAAAAGAGAGAGAGAGGATTCCTCATCTTCTTCTGGATTTTGCTGTGACTGAATATGGTGGCCTGAGATATGATAGCCACCTTTCCATCTTGTGGAAATTTGCTGAAGACACTGCCAGCAAACAGAGAACAGCGTAGCTGAAAGATTAAACAATGATCTGAGTTTTGGTGATATCACTGAGGTATGCAAATATGTAGGTACTTAATTCTGTTCTTCTGAGAGTGTCTAATAATACTTTCTGGTTAGTTGAGAAATTTCATTGCTTTTTCATACTTGAATTAAAAAATATTCTAACTGATTCACCTTTCTCAAAGCAGAAAAATAACAAAAACAAAAACTGTACATAAAGGGAGTCTCATCTGTGAATACCAGTTATGCAAAAGAGGAAATGGTATGCTAAAAACGGATGATGTGACAGAAAGGAAATCAGTCCCTTCTTAAGCTGACTATGGGGTGGATGGGTGAAGAGATACAAAGATGAGGCTAGAAAGAATTCTAAATCATGATCACTACTCATGACAATCAAGAGCAACATATTTTTCCTCAAAGAGTTTTCTTGGAAGGTAAAGGGCAAGAACAGGGAAGTGCATCAAGCCTCCTGGAAGGATAGAGGGATAGACACTGCAAAGGAGGTGCATGTCGCTAATCCTAAAGACACACAAAATGCACACCGATTTCAGGAATAAAGTAGCTTTGACAAATGACACAAAATGTTGGTCAAAATTAGACTATCCAAAAATGTAACTTGATGATGAATAACATAATGGGTCCAGGAGTGCTTAAATCCTCACTAGGCATGGCCAGGTTTAAAGTGAGGCTATGGTTTCCTGTGAACGTCAGCACGCCCAGCTGGAAAGACAGGAAGAATGCAAGTCTGGGCACCAAGAGGAGCCCGAAGATGGTTCAGATTTAGAGCACTTACAGTAATGGCCCTTAAGAGAATGTCCCCTGTGAGTACTGAAGTGGATGCCAGTGTCTCTCAGGATAAATAACCAAAAAATGGAGGCATGCCACAAATATACCAGAAAGTTATTTCAGTGTATCATTACTCTGAAATAGTATAAAAATACATTAATATGGGATTGAAAATTATCCTTTAAACCCACTATATGTCGTAGTTTTGAACATTTTGGGCAATTACTCCAGTATATATTCTTGGGGAAATTTATATGTTGCCTGATTTCTACACTAGACCATAATTTCTGTGATAGGCAATCTATCCATTTCACATGTAAGGAAAAGAGAACCGTCAGGTCCCCAAAGAAGCTTGTTATGATTGTGCAAATTTCCCCATTATTTCCTAATAAAGAAAGCGGGGAATAAGAACTCAATTTTATGTTGAATGTATTTAAAAAATAAATATAAATGATGATAGGTAAATGACAAGATCCAGAGTAATATTTTATCTGATTATTTTTTTGTTTTAGAAAAGGGTTAAATGTTGCAAAATATACATTAATTAAAGTACACCAAAACACTAAAGAAAAGGAAAAGCAAAAGGACATTACTTAATTTTGAAAACACCAGTGGCATCTAGCTGGCATAGTGACATATAAAAATGAAAAATGTAGAAAGCATGGGGCTCCAGGAAAAAGCAGCAATGTCTAAAATCAATAAGTACTTGCCACACTGTAACAAAGATATTGCATTGATTTTTTTCAAACTTTAGTCTGTATTCATTTGGAAACTTGCTGTGCAGTGTGCATCTATAGACCTTTACTAACATATAAATAAATAAATAAATATATATATATGTAATATAATATTCAACTGACCAGCTATCCAGTTAAATGGTTTGAAATTGTAATGATCAGATATATATCAAGCTTGTGCTATATGCAACAATAGATTTTTCTCAGAATTGCTATGGAATCTTCATACTGTGGTGTATTTTGTTACCAGTATGCACAATAACACATACATTAAGACTACTTCTTAGAATTTTAAAACATTATCATATTTTGTTTTCAAGAAAGTTTTATATAAACATAGACCTTT
This sequence comes from Manis pentadactyla, assembly GCF_030020395.1. Taxonomy (NCBI): domain Eukaryota; kingdom Metazoa; phylum Chordata; class Mammalia; order Pholidota; family Manidae; genus Manis; species Manis pentadactyla. The sequence goes on along the minus strand of NC_080024.1, from coordinate 152,584,784 downwards.
ATAAGATATTTCAATTAAAGATCACTTAATACATTATTTGCTATCTTAACTGCTTACATTTAATAGGGTATTTGAGAATTGAGTGTCTCTGTGCACATGGTCATACAAATATACTAGTTTATTTAAAAAACTGAAAGCATGATTAAGAAAAAACCTACTAGATTTAGACGAACCATTAGGTCATATCAAAAATATTTCCTCCTACATCTGGTTCAGAAGTCAGTTTGGGTTAAATTTGAAAGAAGTAGTTACTAGGACTGGACTGCGGTACTCTGGAATAATATTATATGACTTCAAAATATTTATCTAGAATTCAATAGCTCTCTCACAGTCACGTTTTCTTTTTCTTTTTAATTAGATAATCTGTTTATTTGTACCAGAACAATTTGAAAACAAATTACAATAGTGCATTAAATAAACATTAACTAATACCTTACAATCTAGAAATAACACTACTATTTAAGTCAACGTTTATGATGTTTTCCTAAACACATGCACATGTACATAAATTTATATAATATGATGATAAAAATCTGATTTAAAAAGGATCAATTAGTCTTTATATCACAAGTGATAAAAGGACCTATTAATTCCTATGGATGAGAAAGCAGCACTTTTGTTTTCTCTCCTGTTCATTCTATTATTGCTGTAATAACAAAAATAATATTTGTTAAAAAACAAATAATATTAATAAAATTATCTTACATCATTTGTTATTTACTTTATCAAGAATATTTTATCTTTTGTATTATGGTATATTTAAGCTAACAGAACTACTCAAATTAATTTTAAGTATTACTAATTCTTAAGCCTTTAAAAATTTTATGACTCCCCTTTATTAAATTCTTTATTTTGACTAACCTCTTAGAAGTCCACAGTTAAATCTTTGAGTAGTATTTTACAACCCTTGTTATCTGAGTATGTCTGGACTCAGTACTAATTCTAGAGCCTTCAACCTGTGTACATTATTTTGTGGATCTTATTCTTTTGGAAGTTACAGAGAAGTACTTTTCCTTATTGCCATCCATAGGTAACCCTTTTTTCAAATTACATATATGTATGTTTCTTTCTTTTTATCCTGGCACCAAAAGTTTTTCAAAAATTACATCACACCCTATCCTCTTATTCACCTGACACATGATATTTTCCCTCAGGAATTTTTCTTCCCATGTCTCTGTCAGTTATTTTGATTCATCTACCATAGCAGCTATTAGTGGAACAGATGTGGTGTTGTATCATGTATTTTTATCACCTATATTAGGTAACACGACTTGATACTGCTGTGGACAGATCTACTCCCATACTAGATGTGTCATTCTAACCTTACCCCCTTTGCTGGTGTGAACCCCCTACTGTACGGCCGCAGTGACGCATCTGGCTCTCATTTTCTGCAAGTCATTTACTGAACTTCTCACTTCCAGTAAACATGCATATGGATTCTGAATTGACATATACTCCTGCAGGAAACAATTCCTACTAGAGTACTGTGCTCACATGCAGTTCCTTTTGCCTTTAATCTTAAAAAATCCATTCATTTGCAAAGTTACTTAGGTCAACAACTCCCTCCTACCCCTTTAGTGAGATAATTTAATATGTTTGTAACACAGATTACGTTCTTGCAATTTGCATTCTGTTCCATGATGCCCCAACCTTTTATATGCTTTATTTACATGCTGTGAAAGATTCACTCTTGAATCTTCATGAAGTTTTATGAATTTTGACAAATGCATAAAATTTACCTATTGGGAAATAATAATAATAATAATGAATATGAAACCCTATTATTCAAATTATTGCTGTATCAGGAAATAAAAATACTAAAATCATTTGCCTCAATGTAATTATCCATTGGGAGATTCTCTGTTATGTATTTCATACACATAAGCATAACCAAATACAGCTAAAACAACATTAATTTTTTAAAAGTTCTTAAAGTGATATAAAATGTGTACACACTGGGAAAGAATACTAAAGAGAATCTTGGTTTACTGTCTTCCTTTTTTCTAAAGAAGTTCTTTTTTAGTTGAATCAGGTACACTAAGTTTGCATGAACTGCCATATCCTATGCAGGTAAAACTCCATATTTGAATTGGCATCCGTTTTATAGACACAACTTAGTGATTATTAATATCTCAAGAGAAGATAATCATAGTGGAATAAAATTATTGCTGTTGTTTAAAATATTACAGATGAAATAATTATATTAAAATTAATCTAGTATATTTATAAATGAAAGTAATTATTTCATACCACTCTGTTTGAATAATTTTTCAGAAGCAAAATTGATCCTGGCATTTACATTCAGAGTTATCGGCATTATGTCATAGAATAGCACCGCCTTAAAAGATGAATCACACACTGTTTTTCTGCTGTGCTTATTGATTATCTTTCAGAATATAAAGAGCTTGTAAGGTTAAAAAGCATTTAAAGATTTATTACCAGTATTGATCTACTTTCTTTTGTGGTGTTGAAAGCAAATATAAATCTGGTTCTAGCAAAAGATACAGTAAACATCAGTGTTTAAATATCAGAATTTAGCAATTTAAGGAATGTTTTTACTATGTAATAAAATTTACTATTTACCACTTGTTTTATATAGAGAGATGGATAGTTAGATTCCTATTTCATTATCAAGATTTGCCACCTTTTTGGTGTTTAACTTATTGATTTAGCCAAAAATAAATAAAATCTGAACTTCAGCCCCATGGATTCTTCCATGATTATAGATATGCTATTCTTAATTCAGAGCAACTCTCCCAAAACATGATAAGGAGAATCTTTTAGAATGTGAAAAAACACTCTCTACCTCTATCTCTACGTCATCTGTCTCTCTTAATGTTTCAGTATTTCTCTGTCTTATCTGAACCTTTATCTGTACCTATGATCATTAAGTAAAAATGCAGTATTAGATATATGTATATCATATTTTATCTTATTTATCCCATGTATACTTATATATATACATATATGTGTACATTTAAGATAAGCTTTCTTCATAAAAACACATGATTTCACACCACAGATTTTCATGTGGTGTTTTAAATATATCTTTCTGTATTTCTGACTTGCATTTTTTATGTGAATCACAACCATTACTTGAAATTAGAAGATAAACTAAGGTAACTTCCAGACTATGGCTCAGTCTACTCTGGACAGAAGTGCAAACTTAATAGAATCTGTCACATTAACACATTTAGACCACGTGTTCTAATCAAGCCTTTAGTTTTTCTTCTGTTTTGAATGTGTAGTTCTTTAGCAAAGTTGTGTACAGACAGACCACACCTGCCCCGACATGACAGGGCAGTTGTTTCACACATCAAACAACTAACCTACGAAGTGCAATGGGGTGCTGTGAAAGAAGTCCACATTTCTATTCGACATGGTATTATTATGATCATTTATTATGATCTAAATGATATTTACTATGCACTTTCATGTAACTAATGCTCAATATGTATACAAAGAGCAAAAATGTTAAAATTTATCTAAACTCAACAACCAAGGGGACAGAGTACATGTTTCCCATATATTTTAGGTAAATGTGTACCCAACAGAAAAACTGGAATACTGCTGACGAGTAGTCATAACATGTCACTTTAAAGAATTATAAATCAAAACAGATATCTATCTAGTCAGAAATCGATACATGTGGAAAGAAATACCAGTATTTTAAGATTATTTGTTTAAAATGCTATACCATATAAGATCGTTACTTTTTTAACTCTGAAAATAGAACGTCCACCTCTGACATTTTTTGTTCCTTTAAAGGTCAGATAAAAGTTATTTCATATTTCAGACCAAGTCTGTGCTGGGTGCATCAGACACACGATTCCATTACTGCCCACCTGAGCCCACGCCCTCCGTCCATCAGCACGTGACGCGGGCTGCTCGCCCGCTGACCTGCCTCTCAAGTCCGCTTCCAGCTCTCCTGCTTCCCTCCTCCGACCAGTTCGGGACGAGCAAACGGATGCACTTAAAAGGACTCATCCTGGTCACTTTGCCGCGTCTACAATGGGTAGACCACCATTTTCACTTCCTGTTTTCCTGCTTTCAAAATGTCAGATTTTGTGAAAATATGCCTTTTTTACTATGAAGTAATACAACCTAATAAATTAGCACAACTTGATGGACTCAGCACTTGATGTCCTAGACTATCTATTTCTAACGAACTGCCCTTGTTATTTTCGAGGGCACCGCTTCTAAATCCTTCCCAAGAGCTGCTTCCAAATCACTCCAGCTCTGCCAAGTCGTGGGAACCAAGTCTGTTTTCTTCTCCCCTTTTTCAAATGCCGTTGATCCACTTCCCTGAGAATATCGACACCAGTCTATGTGCTCTCAGTATGCACTGCATCTCCTGTTGTCTTTGTGATTTCATCTTTCTTTCACCTTTCTCTTCCATCTGAAGGAAAAGAGGAGGAATAAATTTGTGTGTGCATGCGCGCACACACACACACACACACACACACATGCAGCTTCTGTTGTCCAGAGAGATGCTCCTAAGTGGACCATTTCCGCTACTCCCAAATGCTCCACCACTGTTCTTATTCTTCCTTTCTCCTCTGCTTTAATTTCTTCTTCACTGAGTCCATTTTTTGTTACTATTCCCTTTTCCTCCCAAGATTAAATAATGAAAAAATAACAACTTCCTAAAATAATGCTGCCCTGCTTCACTGCTACCCTTTGTCATCACATGTTAAAGTCAGAGTCTATACTAATTGCTTTAATACTCACTTTGTAACTCCTAGTAAAAGTCTTGAGCTCACCATGTGTACAACATGGCACCACCATAATCTTCATTGCAAACTCTTGCATATGCCTGCAGTACTTTGTAACTTCCTGCAATATTGAAAAACATGGACTATTCCTTTCACCAAATACTCATTTCTTACTTTGCTTTTTAATGACATTAGACCCTGGTTTTCTTTAATGTATTGTCACAGTTTTTTTTTTCTTCTTTCACTAATGCCTTCTTCTACTCCTTTTTTATCTCTGAATATAAATCATTAGAAATAACTGTCTGTCTTTATTACTCACAACTCTCTGGAAATTTTCTCATAATAAATACTATGATCATCTGCTTTAGAATAGCCAAGGGAATTTATGCACCTGCAGGTTCTCCAGCTCTTAGTCAAACCTACCAAGTCAGAGACCCTGGAGCTGCAACCGAGGTTCTCATCTCTAAAAAGCACTCTTAGTGGTTGTTAAATACCCCTCAGACTGAGAACTACCACTGCACATATTCATCCCTTTGGCAATTTCATTTAATTCTATAATTTATTATATCAGCTGTATAAGGATATCTCAAAAGTTTTATCCACAAACTGACCTTATTTCTAAACTCTTGTTATGTATTTCCAGTTGCCTCATATGTATCACCAAGTATGGTCTCTGCAAGCAATGCCATGTTACACATAAATAAATATCTCCATTAGAAATTACCATAGAATCGGCAAATTTTATTTATGATTCATACATATCTATTTCTAATAAAAGTGGCTCTGAGAGTTTGATGACTAGACAAGGGAATAGCCAGGTTAATTTGCTGTAATCTTGTCTGCAACATGAATCGAGTTTTTGTTTTTGTGATCATAATCTCCTCCCATCTGCTTTAGTAGAACTTATTTAACTTCAAAATATATGGCTACTGGACTTCTCCAGACTTATTACTCCTTCCAAGAAGTAATCAGAGCTCAGAGAGTTCTTGAGTGCCTATGGTGTGTGTGTGTGTTGTGTGTACATATGCACACATAATTCCATTTGGTTGATGGGATTGCACACATTATACCCATAAAATAGTACCGTTCCTTAAAATGGTGCCTTATTTAAAGCCCTGGATCACTTAAAGAAACACTTTTCTATGCTGATATTTTCAATTTTTTGAATAAGCAACACATTTTGTATATTAAGTAGTGACTTGACTCAAGATGCACAATGTTAGATTCATATACAGTTGCATATTTCATTAAATTTAAGATAAGCCCAACATTTTTTTAAACCTTCACTAAATACAATGGTTTGATAGATAAAAGACTTATTTAAATTACCATAACTGAGGATGGATGCACTTTGAACATTACTATCAAAATTTCATAAACAGATGTGACATTCATCTGCACATTGTATTAAAGAGAAATTTAAATTAAAGAACATTTTACATATTTAAAATTGTAACCTAAAATGTGTATGATGAAAAATAACTTTTAAACATTTTTACGATACATTAATACAAATTTTCATGTTCTATTACAAGGTCATTACACTGGAAATGCATTTGAAGTCCAAGGACAGTGTATATACCTTTGTCTTCCAGTGTACAATAACCTGATTAAGAATACCCAACTTGAAAATTAATAAGGAGTGAAAGATTTGCTTCTCTTATTACTGTCCTTCAAGGCATTCAGTAAGACAATTTATAAAGCAAGGGAATTATGCATTATTTCCATGCACAAATTGTGCACAAACAATAGAGCTATTATTTGTGCTGCAGTAAAATTGCCTATAAAACTGTGATTGATATGACACCATACCCTATAGAGCAAAAGTTTTATTGGAAATTATATGTCTCCTCAGTGCACATATGGCCATTCTACAGCCCTTGTCTGAAGAGTTTCTACTCTAATATATGGATTAAGTTCAAAATACACATCCATTTGATTAAATTGTTGCTACATTTCATTGAAGAACAATATAACTATTATTACAATATGCCTATCCTACTTGTTATGTTGTAATAGTTTGTGCAATAACTTCATAAATATTAGTAGACTTTAATTAATTACTTCCATTTAAACCCAGACACCTGCCAGAAGTAATCCAATATGTCTAGCTAGGAAGGATACATGCATAACTGCTCTTCCCTTCTGTTATACATAGAAAAACAGAGCTTGTTCAGGAAATGCTAATGAAATTAGCACCCTAATGGAGTGAGGAAAATAAATATTCCTTTTCTTGGACTTCTTGGAAGGAAAATAAAAAAAGAATTTCAATTTGAAACCAAATAAATACTGTTGAGAAGTAGTTTCATAAGATTCCAAATAATCATCTTCTAATGGTTCCTACATTCCTAATATAATGCTTTCTAACTCTACACATATTAGGAAATGTATTTCTTTCACATATGTGTGAAAAAATAGGATTTGGATAAAGAAATTATAGCAAGACTGGTAATAGGTAAATGAATGAACAGCCCAACACCAATTACTAACCATTCCAGCAGTACATGTCTGGTCCATTATTTCCCTTCAAAAGAAACCATGTGCACCAGTGGGAGACGGTGGTGGGCTAAACCACGCCCCCGTCCGAAAGACAGCCCTGGCTGAGCCCCTGAAATGCAGTCCCCTCCAGGGCAGGAGGGACTCTGCAGATTTGACTGAGTTTAAGGACCTTGCATTTGGGAGATTACCCCGGCTATTGGGAGGCCTACTAGAATCAGAAGAGTGTATAAGAGGGAAGAACAACAATTATAAAATCAGAGATCACAGAGAGATTGATATTTGAAGATGCTACGCTGTCAGCTTGAAGATGGAGCCAGAGGCCAACAGCCAGGAGACTTGGGAGGCCTCCGGGAGTTGTTAAGAACAAGGAAATGGATTATCCCTAAAGGTAATAAGTTCCTGCTGTTATCAGCTACATTTGTGGTAATTTGTTACAGCAACCATAGGAAACTAATGCAATTTTTCTCTCAGTGGGCCATGACCTAAAAATTAAAATTTGATGTAGAGTAGACTAGCTCAACTTCTTTATTAATTTACATCAAACATGCAGTCACTGGAAGCCCACACTTCCCTAAATTTGCTGTGGTGGCTGCTATTTGCCACTGCCTGTCACATACTTACCCTAATATACAAAGATACAGATAAATATCATCCCTGGTTTTTTCCTTATTGGTTTAATTTTAATATATTACTAACAGGTGATACATTGATGTAATCTAAGATATCTTCCTCTATCTGATAATCATGCCTAATGAAAGAGCAGCGCCTACAGAGTCTCGAAGATCTGATTTTTTGTTTGATTATGAAAGACACTAACTGCACAGTCTTTGAGGCACTTGCTTCCATTTTAGAAATCCCAGTTTCCTCATCTGCAAGAGCAGAAAACAGGGCAGCTTTTGTGTGATACTTCATGCCTCATGCTCTTGTGGCATGGAGAGGCAAGGCTAACAGAGCTGGAGAGAGCTGGAAGGGTCTTATTTTTTCCACTAATAGAATTCAGGAGATTTATGTAAGTGAGTGTGTGAGAGATTTAACCATTAGCATGTCAATTCAACACAATGAACAGTGGGATAAATCCCCCTACTGTTTTATCATAGACATCACTCCCTAACTTTTCATTTGTAATATAACAACTGTTGATGCTTTGTTTGCATAGTGTTTATATTACCATCTTTCCAGGGGCAGAATTATGTTACAATTGGAAGAATAGTCAGAAGACCAAGAAAAACAAGACAACAAAACTTTGAGATCTAATCCTCTAATCTGTTCCTCATGTCAATCACTATGCCCTTAAATCCTGCTTTCCAGAACTAGCAGTACCCTGAGCACAACACAAATGACCAAAAACATTAGTTAAATGATAGTTAAATAACATACCTGTTTAGCTTCACGGCATAGATAAAGAAAAGTGTGAGATTAAGACAGAAAAGAACACAACCAATTTCCACATCAGCCTGTGATACATTCCTCAGTTCGCACAGCTTCCTCAATGTGTGTGATGAGTCACTGTGAACTTCAGTTTTTTCATTTACTTATTTAAAATATTATTTTCTTTGCTGATAGAACTACAGGCTTTAGCATTGGACAACTGGGTTTGAATCCCAGCTCAACTGAGTGACACTGGACAAGGGCCTTCACCGCTCTGATCCTCATTTGCTCACCTGCAGTGTGGGAATGACCTTGCCTGCCTAATGGGAGTGTGGTGTTAAATGTCAATTAACTTCCCAAATGGCCAATTCCCTTCCTCTCCTACTTCTCCCGTCTCTCTTGAAAATGTAGTTACATTCATCTAAAGCTGAACAAATTTGAAAACCATAGTTTATTAAAATTGGTATGAAAACACAAATAAGTATATGTCTATCTAAAGGTAAAAAGGGCCACCTCATATGGGAAAAGAACAAATCAAAAAACACAGAGGTTTGACATAAATGTGTTTCTGTGATCCCCAAATCTTGGGAGAAGTGAACGTAAGTCCATCCAAGTCATGACGCTTCCAAGGAAGAGAGGCGCCCGACCAGCCACCTTTGACTTGCTGGATCAGAGCAAAAGCTTCTAGAAATATGAACCAGCCAGTATTGACAAGTCCTGTTACTTAAGACAAGATGGTTAATTTTAATTCCAGTCTACTTAAAAAAATTAAGTGCATATGAGGGTGGGTGCATTTTTAAGGCAGATGTAAAAGGAAATAAATGACCTAAGATCCAGGCCTCCATCATGTCCTTTCCACTAAAGAGGAATCTAACAATATTCACTCAACAAATAATGTCTAAATAAGCATCTAAATTTTGCTAGCAAGTGTAGCTTTGCAAACAGCTCTGACCTGTATCCTTCCTAGAGCAGGAGATTTTCACAATCAATCTCAAAACTAGCTGCATGTTTCTCAGACCCAATAATCCAAACTGTTAATATATTTTTCAAGTCTGAAAATGTTAGTAAAAATGCACAGCCCTCCCTCACTCCTAAAGACCTGTCACTACTTAGCACTATGCCTCTTAAACTGGGCATTTGGTTACCACTCAACGGCATCCCTCTCCCAGCCTGGCTCGGCTTCCTTCCTCCTCACGCCACATCCCAGGTCTGGTAACTCTGGACTGCAGAGTGTCACCAAAACCTCAGTGTGTCGACGCTGACGCCCTGGCAACAGCCCTGAGCCGATCCTCTCGCTCAGACACATCTCCAGGGCCTAATGCCCTGTTCTCATGTACCACATCCGCAGGCTGGCCAGTCACGGACTTCAGCCCCAAACTGTGTCGCACTCCAAGACTGGCACTCCTGATTCTCCAAGGCCCTCTCAGCCTGTCAAGTCCGGCCCTGGTGGGGCCTGGAGGACCCTGCATTTTCATGGATGGGGTCTCTAGAATCTGGACTGCCTCCCACTCCAGACAAGGCACAGGCTACCTGCCAAGTACCTGCCCCGCCATCACCCTCCCTCCCCACTTAAGGCCTGCAGGCTCACCCCAACCTCACAGCCCACTGCAGACCTGGCACCTATTGGTCAGTCACACTGGCTCCGGCCTTGGGGGTGGGGTGGTGATGAAGGAGTGGGGTCAGGCTGTAGAGATGCAGGGGTGACGGTCCCCAGTGGCCCAGGCATGGGGTAGCACTTCGCTTACTGGGCTTGGTCTCATGGTGCTGACTCACTAATGGAGAATGTGAACAGTTAAAACAGGACATCACCATGAAGTGAGGTATGTGGCAAAGGGGGAAACGCCAAGGTGCAGGCTAGCACAGGACAAGGAGAGGCTTCCTCAGGAAATGAAGGCTGAACTCACATCCGGGGGACGCTGGGCGAGGAGAAGTTAGCAGGTGCGGTGGGTGGAGGTATGGTGGGAAGGGCCACCTCAGATGCGGGGCCATCTGCGCTCAACTCCCCGGGGAGAAGGGGGGACGGCTGTCACACCAGTCTTGGGAGGGATGTGGGTGACAGCCTTGGGGGGAAGAGCAATGGCAGAGTGGAGAAGGTCAAGAGATGATGGCCTGTGATAACTGTACCCTTGTCCGTCTTTAGCTGAGATGCTCCACGTGTGTGCTGGTAATTCACAGCCGACACCCCCACCATTGATGCCCCTCCTCCCCAGGACCACTAACATGGCTGTTTCATCCGCCATCCCAGGGGCTGTGGTTTAGGGGAGCAGGACACCAGGCTGAGTGCCCGTCAGAGCCAGACTTTTTCATTCCCTAGAAATGTCAGTAAAAAGGAAAATACATAATCCTGTTTGGTTGTCATGAAGACATGTACTTATATTACAGAAACGGGATTTGCAAGCTGAATTAGCAAGAAATGATATTAAGAAACAATATTTTGTGTTTTTGAAATTTTGTCATTAGATTTAAAACTTATTTAATGACATGTACTGTGTATCTCATATCCTTAATACTCACTTTAACATTTTTCTGTTATGAAGGTACTATGATAGTAAAGCAGAGAAATTGGATAACAAAGAACAATAATATTACATGGTCATACCCCCAAATTTATTTTTCTTGTCTGTTCATTCCTTTGATTTTTTAAATGGAAAATTGATTTCTGCATTTGAACTGAAATGTTCTGACATATGCAGTGAATTCTATTTTAAAAATCACCTGTTATATGAATTTCTGTATTTTTAGAGGGTGTGTGTGTATTCAGATTTCACTGTAGAATATAAAAATATTAACACTTACTATTCTCAATGTGGTCCATATTAAATCAGGGAATTACTGCCAAAAACTGCCAGTAATACAGAATATAATTTCTAATATCTTAGTTGTTGGAAATGACTTGATTATAAATATTTATTAATAGTTGGCTTGGGAAGGTACTGAATCAAATGGCTTGACAAGACAATGACTCTTAGTTTGAGAAAAACTTTTGCTTAGAAAATGTATATGAGTGAAAGGGAAAAACATGTGCTTTTCTCTGTGTGAATTACTAAGGGATTCAAACCTATAACAAAATTAATATTTTTGTTTTCTCTTAAAAATATAAAATACAGAATATAAAGAATGTACAAAAATTATTTTTTTAAAAATTTGATCACACCACTGTTAGGCTTCCATGAGACTTAAAATGAGAAAGTACAATTTTCTAACATATGCATTTGATATTTTTTTAATCCTTGCAAGAACAATTTTAAATACCATTTATTGCTCACTAGTATCCAGAAATAACACACGAAGTGTATGTATATTCTCCACAAGGACTTTGGCCTTTTGTGATAAAGGTTCTAAAATTGAATATTTGTGCACTGAAATTCCACAGAGCATGATGTGCTTTGGGAGAAACGGACACTGTATTCATTTTAGCCATCATTTTTCAAAATAAGTGCCAGTACTTCTTTACGTTAACATTTTAATAATGCAAATCATTCTATAAAACTTTTATCTTGAAAGTTTCATTCAATGACATCAAAAAAATAATTTATGAGACATTTCCTGTCTTCATGCTTAGTCAATATACAGATGGAACATGTTTATGATTTACATATAAATGTTGCATGTATGAAGATACTTGACCTTTGACATATATGTAACTATGTGTGATTTATATTTTATGAGTATATATGTGTATATATATATATATGTTAAGCACAAGGCATATATGTGTACATTCACATGTGGATTATATACATATATTGATTATATATACACGTGTGTATACACATATATGTATTTACATACACACACATATACACACACTGCTCCGTTCTATCATTTGTTTTATATATATACACATATATGTAATATACCCCAGTTGTACTATGTATAAGTAAATATGTGTGTGTGTATATATATATATATGGATCGATTTATCTGTATTTAAACAGGTATAATCTATGTTCATCATGACAGGTCATATAGATTTTTTTATACTAAGTTTAATTGCATTCAAGCCTATTGTGAATTTTGGTTATTTGTATTTATGGTAATATATACCCAGTTACTTAACAAAGCTTTGGGAAATAAGTTGTAAAAAACAAAACTTCACAGTTCACCTACTTTGAAGGATAAAATAGTTGATGCCTTGTGAAACCGTTCATAATGTATTGAATGACTATCACGGCAGTACTTTAAACCTAGAGGAATAATGGTATTCCACCAGTGGGGCTCTTTAAATAGGTATATTCCCTGTAGTTGGAATATTCTCTGGAGAAACTGCATATTTTTCCTTTTGACAAAATAGTATGGCATAAAAGACCTTAATATATTCTTAAAGTATATGTTTAAGTGTAGTCTTATAACCCAAACATATGGATTTATATATTTAAATAATTTCTTCTTTATTTTTCCCAACATTTTAAACAGAGGCTTCTTTATACTCAAATGAAATAGGAAAAAAATATATTGCACTTAAAAAAAGCTAATTGTTTATAATCATACACTTATTTGCTCTTTTTCAGAAATATTTTGTTTATATAGACTTACATAGGTAATATTTAAACTGTGACTTTATTTGCTGTTCTTTAAGTATTGAAATGAATTCTCACATAAAATGCAGAGACTCTGGAATATTAGATTACTTACTATCTCAGAACCTAGTAACTTAATATTTTAGGAAGCAGGGGATAATATTGAGTAAGGATGACATTTTTTTAAACTGCAAATAACCTTTGGATTTATATCAGGTTTCATCTTTAATGACTACTTATTTGACAACGTGCATTTTCTGGATCTACGGTAACTAACATCCTTACATTCAGTACCTTTCTTAGAGCATTTTAAATTCTCTGGCTCAAAGACAAACGAAAATACATACCCAAACGATACAGGTTTGTGAAGACAAATGACGAACGTGACAACAGGGCCCCCACCTGCACCTTTGCCCTTTCCTCCAGTCCCCCGGTGTCAGGCAGACTAAACCTGGAGGAAATAATTGCTCTATTTTCCAAACACAAATTGCCTGGAACATTCAGAATGTGCAAAGATGTCTTGAGGATGCCTCATGTATCTCTGTCTATTAAGTCTCATTCCATTACTTTGCTACTATATAACTTCATGCAAAATAATCTGTAAAATGTTGAAAAGTCGCTGCCTTGAAATGTTTCTTTGCCAGTCGTTTAAGCTCTTGGAAGTCGTTATATAAGCAGCTTCCAAATTTTGCAAGTTTCTTGAGTCCAAGTGCACTGGGAAGTCATTTAACTGTGTCACACACACACAAACAGGAAATGCACATTGAAAGAAAAGAATCAAGTCATTTTCTCGGTATCTCTAGGAAATAGGCTTTCTTGCATTTCCTGGGGATTTAAAATGAATAGAGCTGTCTCAAAATATGTCAGCATATTATAACCATCACTGTCTTTGTAAAATTATTAGGAAATTGTCTGGGCAATTTATGTTCATTCAGAGTGCTGGCGATGATTGGTGAGCTTGATAAAGGTATTCCTCAACAAAAACTGAATTAAAATGTTATTTGGCTTGTCTCTAGAAAATATATGTTAATCTGTGGCTCTTCAGTCAGTGGGAAGAACGTGCGAGGGATTAGAGATTCGGAGGGGTGAGAACCGGGACTACTTCAAGTCTCTGCTGGCGGAGCCGGTTCTGGCAGTGACGCATTCTGCTCCTGAAAGCCCGCTGGTGGCCCCTGTCCCTCCCCTGCAGTTCCCCCAGAATGCCTGGTCTCCCTCGCCATGTGCAGGGCGTTCTTCCATTTCAGCTCCCTGGGTCCTTGACTGACTCGTTTCCCTTATTTCTATCCAAAATTTTAACCCAATCCCTTTAAACAGCTTCTTTACTCACCCCTTTAGGAAATTATCCATTTCTTGCCAGGAAAAATCCTAATATACATTATGTTATGGGATGCTATATATTGCCCCATGGAAAAGCACTTAAGTCTAGAAAAAAAAGAATGCCTCTATGCTTGGGATAGTAAGAGTCCTATTTCTTTAAAAAAATAATAATAAAATCAAACTGAAAGTGACTAAAAATGCTAAATACTCAAACTCAGAGTGTTTGTTGACAACAGCATGATTTAGTCATTTAACAATCATCCAATACTTTTTTGATGCACTAGATGCAAAAAATGAGGTGGGAGATAAATGAGGATATTTTCCAAATAATGCACTATTATTTCTTATAACTTGAGATTTTGGAGTTGGGTGTCTTGACATTCAGCTATGTAACCAAAGGACTGTTATTTTAATGATTTCATTTTAAGAAAAGCGTTATCATTATCTTTCCATTTGAAAGGTAAGACCTGACGACAGGTGAATTGGTGAATGCCTGTAACAGAAGATACTAATTATGCATCTGAGTTTCATTGCCAAGACTAATAGTGCCCATTGTTAAATTAAAATGTTTAAGCATGCATTTCATTTATCAGCACTCACCCTGGGTACAATAATGCCATTGTGACCTGAAGACTGAAATGTAGGATGTAAGTTGAATAAAAACAAAGCAATGAATATTCTCCACAAAATATTGAAAACTTAAATAACATTATAGCTCTCCAGAAGTTTACCATTTTTAATGACAAATACTAGAGTTTAAGAGTATGAAAATTAAGGGTCTGATTGTTCAAGGACCAATTAAATACACATATTTCTTACCGAATGTTTCCAACTTAACCGGATTTGAACAGATGGTATATAATTTTTATTGAAAACAAAGGCTCTTGATTTTCCCCAAATTTATAACTAAAAAATTAACTAGAAATTTCAGATCAATCCCATCGTGATCCCATTTCTGCCCTTGAGAGTGTACTCAATTAGTTTGATTGTATTAAATATTAGTTGACTTGTTAGAACACATGATAAATTAAATATATCTTTAATTAACCAAATAAATGTTGGCATTGTGTAGAGGCAGTTTAGTTCATCTGCTCTAGGTAATACGAGTGGGAAGATATAAAAGTCTACCACGAGGATTCAAAGCCTAGTTGGTCAAATAGCTGAAATTTATGTTACCCGCATGCCCATGTCCCACGACATTATTTTTGAAAGAACCTTCCAGAGGGGTTAAAACTTGTTTAAATACATATTTTAGTAAATGTTCTTATTAATCTCTCTGTTATTTCATTTGTATTAATTTTTTTCCCTACAGTCATTATAAGGAAATTTTTCAGATAATATAGTATAAGAAATATTTGAACCAGGGAGGCTTAAAAGACCATCTAGAACTATGGACTTCAGCCTGTCTTATTCTCTTAAACTTTAGTTTTTTGAATAATAGTGGAGGACCTCAAATATTCTTACTAGAAACACAAATTTTCAAGTAGTTGAGATGGTCATACGATATAATTGCTGAACATATTACTGACATACTTAAATAAAAATGAGGCACCACTCCTATAATTTTATCTAACCGGATCCCCATATACAACAGCAGCTTGAACACCGCAACTATCTGTATCTATATATATATTTATACACACACACACACACACACACACACACACACACACACTCATTTCATAGACTTTTACATTAACCCATCTTTTCTTTCAACTTCAGTCTACATTTTAATATCCTCCCCCAAAATATATATTACACATTTTGATAATTACAAAACAAAAATGTAATGTATTTCTCAATGTATGTGTAATGTATTTCTCAATGAGACAGATGGGTTTTTTGGGGATCTCAATTTTTTATTGTATGAGAATGAGACACATCTCAGCACCAGTCCTATCTCTAATTTTGTATATCGTTTTGAGAGTTGAGAAAATTTATGTACATAAATGGGCGTGTTAGAATCAACAACTATTTTATAGCAATGAAATTTTATTTTAAAATTCTTTTTAGCTTACATAACAAAATTGCGTAATGATACCTGGAGTGTTGGTGAATCATTTAGTTGTTTCTTCAATGTTATTGAAAGCAAAGACTTTAAAGCATTATATTTGCTGTAAGATTCGTTAGTCTTTATTTTTGTTCACATTTGGGAAATAGATCCAATAGTTTTTACAAAAAAATATCAAATTACAATTAATTTTACCTTTACTATTTTATTTAGAAACATTTATCCCATATACTCAGAACTAGTGGAGACAAATAGAAATGTTAATTTGCTATTACTGATAAAATGTTTACATCATTTTGTGATCTGTAAATGCATTTTCTACAAAACCTTGAGATTGAAGATTTGCCTCATTCATTTGTGTATTAGTGGAGGCTTTAAGGAAATCAATACCTCCAGTTTTCCTCTGAGTCCCCCAAAGTTTTTATAGCCTAGGTCAATGCATAAAATAAGTGAGGACAGGTGAGAAAGACACAATTTAAAGTCGGAGAAGGAAGCTCATGGAAGGGGATAAAGCCGAACAAGTACGGCGCCTTTGACAAGCATTTCCAGAAAGACCAGCCTGAAGAAACTGTGCCAAGGAAATGAAAGCCTGTTCAGCGGTCCTTAAAGCTCTACCTGACTGTGAACCCTTGCAGAGTCTCTGTGGATATCAGGGTTATTCTTAGCCCAGCTTGACCTCTGAAAGCCAGTACTTGTACAAATGAACAAGAGCTCATCTACTGAATCCTTCTAAAGGACCATGTACACAGTTGTACGTGGAATATTATAAACTTGATCTTTCCAGGACCCTGACCAACTGGACAAAGACATCCATCATTGCCCATCCAAAACGGATGGCCAGGGACACTGCCTGAGTATCTGCCCAAGGGGAGGATCTCCCTGCAACTGTCTTTCAGGATCACCTCTGAATGAAACTGTATTCAGCAGCCACTTTTGGTGTTTGCTAACATACCGAGACAACATCTCTATGAATCATTAACTGGGGGCACTGTGAGGTGACTGGGTGTGGATGTTCATTACAGGGCCTACACAGGGACTCCATGCATGACCTAATCCTCATTTCCCCCTAGCAGGGGGATTATGGATACTTTGTGTCAGTAAAGAGCAATGTTAGCTCATGTCTTGTATACAATAGCGCTCTAAATACGTGTGTGTTTTACTTACCCCTTCCTATGGTTAAAACATCACATAGCACTTTGGATAAAGACTGGGGTCATCGTGTGCGTAGACCCTTGCTGTGGTGGTGTAAGATCCAACTCGAATCCCCTTACCTCTCCATCCCCGCTAGCTCCGCCCACTATCAGACTGCTTCCCACCCCATCTCAGCCCAGTAAATTCCTGTGCCTTAGCCCTGTCCCTGTCCATTCTGCCACCCATATTCCTACCACAGTGTCTTTTCTGAAACAGAGAAGTATCTAAAACGATGAAGCATAAAAATCCTTCATCGGTTTCTGAAGAAATAATCAAAGTTCCTGTCAAAACGGACTAGAACTTCCATGAACCCCTTCCCAGTAGCTTTGGTCCTGACTCTCAATTTATCCTCTGCTCCCCATGTAGATATTTTTTCCTGAGTCCTTAACATATCAAGGCCTTGAGACTGTCCCTTGTTCCTGCTTTTTGGTTAATTGAGTGTTGGAAACTCTCTCCACTCTCACACAGGACACTATACATAATCACATATTTAATAATTATACTTTCTCTCATCCTATGTTGTAATTTGTATGAATACAGAGATGTGTCAATCACGTTATCATTGCGTCACCAGCTGATAGACTAAAGCTTATCTGAAGCATCCTATTATTTCATTTCAGACTTGAAATAGCGAGTGTATTAATCAATATAATCATTTGTATTGCAGAGGGGTTTATC
The DNA here is from genome assembly GCF_030020395.1 of Manis pentadactyla. Lineage (NCBI taxonomy): Eukaryota > Metazoa > Chordata > Mammalia > Pholidota > Manidae > Manis > Manis pentadactyla. The sequence continues at coordinate 152,566,485 of NC_080024.1, read as the reverse complement.
AAATATTTTTGGTTTCACATCCATGTGCAATTTTTCTTCTTAAAATTGTCATTTGTCTTACTTATGAAAATAACAAATAAGCTTCATGCCCAAAAATAACAATGAAGCTTAATTTGAACCAGTCTTTTTCCTTTTGATCCTCTCTTAAGCCTTCTCATGACTCTTCCTGACCCCTTTCTTCTGACAGTAACTGTGTATCTACAAGATGATCCTAAGATGCACCGTGTCAGAGTGTCTGACTGTAAACAGGAAGCAAAACTGCAAAACCTACGGATATACAATACAGATGGTGGTTTCTAAGTGGAATATGATTCAGAAACTCTTTGGATGGAGGCAAAGGTGGCTTAATGACAGTCTGGAAATGACCTATGAATCTAGAAATATTTGGCTATATACAATACTGAAAAGTTATGAATCTGCGACAGCTTAATTTTATTTACTTTGCATTTTCCTGAGAAAAATAGAAATTCGATAAGGCGAAGTGCTATGGAAGAAATCAAATGAGTCTCAAAGGCGAGTCTCAAACCCATTGAAGGAAATGTCTATAGAATTTATTATATATCACTTACCTATGTCTCCTAACCTCTGCAGAGCCATTCAATCTGTTACGCACATACCGTTTCCATAGTGCTGGAATGGCAATAAATATTGGTGGAAAATCCGTTTTCTCACCAACTCATTGAGGCCCTTTCATGATTTATGTTCAACCTGGAGCCCACCAAGGAATGATGATAATAAAAATCTAGCCCAGAGTAATAGTGCTGCTAGGCTAGAGTTTCCCTCACACTCCTCTCTGCAGGAAGAATATGAGACTCACTGGGTAAAAAATCAAAAGTGAGATTTCTCTCTAAGTCTCTTCACTGTATTCTCCAAATATTTACAATTATGGAGTTGTTCAGAAGACTACATTTCCCAGGAGATATTTTTCTTGGTCATTTAATGATTTGGTGCGTAGTTTTTGTTGTTCTGTTTTTAATGGTAATGACACAAGCCAGTACTTTGCATCCTGTTGTGACATTTCAGAGCAAAATTTCTGAGATATTCTGACATATTCACAGATATCACACATAACAACTGTGCTTTTAGTGAAATGAGGGAAAAATATTTTGCTTTAAATACATTCACACAGATGTGTTCCTTCTCATGTGCAAATTCATACTTAATGTGGCTGTTTCTAAACTGTTTTCACTGTGCTATTTTATTCTTATTTCTTTTAACTGGGAGCTTATCCAGTCAACTTAATTGCCACAGATTCTAACACTGCAACCTCCTCATAGCCCTATAATTAATGCAAGGAACATGTGAAATGCTCTTATGTAAATGCTATCTCACACACACACACATGTGCACACACATAAAATAACCCTCTACTAAACATAAGTGGGTGAAGGTATAAACATATCTATGTTTTCATAAGCTGTGTTTTACAATATCTCTACACACATAGCAAACCTTAAATAGCTCAGGGTTTTACTAGTATAATTAGTTTTCACCTTTAGATATGGGTCGTTTTCCCAATAGCACAGCACTACATTTTTCTATCTCACATTAGTTAAAGGAAAAATTAACTGTAAAATAGAACAGTGCTCTAAGCATTAGAGGACGACTCAGGACACTTCATTCTTCATCTTATACTCAGCGGCATATAGCATTTTATTGTTTGCAAACAGCCTTTGATATAATATTTAGAAACTGAAATGGTATGTGTGTGTGTGTGTGTGTGTGTGTGTGTGTGTGTGTGTGCGCGCGCGCGCACTCGCGCATGTGTTCCCTCCACTAGCTGTTAATGGGAGGTATACGTGTAGTGCCTGCATCTATAGTAAAAGAAAACACTTGGCACTACAAGCAGATGACATATAATTTAACTAAAAATTAGGGGAAATGCTCAAACAAAATATTATCCAGATTTTGGAGACCAAGAAAAGGTGATATGAAAAATGAAAGTAGATATTTTGAATAAAAGTAGAAAAATAACTTACAAAAACTTTTCCAAACATACAAGAACATAAGCACGGAGTAGTTAAATGGTGAAAAGCAACCAAAATTCACTGACAGTCACCAATAAAAGTTGGTAAGCCAAAACTTCAATCACACATTTTTAAGAAGTGGGCACTAGTCTCGTGCTAAGTACTGTTCCAAGCACTTCTATGCATTATTTTATCCTCAAAACATTCCTATGAAGTAACTCCTATTATTATTCCCATTTTATAGGTGAGTCCACTGAGGCACAGAGAACATAAGTAACTTACTATTAAAATTTTAATCCTACAGAAACCAATGAGTAAATATAAGGAAGGTTTCGTTCTAGTGGAGCTGAAGCTATATTTTAAATCACTGAAAAAACAAGACAGAATGTAGAAATTTACCTCTCATGTGATAACTTCATATGTTATTATATAAGAGTGATTAAATAGTAATTTAATAAATACTACAGGAAAAATTGGTTTCCCAGAAGACAAGAAAGTTAAATCCTAATTATGTGCCTATATCAAAGTAAATCCTAGGTGGAATGTGATGAATAAATGCCATGTTTTCTAAATAATCTGGTATTGTCTTAAAAAATTAAAAATTCATATTAGGTTTACTTCATAAGTCCCACTTGGGAGTATATTTCGCAGAAATCAAAGAGCCTGTACATGAGTGTGTATGCCATAGTATGTCTGGAAACATCTCAGTCAGGATGCCTGGCTTCTATTGAGTAGCAGGGTATGAAAGGTTAATCCACTAAGTGCCTCACAATTTTTGCATAAACTGTCTACTTAATGGCACATAAGGTAGCTGGGCCAAACTGCAGATACCCAGTTTTTTTCATAAAGTAGAACTTAATGAAATAAATGCAAACCATCTGTGAGAGTCTTAAAATTTTTTTGGAAACATTTTTATTGAAAATAACAGATGGTCAGCTATAATCTAAGGCAATATTAAATATTGAATAACTTTAAAAGGAAGATCACAATCAGATTTTACTCTGTAGAGTTATTCTGAAACTTCAATATGGATACTTACTTCAATAAGAAATCAAAGGGTTCTTGGTCACTACCCATAGGATAGCAAGAGCTAGGTTTGATTTATGAGGCAAAACCTGGCAAATAGCACCAGATTATATTTTGGACTCTTCAATTTTGTAGTTGTGTTTGTTAATCACATTTATTTCATCTGTTGTATCATCTACACAGTCATTTAACAAGATTAACAGATCAACAGTCTTAAATCTGCCCCAATTAGTCTGATGACTGGTGTGTAAAAGCATTTTTATTAATAATAGTAATTATTGGACACTTACTATGGGCTTGGAATTGTTGTAAACACTTTACATATATAAAATTTAATACTATCAACAGCCCTTTGAATTACATGTCATATTCCAATTCTTTAGAAGAAAATAAACAAGTCGCACAGAGCTTGTCCAGATCATCCAGATACTAAATGTTGCAGTGGAATTTGAATCTAGGGAATTTGTTCCACTACCCAAACATCTAAGCTCTATACTACATTTCCATCTTTAGAAACCCATCAACATCTAGTTAAGACTCATTTCAATATATATTCTAATATATGTTGTAAATATCACTGAGGGACTGTAATAAATGTTTCAAAGATACTGTTTAATATCTAATATCTCAGTGGCAGTGGAAAGCCCTGATTTGGGATGTTACAGAAAGGATCGACAATCAGTTACATAGATTCAAGTCCCCTTTCTACAACATAATACCTGAGTACATGAATACATCAACTAAGGAGGATGCAAACATTTTCTAAGTCTTGGTTTCTACCCAAAGGCAAACTGAATAACATCTACACCATAGAATTGTTGTAGAATTAAATGAACTAACACACAAGAAAACATTTACTTATCATGTCTCTTCGAATGACAGTTTCTCAAATTTACCTTGTTTTGAGGAGTAGTACTCTGGTATACTGTGGAATGCACGTCAATTAGAATTTGCCTGATGTTTGCCTAACGGGTAGACTGGCACCATGAGTTTCTGTGGAGATGAAAGAAGTAAAGTACCAGTCTCTTCATGCACCACGGGCACAGGCACGACTGAACCCGATCATCTGGCTGAGGCAGTTCTGGTCGGATTTCTCCACTGTAAAATTACTCTACTCTCTCTCTTCCCATCCATACTCGGCTATTCAGAAGGCAGTCACCAGGAACAGCCTGCACAGGGGAGAGAAGCTTCCAGCAGGAATGATGGGCCAATTGGATGCCTCTCTGCTCAGTGTGAGGAGCAAGGCTCTACCTCCTTAATGAAGGAATGTCTGCAGGGAGTCTTTGGGATCCTCCTCAACAGGTGTGCTGTTCTCTCCCATTTGTTTATTTCCCCAATCACTTATATATAACTTACGTGTATTGGCATAGAATTGTGACTGTTTCATACTTTGAACTGTCATCCAATAGTACTTGATCCATTTTTCCCAGATTTGTCCATTGAAAGATCTTTTAGTTGTCTCCCATATCCATGTTACATTTCCCCACCATGAATCAGCCTTAATTTTCAACAATTTACCAATGTCCATGAAAAATTTAAGTACATAGGGGGTGGAGCCAAGATGGCAGCGTGAGTAGAGCAGCGGAAATCTCCTCCCAAAACCACATATATTTATGAAAATATAACAAAGACAACTCTTCCTAGAATAGAGACCAGAGGACATAGGACAATATCCAGACCACATTCACACCTGCGAGAACCCAGCGCCTCGCGAAGGGGGTAAGATACAAGCCCTGGCCCCGCGGGAGCCAAGCGCCCATCCCCCAAGTTCCTGTGAGAGGAGAAGAGTCGGAGCCAGGAGGGGGAGGGAGCCCAGGACAGCTGAACACCCAGCCCCCGCCATCCGGACCAGAGCGCAGCACAGTGCGTGCGCAGGGGGCCCAGGATACTAGGGAAACAGGGCAGCAGGACTGGTGAGCAGGTACTGGAGGCCGGTGCCTGAGGACAAAGAAAAATGAGCGGCATTATTATATTTTTAATTATTTATTTAATTATATTTGTTGTTGTCGTTTTGTTTTGTTTTGTGTTGGCGAGTGCTTTTTGGAAGTCTTAAATAGACAGGGCAGGACACATAGTCTGGAGGCAGGGAATCTGGGGAACTCTGGGCACTCTAACTCCCTGGGCAGCAGGGAGATTAGAGGCCCTTCACAGAGATAAATAGCCTCCCAGCAGCTCCTGCTCCAACGCAACTCCACCATTTTGGAGCAGCTGCCCGAGCCAGGCCACGCCCACAGCAACAGCGGAGATAAACTCCATAGCAGCCGGGCAGGAAGCAGGAACCCTGTCTGTGTGCAGCTGCGCAGCACAAGCCACTAGAGGCCGCTGTTCTCCCAGGAGAGGAGGGCCACAAACCAACAAGAAGGGAAGTCCTTCCAGCCGTCACTCGTCCCAGCTCTGCAGACTATTCCTATCACCATGAAAAGGCAAAGCTACAGACAGACAAAGATCACAGAGAGAACACCAGAGAAGGAGACAGACCTAACCAGTCTTCCTGACAAAGAATTCAAAATAAAAATTATAAACATGCTGATGGAGATACAGAGAAATATGCAAGAGCTAAGGGAAGAAGTCCGGAGGGAGATCACAAACGCCAGGAAAGAGATTACAGATGTGAAACAAACTCTGGAAGGATTTATAAGCAGAATGGATAAGATGAAAGAGGCCATTGATAGAATAGAAACCAGAGAACAAGAATGCATAGAAGCTGACATAGACAGAGATAAAAGGATCTCCAGGAATGAAACAATATTAAGAGAAATGTGTGACCAATCCAAAAGGAAAAATAACCATATTATAGGGGTAACAGAATAAGAAAAGAGAGAAAAAGGGATAGAAAGTGTCTTTGAAGAAATAATTGCTGAAAACTTGCAAAAACTGGGGGAGTAAATAATTGAACAGACCACAGAAATACACAGAACTCCCAAAAGAAAGGACCCAAGGAGGACAACACCAAGACACATAATAATTAAAATGGCAAAGATCAAGGACAAGGAAAGAGTTTTAAAGGCAGCTAGAGAGAAAAAGGTCACCAATAAAGGAAAACCCATCAGGCTATCATCAAACTTCTCGACAGAAACCTTACAGGCCAGAAGAGAATGGCATGATATATTTAATGCAATGGAACAGAAGGGCCTTGAACCAAGGATACTGTATCCAGCACGATTATCATTCAAATATGATGGAGGGAATAAACAATTCCCAGACAAGCAAAAGTTGAGGGGATTTGCATCCCACAAACCACCTTTATAGGGCATCTTACAGGGACTGCTCTAGATGGGAGCACTTCTAAAAAGAGCACAGAACGAAACACCCAACATATGAAGAATGGAGGAGGAGGAATAAGAAGGGAGAGAAGAAAAGAATCTCCAGACAGTGTATATAACAGCTTAATAAGCGAGCTAAGTTAGACAGTAAGATACTAAAGAGGCTAACCTTGAACCTTTGGTAACCATAAGTACATATCTTTCAATAGTCACCCTAATGTAAATAGACTGAATGCACCAAACAAGACACAGAGTAATAGAATGGATGATAAAACAAGACACATCTGTATGCTGCCTACAAGAAACTCACCTCAAACCCAAAGACATGCACAGACTAAAAGTCAAGGGATGGAAAAACATATTTCAGGCAAACAACAGCGAGAAGAAAGCAGGGGTTGCAGTACTAATATCAGACAAAATAGACTTCAAAACAAAGAAAGTAACAAGAGATAAAGAAGGACAATACATAATGATAAAGGGCTCAGTCCAACAAGAGGACATAACCATTCTAAATATATATGCACCCAACACAGGAGCACCAGCATATGTGAAACAAATACTAACAGAACTAAAGGGGGAAATAGACTGCAATGCAATCATTTTAGGAGACTTCAACACACCACTCACCCCAAAGGACAGATCCACTGGGCAGAAAATAAGTAAGGACATGGAGGCACTGAACAACACACTAGAACAGATGGACCTAATAGACATCTATAGAACTCTACATCCAAAAGCAACAGGATATACATTCTTCTCAAGTGCACATGGAACATTCTCCAGAATAGACCACATACTAGCTCACAAAAGGAGCCTCAGTAAATTCCAAAATATTGAAATTCTACCAACCAACTTTTCAGACCACAAAGGTATAAAACTAGAAATAAATTCTACAAAGAAAGCAAAAAGGCTCACAAACACATGGAGGCTTAACAACATGCTCCTAAATAATAAATGAATCAATGAACAAATTAAAATACAGATGAAGGAATATATGGAAACAAATGACAACAACAACACAAAGCCCCAATTTCTGTGGGACGCAGCGAAAGCAGTCTTAAGAGGAAAGTATATAGCGATCTAGGCACACTTGAAGAAGGAAGAACAATCCCAAATGAATAGTCTAACATAACAAGTATTGAAACTGGAAAAAGAAGAACAAATGAGGCCTAAAGTCAGCAGAAGGAGGGACATAATAAAGATCAGAGAAGAAATAAACAAATTTGAGAAGAATAAAACAATAGAAAAAATCAACGAAACCAAGAGCTGGTTCTTTGAGAAGATAAACAAGATAGATAAGCCTCTAGCCAAACTTATTAAGAGAAAAAGAGAAACAACACAAATCAACAGAATCAGAAATGAGAACAGAAAAATCATGACAGACTCCACAGAAATACAAAGAATCATTAAAGACTATTATGAAAACCTATATGCCAACAAGCTGGAAAACCTAGAAGAAATGGACAACTTCCTAGAAAAATACAACCTTCCAAGACTGACCAAGGAAGAAACACAAAAGTTAAACAAACCAATTACGAGCAAAGAAATTGAAATGGTAATCAAAAAACTACCCAAGAACAAAACCCCCAGGCCGGATGGATTTAGTTCGGAATTTTATCAGACACACAGAGAAGACATAATATCCATTCTCCTTAAAGTTTTCCAAAAAATAGAAGAGGAGGGAATACTCCCAAACTCATTCTATGAAGCCAACATCACCCTCATACCAAAACCAGGCAAAGACCTCGCCAAAAAAGAAAATTACAGACCAATATCCCTGATGAATGTAGATGCAAAAATACTCAATAAAATATTAGCAAACTGAATTCAAAAAAAACATCAAAAGGATCATACACCATGACCAAGTGGGATTCATCCCAGGGATGCAAGGACGGTACAACATTCGAAAATCCATCAACATCATCCACCACATCAACAAAAAGAATGACAAAAACCACATGATCATCTCCATAGATGCTGAAAAAGCATTTGACAAAATTTAACATCCATTCATGATAAAAACTCTCAGCAAAATGGGTATAGAGGGCAAGTACCTCAACATAATAAAGGCCATATATCATAAACCCACAGCCAACATCATACTGAACAGCGAGAAGCTGAAAGCTTTTCCTCTGAGATCGGGAACAAGACAGGGATGCCCACTCTCTCCACTGCTATTTAACATAGTACTGGAGGTCCTAGCCACAGCAATCAGACAAAACAAAGAAATACAAGGAATCCAGATTGGTAAACAAGAAGTTAAACTGTCACTATTTGCAGATGACATGATACTGTACATAAAAAACTTTAAAGACTCCATTCCAAAACTACTAGAACTGATATCAGAATAAAGCAAAGTTGCAGGATACAAAATTAACACACAGAAATCTGTGGCTTTCCTATATACTAACAATGAATCAATTGAAAGAGAAATCTGGAAAACAATTCCATTCACAATTGCATCAAAAAGAATAAAATACCTAGGAATAAACCTAACCAAAGAAGTGAAAGACCTATACCTTGAAAACTATAAGTCACTCTTAAGAGAAATTAAAGGGGACACAAACAAAAGGAAACTCATCTCATGTGCATGGCTAGGAAGTATTAATATCATCAAAATGGCCATTCTGCCAAAAGCAATATACAGATTTGATGCAATCCCTATCAAATTAACAGCAACATTCTTCAATGAACTGGAACAAATAATTCAAAAATTCATATGGAAACACCAAAGACCCCGAGTAGCCAAAGCAATCCTGAGAAAGAAGAATAAAGTAGGGGGGATCTCACTCCCCAACTTCAAGCTCTACTACAAAACCATAGTAATCAAGACAATTTGGTACTGGCACAAGAACAGAGCCACAGACCAGTGGAACAGACTAGAGAATCCAGACATTAACCCAAACATATATGGTCAATTAATATTTGATAAAGAAGCCATGGACACACAATGGCGAAATGACAGTCTCTTCAACAGGTGGTGCTGGCAGAACTGGACAACTACATGTAGGAGAATGAAACTGGACTATTGTCTATCCCCATACACAAAAGTAAATCCAAAATGGATCAAAGACCTGAATGTAAGTCATGAAACCATAAAACTCTTAGAAAAAAACATAGGCAAAAACCTCTTAGACATAAACATGAGTGACCTCTCCTTGAACATATCTCCCCGGGCAAGGAAAAGAACAGCAAAAATGAGTAAGTGGGACTATATTAAGCTGAAAAGCTTCTGTACAGCAAAAGACACCATCAATAGAACAAAAAGGAACCCTACAGTATGGGAGAATATATTTGAAAATGACACATCCGATAAAGGCTTGACGTCCAGAATATATAAAGAGCTCACACGCCTCAACAAACAAAAATCAAACAATCCAATTTAAAAATGCACAGAGGAACTGAACAGTTCTCCAAAAAAGAAATTCAGATGGCCAACAGACACATGAAAAGATGCTCCACATTGCTAATTATCAGAGAAATGCAAATTAAAACCACCATGAGTTATCACCTCACACCAGTGAGGATGGCTACCATCCAAAAGACAAACAACAACAAATGTTGGCGAGGTTGTGGAGAAAGGGGAACCCTCCTACACTGCTGGTGGGAATATAAATTAGTTCAACCATTGTGGAAAGCAGTATGGAGGTTTTTCAAAATGCTCAAAATAGACTTACCATTTGACCCAGGAATTCCACTCCTAGGAATTTGCCCTAAGAACGCAGCACTCAAGTTTGAAAAAGACATATGCACCCCTATGTTTATCACAGCACTATTTACAAAAGCCAAGAATTGGAAGCAACCTAACTGTCCATCAGTAGATGAATGGATAAAGAAGATGTGGTACATATACACAATGGAATATTATTCAGCCATAAGAAGAAAACAAATCCTACCATTTGCAACAACATGGATGGAGCTAGAGGGTATTATGCTCAGTGAAATAAGCCAGGCGGAGAAAGAAATATACCAAATGATTTCAGTCATCTGTGGAGTATAAGAACAAACAAAAAACTGAAGGAACAAAACAGCAGCAGAATCACAGAACCCAAGAATGGACTAACAGGTACCAAAGGGAAAGGGACTGGGGAGGATGGGTGGGTAGGGAGGGATAAGGGGGGGGAAGAAGAAAGGGGGTATTATTATTAGCATGCATAATGGGGGGGTGGGAGAAAGGGGAGGGCTGTACAACACAGAGAAGACAAGTAGTGATTCTACAACATTTTGCTATGCTGATGGACAGTGAATGTAAAGGAGTTTCTGGGGGGTACCTGGTATAGGGGAGAGCCTAGTAAACATAATATTCTTCATGTAATTATAGATTATTCATAACAAAAAAAAAAGGAAGAAAAAGGGAATTACTCCCTGATAGGATAAAACTAACTGTAAATCAACAATTAAGGCATGCTTTAAATATCCTTAATTTTGATCATTTAAGGGTGTCAGATGTTCAGCTACGGAAGTATATTTTTCTGATAATATTCCTTTCTCTTAAAAAAAAAAAAAAAGAAGCAGTTCCTGTGTGGTGATCTGCAATAAGTTCTTCATGATGATATAAAGGGCATATCAAAGTGTGGGCTAAGGGTTTGTTTGTGTTTATACAGAGGATCAAAGCCTAATTTGGCTACCCAGAAAAAGAATTAAGATATAATATGAAGAAGAACTTCCAACATCAACATTCTCTGGAAGAGTCATTCCAGAAAATGATCATCAAAAAACTTCAACAAAGATCCTGGCGCTGTTGCACTTGTAGCTGCATTCATCCCACCGGTTCCTGGACTTGCCATTGGAAAGAAGATGGAGATATCTAAGCTGGCCTGTGCATACAGTAAAACAACAAATTTGACTGGATCTATATTGTCAGAACTCAACCAAGAATTAGGAGAAGTGCAAGTTGCAGTGCTCCAAAATCTTGTGACTACAGACTATCTACTGTTAAAGGAACATATGGGATGTGAACAGTCCCCAGGAATGTGTTGTTTTAATTTGTCTGATTTTTCTCAAACTATTCAAATACAGTTAGACAATATCCATCATATCATTGATAAGTTTTCACAAATGCCTAGGGTTCCTAACTGGTTTTCTTGGTTTCACTGGAGATGGCTGGTAATCATAGGTCTGCTTTGGTTATGTAGCTGTATTCCTATTATGTTAATGTGTGTGCACAATGTAATTGGTAGTTTAAAACCTATACATGCTGAAGTTAGTCTACAAGAAGATATGTCAAAGAAATAATCAATCTTCCCATATTTTCTTCCGCCTGCTACTTCTATAGCTTTTCTTCTTCCTTCCTAATTACAACCCTTTAGTAGAATTCGTGCCTCATATCAAAATTATCGAGTATCATAATTCTTCCAAGTGGGAAAGATTCCTCAAGACAAATGCTGGGCATAAAAGCCACAGGGCATAAATCTGCAAAGAAGTAAAAAGCTAACCTTTTCAAACAATATGGCTTCTCTCTCACTTACCAACTTTACATTTCCCTGTATGGCCCCGGAAGATGACTGGTTAGCCAGAGATGGGTAAGATTCCTCAAGGGAGGAACAACCTAAGACAGGCACAGTCGCAGGGGGGCCATCAGGTGAGAAATTAGGGATCAACAGAGGTGAGGCTTAGAACCTCACCCCTCCTGTTTTGAGAGAAATCTTATGCATCCGTGGATGTTTTGTTGCCCTTGTCTAGCTTGGATTAGTACTTAGTCTATACGCACACACCTGATCATCTACATTTGCTTTCTTACAGCCCTAAGCTATGTTTTCTACCTTTATCTTACATCTACCTACCACTTCAGCATTTTATTAAAAATAATAATAATAATAATAAGGGAGAAATGTGGGATTCACATATAAATCAAGTATAAAAATCAAACGAATATTCATATTTCACCTGATTGTTTATAGTTCATAATGCGTGATCAAAACCGAAAGTTTCAGTTGATGACTGCCCTTGCACTGTTCACCATGTAAGAATTTGTTCATTATGCTTCAGATGATTGGAGACTGTTGAGCATTAGGCTTGGGATTGATTAATGATTGTGCATTGAGTCCCCTATACAGAATTTTATTGTTGTTAACAACCATTTGATCAATAAATATGAGAGATGCCCTCTCAAAAAAAAAATTTTTTTTAAGTACATATTATTATTTTTTGTTGATTTGTTTTACTTTTTTAATCCTTAAAGGGACTTAGTATTTGTGTGGTCTAAAGCATGATTGTCCAATTATGTGATTGAATATGTGTGGATTCATTACTAGAATAATTACTCAAATTCAACATTGGTGAAAATATCCCATATAAAACATTTAAATTTATAATCTTGCAGTTTAATCTTTTCTGATAATCTAACTGTTGACATTTAACTTTTTTCTTCTGATTTGCTAATCTGACTGAAATTAAAATGAAACATTCAGGGGGAATGAAAATAAGGAAAGAAACATAAATGCATCTATAGTAACAGAAAATTCCTCAATGCTTCAGTTTTAAATCAGTGTCGATGATTTATCCCAAGTGAAAACTATCTCAATTCAATATGAACCTGTAAAATGACGAACTACATATATATTTTTAATAAGGCAAGAAAGTGCTTTATAAGAATAATCAAAATGATATATGTGCATATAACCCTTTTTAGAATAAGTATGCATCCCAGAAAAAAAAAGAAGCACCTGGATAAATATCTCCTCATTCATGATACATAATATAGTCTTACAAAGTCAAAGTAAACTGCAAATTACCAAATTAAGCAACCTCATTTCTTCTTGTCTTTCTTGTTACTATGATACTTGATTTTTATATTTATAATTTTAATATCCACCTATTTTATAAAATTACTTATTTAGAAATCTAATTACACAGAGATAGCATGTCTAACTATTACAGGGCTAGCTATTAGCTTGTTGGGGAAATTCCATGGTTGATTCATTTTACTTTTGCAGCTAAAGAAGCCTCATGCTGAGCAGAGAGGCATCCGATTGGCCCATCAACCCTGCTGGAAGCTTCTCTCTTCTGCTAGCTCTAACTTTTATGAGCTCAAAAGAAAGTGCTAATGTTTAACAATTAATAACACAAAAGAAGAGAACAACTGAAAATGGTATATATGACTGAGGGGTTCATTTAAACCATGATTTCCTTAATTCATTTAATTTTAAGAATTGATAGATTTGCTTGATCAATCACTGGTAATTTGAGCTTCTGTTATGGGATTATTAAGCATACACATAGGCAGTCAAGGAATCTTTAAACGTTAACTATGCCTTTCTGCTTCAGACTTTTATAACAGAGACCATATATGCCTAGATCTTTATGTCAGTGAAACACAGGATTAGCAGTTGTATTGTTTACCATCAAGTGAAACATTGAAAAAATGAATTCCTAACTAGGGGAGCATATTGCGATGAAATTCTTTATTCACTTGCTATCTGAAATGTGATTTGTTTGTTTACATCATTTCAACTGTATTGTTTTTATTCTACCTCCTGTTCAGATTAATGAAAGAGGTGTGGTAAAACAAAGGAATTTCAAAATCCAGCTAAGTAGAAAAATATTACAAGAAGCTGTACAGAACTAAATCTTGCTGGTTAATTATATTAAAACATCCCTTCATTCTCACGTATCTTATTCATGGATGTGATTTCATCTAATCTTGTGAAGGTGATTCTAAAGAAACTAAATTAACAGTGTAAAATTATATAAAGCAAGCCAAGGCCATTGAGCGTTGAGGTAAAAAGAGGCCATGAAGTAGAGGGAAAAGGAAATTTAAGTATTTACTTTAACTTGTCATTAAGACTGTCAAAAATTCTACCTAGTGTAAATCAAATTTATGCTTTTGTATCTACAGGAATATGCATTAAATGCTATAGCTTATATGAATAAACTATAGTTCAGTTATTTTATGGTTATTTATCAAAATAATCTCAATATATTCTATCCAATTAAATGTGTGTGTTTTTGTGTATTACATAAGTTGGATGCTGTGAAAACAAGCCAAAGATCCAATTTCATACGTAGTATTATAAATTAAACATTCTATGTATTTCTGATAATCATGTGATTATACAGGTGCCCAATCAATATTTATGCCAATAGCCACATTTTCATTTATAAAAACGCTACAATAAAATCCTTCACATATATGTTTGTAACACTGAGTACTTTTTTAAGTACAGCTTTCTGAAGAAAAATGTTCTGAGGTAAAAATGATGCATAATTCTGAATTTCAATTTTCAAAATATACTAAGAAAGGTTCTTGCCAATTTATACCTCCTGTTATCAGGAGAAAAGTCTAATTACACGTTTTCACATTACTTATTATTATTAATCTAAGCTCACTTGGAATCTACACTGTTTTTCACACAGAACAGTTGGCACCCATTTAAACCTTATATGGCAGATCAATCCATGAACAAGTCAGGGAAAATGAAGAGAAAAAACTGATATTAGAAAATGATCCCTGGGGATCTAGATACTGGCTTTATTACCAGGCAAAGTTCTTAAAACACCAGGTTCATTATTTCATCAACAATAATGAAAAGGGTTAGTGAAACAGAGGACAGGTCAAGAGAACAAACTGAAGCACTCAAACGGGGAAAAAAGATGACAAAGATAAAAATGAAAATAAACTGAAATGAAAATGAAATTCAAGAAGAGGAGAAAAGTTATTATTATGTAGTAATATTAGAAGAAACGATGTCTGAGAATTTACAAAACTGACACAAGGCATCAAATAACATGCAAAAACTCTGCAAATCCTAAGCAGTAAAATGGACAGAAAACTACACCAAGGCATATTGCAGTATAATTGCTGAAAACAAAAACACAGAAAGAAATCCTGAAAAAATATCTCGGAAATTGCCATCAACCACAGGGCCCTGAATGAAGCAGGAGAGCAGCCGAGCAGCCGACTCACAGGAGCATCCTACGGCTTAAGAAAGCAGGGTCCAGAACGTGCCCCTGTCCTTACAGCACAGAAACGCACGTAGGATGGGCGTGTTTTAGGGTCACATGACTGTGGGGAAACTATGGGAAATCCATCGTCGTGTGTTACTGTAGAAATTATGAGACAATGGCTTTTCCTACATGGAATAGATGAAAATCAAGAGAGCAGAGCCAAAAACAAAGAAAAGTACATGAGCAAGGGGATGTATTTAACGAGAAAAAGCATATTTGCTGTATTTATGATTTTGCATGAATGTCTCTGGATATCTATATGAAGCCATTAAAAAGTAAAATAACCCCCACTAACTATGGAATTGATCTAGTTTAAGGAGTTGGGAAGCACACTTTTTTTCTAGGTAGTACTAAATTGTTTCATAGGTACTGGATAAATAATCCATCTTCTCCCTGTAATTAAGTAATAAACTGAAAGTTTATATGTATTTATGTCTGTTTCTTGTCTTAATTTCTGAAAAAAAACACAAAAAACCTAAATGACCTTAAAAAATAATCTGAAAATGTTATTGTTAATATATCATCTAAGAACATTATTATTAATATTCTTAATTAGGAATATTTGTAGGCATTTGGGTTTTATTTATTGTTTTATTAATGTAATGCTGGCTTTGTTAAAAAACAATGGAACACTTTTCCATCTGTCAGCATTTTTTTTTTTGTAGGTAATTATTTTTTATTGAAGGGTAGTTGACACACAGCATTACATTATATTAGTTTCAGGTGTACAACACAGTGATTCAACATTCATATACATGATATTTCTAGGTACCAGCTATCACCATACAAAGTTGTTACAATATTTTGACTATATTCCTTATGCTATACATTACATCCTGGTTACTTATTTATTTTACAATTGGAAGTGTATAATTTTTTTTTTTTTTTGTGAGGGCATCTCTCATATTTATTGATCAAATGGTTGTTAACAACAATACAATTCTGTATAGGGGAGTCAATGCTCAATGCAAAATCATTAATCCACCCCAAGCCTAATTTTTGTCAGTCTCCAATCTCCTGAGGCATAACAAACAAGTTCTTACATGGAGAACAAATTCTTACATAGTGAATAAGTTACATGGTGAAAAGTACAAGGGCAGTCATCACAGAAACTTTCGGTTTTGCTCATGCATTATGAACTATAAACAGTTCAAATATGAATACTCATTTGATTTTTATACTTGATTTATATGTGGATACCACATTTCTCTCTTTATTATTATTATTTTTAATAAAATGCTGAAGTGGTAGATAGATACAAGATAAAGGTACAAAACATAGTTTAGTGTTGTAAGGGAGCAAATGTAGATGATCAGGTGTGTGCCTGTAGACTATGTGTTAATCCAAGCTAGACAAGGGAAATAAAACATGGACGTATGCAGAAAATTTCTCTCAGAACAGGGGGGGTGAGGTTCTAAGCCTCACCTCTGTTGATCCCCAATTTCTCACCTGATGACCCCCCTGCGACTGTGCCTGTCTTAGGTTGCTCCTCCCTTGAGGAATCTTACCCGTCTCTGCCTAACCAGTCATCTTCCGGGGCCATACAGGGAAATATAAAGTTGGTAAGTGAGAGAGAAGCGTTATTGTTTGAAATGGTTAGCTTTTTACTTCTTTGCATATTTATGCCCTGTGGCTTCTATGCCCAGCATTAGACTTGAGGTATCTTTACCACTTGGAAGAATTATGATACTCGGTAAATTTGATATGAGGCACGAATTCTATTTAAGGGTTGTAATTAGGAAGGAAGAAGAAAAGCTACAGAAGTAGCAGGTGGAAGAAAACATGGGAAGATTGATTATTTCTTTGACATATCTTCTTGTAGAGTAACTTCAGCATGTATAGGTTTTAAACTACTAATTAAATTGCGCACACACATTAACATAATAGGAGTATAGTTAAATAACCAAAGCATACCTGTAATTACCAGCCATCTCCAGGGAAACCAAGAAAACCAGTTAGGCACCTTAGGCATTTGTGAAAACTTATTTATGATATGGTGGATAATGTCCAACTGAACTTGAACAGTCTGAGTGAAATCAGACAAATTAAAACAACCCATTCCTGGGGAATGTTCATATCCCATATGTTCTTTTAAGAGTAAATAGTCTGTAGTTGTAAGATTTTGGAGCGCTACAATTTGCACTTCTCCTAATTCTTGGTTGAGTTCCAACACTATAGATCCAGTCAAATTTGTTGTTTTACTGTATGCACAGGCCAGCTAAGATATCTCCTTCATTCCCATGGCAAGTCCAGGAACTGGTGGGATGAGTGCATCTACAGCTGTAGCAGTGCGTGGATCTTTGTTGGGGTTTTTTGATGATCATTTTCTGGCATGAGTCTTCCAGAGAGTGCTGATGTTGGAAGTACTTTTTCATATTGTATCTTAGTTCATTTGCAGGGTAGCCCAATTAGGCTTTGATCCTCTGTATAAACACAAACAGACCCTTTGCCTACACTTTTATCTGCCCTTTATACACTTGTGTAGAATTCATTGGAGGTTACCACACAGGAAATGTCCTTTTTCTTTTTCTTTTTTTTTTTTTGATATCACTAATCTACACTTACATGACGAATATTATGTTTACTAGGCTCTCCCCTATACCACGTCCCCCCTATAAACCCCTTTACAGTCTCTGTCCATCAGCATAGCAAAATGTTGTAGAATCACTACTTGCCTTCTGTGTGTTGTACAGCCCTCCCTTTTCTCCTACCCCCCCATGCATGCTAATCTAAATACCCCCCTACTTCTCCCCCCATTATCCCTCCCTGCCCACCCATCCTCCTCAGTCCCTTTCCCTTTGGTACCTGTTAGTCCATTCTTGAGTTCTGTGATTCTGCTGATGTTTTGTCCTTCAGTTTTTCCTTTGTTTTATCTTCCACAGATATGTGAAATCATTTGGTATTTCTCTTTCTCTGCTTGGCTTGTTTCACTGAGCATAATACCCTCCAGCTCCATCCATATTGCTGCAAATGGTTGGATTTGCCCTTTTCTTATGGCTGAGTAGTATTCCATTGTGTATATGTACCACCTCTTCTTTATCCATTCATCTATCGATGGAAATTTAGGTTGCTTCCAATTCTTGGCAATTGTAAATAGTGCTGCGATAAACATAGGGGTGCACAGATCTTTCTCATACTTGATTGCTGCATTCTTAGGGTAAATTCCTAGGAGTGCAATTCCTGGGTCAAATGGTAGGTCTGTTTTGAGCACTTTGATGTACCTCCATACTGCTTTCCACAAAGGTTGAACTAACTTACATTCCCACCAGCAGTGTAGGAGGGTTCCCCTTTCCCCACAGCCTCGCCAACATTTGTTGTTGTTTGTCTTTTTAATGGCAGCCATCCTTACAGGTGTGAGGTGATATCTCATTTGCATTTCTCTGATAATTAGCGATGTGGAGCATCTTTTCATGTGTCTGTTGGCCATCGGTATTTCTTTTTTGGAGAACTGTCTGTTCAGTTCCTCTGCCCATTTTTTAATTGGGTTGTTTGATTTTTGTTTGTTGAGGCGTGTGAGCTCTTTATATATTCTGGACGTCAAGCCTTTATCGGATGTGTCATTTTCAAATATATTCTCCCATACTGTAGGGTTCCTTTTTGTTCTATTGATGGTGTCTTTTGCTGTACAGAAGCTTTTCAGCTTAATATAGTCCCACTTACTCATTTTTGCTGTTCTTTTCCTTGCCTAGGGAGATATGTTCAAGAAGATGTCACTCGTGTTTACGTCTAAGAGGTTTTTGCCTATGTTTTCTTCCAAGATTTTAATGGTTTCATGACTTACATTCAGGTCTTTGATCCATTTTGAGTTTACTTTTGTATATGGGGTTAGACAATGGTCCAGTTTCATTCTCCTACATGTAGCTGCCCAGTTTTGCCAGCATCATCTGTTGAAGAGACTGTCATTTCGCCATTGTATGTCCATGGCTACTTTATCAAATATTAATTGACCATATATGTCTGGGTTAATGTCTGGATTGTCTAGTCTGTTCCATTGGTCTGTGGCTCTGCTCTTGTGCCAGTACCAAATTGTCTTGATTACTATGGCTTTATAGTAGAGCTTGAAGTTGGGGAGTGAGATCCCCCCTACTTTATTCTTCTTTCTCAGGATTGCTTTGGCTATTCGGGGTCCTTGGTGTTTCCTTATGAATTTTTGAATTATTTGTTCCAGTTCATTGAAGAATGTTGCTGGTAGTTTCATAGGGATTGCATCAAATCTGTATATTGCTTTGGGCAGGATGGCCATTTTGACGATATTAATTCTATCTAGCAACGAGCAAGGGATGTGTTTCCGTCTCTTAGTGTCCCCTTTAATTTCTCTGAAGAGTGACTTGTAGTTTTCAGAGTATAAGTCTTTCACTTCCTTGGTTATGTTTATTCCTAGGTATTTTATTTTTTTTGATGCAACTGTGAATGGAGTTGTTTTCCTGATTTCTCTTTCTGTTGGTTCATTGTTAGTGTATAGGAAAGCCACAGATTTCTGTGCGTTGATTTTGTATCCTGCAACTTTGCTGTATTCCGATATCAGTTCTAGTAGTTTTGCGGTGGAGTCTTTAGGGTTTTTTATGTACAGTATCGTGTCATCTGCATATAGTGACAGTTTAACTTCTTCTTTACCAATCTGGATTCCTTGTATTTCTTTGTTTTGTCTGATTCCCGTGGCTAGGACCTCCAGTATTATGTTAAATAACAGTGGAGAGAGTGGGCATCCCTGTCTAGTTCCCGATCTCAGAGGAAATGCTTTCAGTTTCTTGCTGTTCAATATAATGTTGGCTGTGTGTTTATCATAGATGGCCTTTATTATGTTGAGGTACTTGCCCTCTATTCCCATTTTGCTGCGAGTTTTTATCATGAATGGATGTTGAACTTTGTCAAATGCTTTTTCAGCATCTATGGAGATGATCATGTGGATTTGTCTTTCTTTTTGTTGATGTGGTGGATGATGTTGATGGACTTTCGAATGATGTACCATCCTTGCATTCCTGGGATGAATCCCCCTTGGTCATGGTGTATGATCCTTTTGATGTGTTTTTGAATTCAGTTTGCTAATATTTTGTTGAGTATTTTTCCATCTACGTTCATCAGGGATATTGGTCTGTAGTTTTCTTTTTTGGTGCTGTCTTTGCCTGGTTTTGGTATTATGGTGATGTTAGCTTCATAGAATGAGTTTGGGAGTATCCCCTCCTCCTCTGTTTTTTGGAAAACTCTAAGGAGAATGGATATTATGTCTTCCCTGTGTTTCTGACAAAATTGCGAGGAAAACCATCTGGCCCGGGGGATTTGTTCTTTGGTAGTTTTTTGATTACTGCTTCAATTTCACTTCTGGTAATTGGTCTGTTCAGATTTTCTGTTCCTTTCTGGGTCAGTCTTGGAAGGTTGTATTTTTCTAGGAAGTTATCCATTTCTCCTAGGTTTCCCAGCTTGTTCGCATATAGGTTTTCATAGTATTCTCTAATAATTCTTTGTATTTCTGTGGGGTCCGACGTGATTTTTCCTTTCTCGTTTATGTTTCTGTTGATTTGTGTTGACTTTCTTTTCTTCTTAATAAGTCTGGCTAGAGGCTTATCTATTTTGTTTATTTTCTCGAAGAACCAGCTCTTGGTTTCAGTGATTTTTGTTATAGCTTTATTCTTCTCAATTTTATTTATTTCTTCTCTGATCTTTATTATGTCCCTCCTTCTGCTGACCTTAGGTTTCATTTGTTCTTCTTTTTCCAATTTCGATAGTTGTGACATTAGGCCATACATTTGGGATTGTTCTTCCTTTTTTAAATATGCTTGAACTGCTATATACTTTTCTCTTGAGACTGCTTTTGCTGTGTCCCACAGAAGTTGGGGCTTAGTGTTGTTGTTGCCATTGTTTCCATATATTGGTGGATCTCCATTTTGATTTGATCATTGATCCATTGATTATTTAGGAGCGTGTTGTTAAGCCTCCATGTGTTTGTGAGCCTCTTTGCTTTCTTTGTACAGTTTATTTCTAGTTTTATGCCTTTGTGATCTGAAAAGTTGGTTGGTAGGATTTCAATCCTTTGGAATTTTCTGAGGCTCTTTTTGTGGCCTAGTATGTGGTCTATTCTGGAGAATGTTCCATGTGCACTTGAGAAGAATGTATATCCTGTTGCTTGTGGATGTAGAGTTCTATAGATGTCTATTAGGTCCATCTGCTCTACTGTGTTGTTCAGTGCTTCCGTGTCCTTACTTATTTTCTGCCCGGTGGATCTATCCTTTGGGGTGAGTGGTGTGTTGATGTCTCCTAGAATGAATGCTTTGCAGTCTATTTCCCCCTTTAGTTCTCTTAGTATTTGTTTCACATATGCTGGTGCTCCTGTGTTGGGTGCATATATATTTAAAATGGTTATATCCTCTTATTGGACTGAGCCCTTTATCACTATGTAGGTTCCTTCTTTATCTCTTGTTACTTTCTTTGTTTTGAAGTCTATTTTGTCTGATATTACTACTGCAACCCCTGCTTTCTTCTTGCTGTTGTTTGCTTGAAATATGTTTTTCCATCCCTTGACTTTTAGTCTGTACATGTCTTTGGGTTTGAGGTGAGTTTCTTGTAAGCAGCATATAGATGGGTCTTGCTTTTTTATCCATTCTGTTACTCTGTGTCTTTTGATTGGTGCATTCAACCCATTAACATTTAGGGTGACTATTGAAAGATATGTACTTATTGCCATTGCAGGCTTTAAATTCGTGGTTACCAAAGGTTCAAGGTTAGCCTCTTTAGTATCTCACTGCCTAACTTAGCTCGCTTATTGAGCTGTTATATACACTGTTTGGAGATTCTTTTCTTCTCTCCCTTCTTGTTCCTCCTCCTCGATTCTTCATATGTTGGGTGTTTTGTGCTGTGCTCTTTCTAGGAGTGCTCCCATCTAGAGCAGTCCCTGTAAGATGTTCTGTAGAGGTGGTTTGTGGAAAGCAAATTGCCTCAGCTTCTGTTTGTCTGGAAATTGTTTAATCCCACCGTCATATTTGAATGATAGTCGTGCTGGATACAGTATCCTTGGTTCAAGGCCCTTTTGTTTCATTGCATTAAATATATCATGCCATTCTCTTCTGGCCTTTAGGGTTTCAGTCGAGAAGTCTGATGTTAGCCTGATGGGTTTTCCTTTATACATGAACTTTTTCTCTCTAGCTGTCTTTAAAAGTCTTTCTTTGTCCTTGATCTTTGCATTTTAATTATTATGTTTCTTGGTGTTGTCCTCCTTGGATCCTTTCTGTTGGGGGTTCTGTGTATTTCTGTCATCTGTTCGATTATTTCCTCCCTCAGTTTGGGAAAGTTTTCAGCATTTATTTCTTCTAAGATACTTTCCATCTCTTTTCCTCTCTCTTATTCTTCTGGTACCCCTATAATACGGATATTGTTCCTTTTGGATTGGTCACACAGATCTCTTAGTATTGTTTCATTCCTGGAGATCCTTTTATCTCTCTCTATGTCAGCTTCTATGCGTTCCTGTTCTCTGGTTACAATTCCATCAATGGCCTCTTGCATCCTATCCATTGTGCTTATAAACCCTTCCAGAGTTTGTTTCATTTCTGCGATATCCTTTCTGGCATCTGTGATCTTACTCCAGACTTCATCCCATTTCTCTTGCGTATTTCTCTGCATCTCTGTCAGCATGTTTATTATTCTTATTTTGAATTCTTTGTCAGGAAGACTGGTTAAGTCTGTCTCCTTCTCTGGTGTAGCAAGAAGAAAGCAGGGGTTGCAGTACTAATATCAGACAAAATAGACTTCAAAACAAAGAAAGTAACAAGAGAAAAAGAAGGACACTACATAATGATAAAAGGCTCAGTCCAATAAGAGGATATAACCATTCTAAATATATATGCACCCAACACATGAGCACCAGCATATGTGAAACAAATACTAAGAGAACTAAAGGGGGAAATAGACTGCAATGCATTCATTCTAGGAGACTTCAACACACCACTCAACCCAAAGGACAGATCCACCAGGCATAAAATAAGTAAGGACACGGAAGCACTGAACAACACAGTAGAGCAGATGGACCTAATAGACATCTACAGAACTCTACATCCAAAAGCAACAGGATATACATTCTTCTCAAGTGCACATGGAACATTCTCCAGAATAGACCACATACTAGGCCACAAAAATAGCCTCAGAAAATTCCAAAAGATTGAAATCCTACCAACCAACTTTTCAGACCACAAAGGCATAAAACTAGAAATAAACTGTACAAATTAAGCAAAGAGGCTCACAAACACATGGAGGCTTAACAATACGATCCTAAATAATCAATGGATCAATGATCAAATCAAAATGGAGATCCAGCAATATATGGAAACAAATGACAACAACAACACTAAGCCCCAACTTCTGTGGGATACAGCAAAAGCAGTCTTAAGAGGAAAGTATATAGCAGTTCAAGCATATTTAAAAAAGGAAGAACAATCCCAAATGAATGGTCTAATGTCACAATTATCGAAATTGGAAAAAGAAGAACAAATGAGGCATAAGGTCAGCAGAAGGAGGGACATAATAAAGATCAGAGAAGAAATAAATAAAATTGAGAAGAATAAAAAAATAGCAAAAATCAGTGAAACCAAGAGCTGGTTCTTCGAGAAAATAAACAAAATAGATAAGCCTCTAGCCAGACTTATTAAGAAGAAAAGAGAGTCAACACAAATCAACAGGATCAGAAACGAGAAAGGAAAAATCAGGACGGAACCCACAGAAAAACAAAGAATTATTAGAGAATACTATGAAAACCTATATGCAAACAAGCTGGGAAACCTAGGAGAAATGGACAACTTCCTAGAAAAATACAACCTTCCACGATTGACCCAGAAAGAAATAGAAAATCTAAGCAGACCAATTACCAGCAACGAAATTGAAGCGCTAATAAAAAAACTACCAAAGAACAAATCCCCCGGGCCAGATGGATTTACCTCGGAATTTTATCAGACATACAGGGAAAACATAATACCCATTCTCCTTAGAGTTTTCCAAAAAACAGAGGAGGAGGGGATACTCCCAAACTAATTCTATGAAACTAACATCACCATAATACCAAAACCAGGCAAAGACCGCACCAAAAAAGAAAACTAGAGACCAATATCCCTGATGAACATAGATGGAAAAATACCCAACAGAATATTAGCAAACTGAATTCAAAAACACATCAAAAGGATCATACACCATGACCAAGTGGGATTCATCCCAGGAATGCAAGGATGGTACATCATTCGAAAGTCCATCAACATCATCCACCACATCAACAAAAAGAAAGACAAATCCACATGGTCATCTCCATAGATGCTGAAAAAGCATTTGACGAAGTTCAACATCCATTCATGATAAAAACTCGCAGCAAAATGGGAATAGAGGGCAAGTACCTCAACATAATAAAGGCCATCTATGATAAACACACAGCCAACATTATATTGAACAGCAAGAAACTGAAAGCATTTCCTCTGAGATCGGGAACTAGACAGGGATGCCCACTCTCTCCACTGTTATTTAATATAATACTGGAGGTCCTAGCCACGGAAATCAGACAAAACAAAGAAATACAAGGAATCCAGATTGGTAAAGAAGAAGTTAAACTGTCACTATTTGCAGATGACATGATACTGTACATAAAAAACCCTAAAGACTCCACCGCAAAACTACTAGAACTGATATCGGAATACAGCAAAGTTGCAGGATACAAAATCAACACACAGAAATCTGTGGCTTTCCTATACACTAACAATGAACCAACAGAAAGAGAAATCAGGACAACAACTGCATTCACAGTTGCATCAAAAAAAATAAAATACCTAGGAATAAACATAACCAAGGAAGTGAAAGACTTATACTCTGAAAACTACAAGTCACTCTTCAGAGAAATTACAGGGGACACTAACAGATGGAAACTCATCCCGTGCTCGTGGCTAGGAAGAATTAATATCGTCAAAATGGCCATCCTGCCCAAAGCAATATACAGATTTGATGCAATCCCTATGAAACTACCAGCAACATTCTTCAATGAACTGGAACAAATAATTCAAAAATTCATAAGGAAACACCAAGGACCCCGAATAGCCAAAGCAATCCTGAGAAAGAAGAATAAAGTAGGGGGGATCTCACTCCCCAACTTCAAGCTCTACTATAAAGCCATAGTAATCAAGACAATTTGGTACTGGCACAAGAGCAGAGCCACAGACCAATGGAACAGACTAGACAATCCAGACATTAACCCAGACATATATGGTCAATTAATATTTGATAAAGTAGCCATGGACATACAATGGCGAAATGACAGTCTCTTCAACGGATGATGCTGGCAAAACTGGGCAGCTACATGTAGGAGAATGAAACTGGACCATTGTCTAACCCCATATACAAAAGTAAACTCAAAATGGATCAAAGACCTGAATGTAAGTCATGAAACCATTAAAATCTTGGAAGAAAACATAGGCAAAAACCTCTTAGACGTAAACACGAGTGACATCTTCTTGAACATATCTCCCTAGGCAAGGAAAAGAACAGCAAAAATGAGTAAGTGGGACTATATTAAGCTGAAAAGCTTCTGTACAGCAAAAGACACCATCAATAGAACAAAAAGGAACCCTACAGTATGGGAGAATATATTTGAAAATGACACATCCGATAAAGGCTTGACGTCCAGAATATATAAAGAGCTCACACGCCTCAACAAACAAAAATCAAACAACCCAATTAAAAAATGGGCAGAGGAACTGAACAGACAGTTTTCCTAAAAAGAAATACCGATGGCCAACAGACACATGAAAAGATGCTCCACATCGCTAATTATCAGAGAAATGCAAATTAAAACTACAATGAGATATCACCTCACACCTGTAAGGATGGCTGCCATTAAAAAGACAAACAACAACAAATGTTGGCGAGGCTGTGGGGAAAGGGGAACCCTCCTACACTGCTGGTGGGAATGTAAGTTAGTTCAACCTTTGTGGAAAGCAGTATGGAGGTACATCAAAGTGCTCAAAACAGACCTACCATTTGACCCAGGAATTGCACTCCTAGGAATTTACCCTAAGAATGCAGCAATCAAGTATGAGAAAGATCAGTGCACCCCTATGTTTATCGCAGCACTATTTACAATTGCCAAGAATTGGAAGCAACCTAAATGTCCATCGACAGATGAATGGATAAAGAAGAGGTGGTACATATACACAATGGAATACTACTCAGCCATAAGAAAAGGGCAAATCCAACCATTTGCAACAACATGGATGGAGCTGGAGGGTATTATGCTCAGTGAAACAAGCCAAGCAGAGAAAGAAAAATACCAAATGATTTCACTTATCTGTGGAATATAAGAACAAAGAAAAAACTGAAGGAACAAAACATCAGCAGAATCACAGAACTCAAGAATGGACTAACAGGTACCAAAGGGAAAGGGACTGGGGAGGATGGGTGGGTAGGGAGTGATAAGGGGAGGGGAGAAGTAGGGGGGAAGATTAGCATGCATGGACGTGTAGGAGAAAAGGGAGGGCTGTACAACACAGAGAAGGCAAGTAGGGATTCTACAACATTTTGCTATGCTGATGGACAGTGACTGTAAAGGGGTTTATAGGGGGGACGTGGTATAGGGGAGAGCCTAGTAAACATAATATTCGTCATGTAAGTGTAGATTAGTGATACCAAAAACAAAACAAAACAAAACAAAAAGGCAGTTCCTCTGTGGTAACCTCCAATGAATTCTACACAAGTGTATAAAGGGAAGATAAAAGTGTAGGCAAAGGGTCTGTTTGTGTTTATACAGAGGATCAAAGCCTAATTGGGCTACCCCGAAAATGAACTAAGATACGATATGAAAAAGAACTTCCAACATCAGCACTCTCTGGAAGACTCATGCCAGAAGACGATCATCAAAAAACCCCAACAAATATCCACGCACTGCTACAGCTGTAGATGCACTCATCCCACCAGCTCCTGGACTTGCCATGGGAATGAAGAAGGAGATATCTAAGCTGGCCTGTGCATACAGTAAAACAACAAATTTGACTGGATCTGTACTGTTGGAACTGAACCAAGAATTAGGAGAAGTGCACATTGTAGCGCTCCAAAATCTTACAACTACAGACTATTTACTGTTGAAAGAACATATGGGATGTGAACATTCCCCAGGAATGGGTTGTTTTAATTTGTCTGATTTCACTCAGACTGTTCAAGTTCAGTTGGACATTATCCACCATATCATAGATAAGTTTTCACAAATGCCTAAGTTGCCTAACTGGTTTTCTTGGTTTCCCTGGAGATGGCTGGTAATTACAGGGATGCTTTGGTTATGTAACTATACTCCTATTATGTTAATGTGTGTGCACAATTTATGTAGTAGCTTAAAATCTATACATGCTGAAGTTACTCTACAAGAAGATATGTCAAAGAAATAATCAATCTTTCCATGTTTTCTTCCGCCTGCTACTTCTATAGCTTTTCTTCTTCCTTCCTAATTACAACCCTTAAATAGAATTCGTGCCTCATATCAAATTTACCATGTATCATAATTCTTCCAAGTGGTAAAGACACCTCAAAACAAATGCTGGGCATAGAAGCCACAGGGTGTAAATATGCAAAGAAGTAAAAAGCTAACCATTTCAAACAATAAGGCTTCTCTCTCACTTACCAACTTTACATTTCCCTGTATGGCCCCGGAATATGACTGGTTAGGCAGAGACGGGTAAGATTCCTCAAGGGAGGAGCAACCTAAGACAGGCACAGTCACAGGGGGGTCATCAGGTGAGAAATTGGGGATCAACAGAGGTGAGGCTTAGAACCTCACCCCCCCTGTTCTGAGAGAAATTTTCTGCATACGTCCATGTTTTATTTCCCTTGTCTAGCTTGGATTAACACATAGTCTACAGGCACACACCTGATTATCTACATTTGCTCCCTTACAACACTAAACTATGTTTTGTACCTTTATCTTGTACCTACCTACCACTTCAGCATTTTATTAAAAATAATAATAATAAAGAGAGAAATGTAGTATCCACATATAAATCAAGTATAAAAATCAAATGAGTATTCATATTTGAACTGTTTATAGTTCATAATGCATGAGCAAAACCGAAAGTTTCTGTGATGACTGCCCTTGTACTGTTCACCATGTAACTTATTCATTATGTAAGAATTTGTTCTCCATGTAAGAACTTGTTTGTTATGCCTCAGAAGATTGGAGACTGATGAAAATTAGGCTTGGGGTGGATTAATGATTGTACATTGAGCATTGACTCCCCTATACAGAATTTTATTGTTGTTAACAACCATTTGATCAATAAATATGAGAGATGCCCTCACAAAAAAAAAAAAGTACACACTTCCAATGGTAAAATAAATAAGTAACCAGGATGTAATGTATAGCGTAAGGAATATAGTCAAGATATTGTAACAGTTTGGTATGGTGATAGCTGGTACCTAGAATTATCATGTATATAAATGTTGAATCACTATTTTGTATACCTGAACCTAATGTAATGTAATACTGTGTCAACTACCCTTCAATAAAAAATAATTATCTACAAAAAAAAAAAAATATGTGCTCAAGAAAGTATGCTCTGTTTTGGAAATGGACTACTTTGCTACAGCTACCATCGTGTCCTAAGATAAGACAGCTAAAGCCTTTACTCTCACAGTACGACAAGCTATTTCTCCCGTAGCTCCTACTGATCCATAGTGTTATTTTCATCATGACATAAAAGCCGGACGTTCATTTTGGATTCCACACTCGTCCCTCCACAGTGGCCAGCTTCTCCTTGGTCTTGTGACTATACTGCGTCCTCCTTGCTGTTTTTCAGTTTGCTTGGTGTATGTTTCCTTATCCTTTTACTTCCAAATTTTTTGTGCTTTTTAAATAATCCATCTATTAGATAGGACAAATTCTGTGTTGTTCCTATTACCTAGTAATAATTTACTTTTTTTCTTTTGGGGGAGATGATTTTATCACATTTTTACCTCTCAATATATTTTCTTATTTCATGTTTCATCTCTTAATTTTAATGCATAATTTCATTGTATTCTATGAGAGAGATATATAATATTTTGAATAGTGAAACAATTGTGAACAATCGGACAATGCACTGCTTTGGTTTCTGAATTTTCAGAACTCGCACATACTTGCTGGCAGTTTATTAGTGTGTAAATTAAAAGAAGAATGTATTTGCTCCATATCCTCCTAGAAGACCTGGCCTGTACTGACTCACTTTCTGATTGTGGAGACATCTGGGATACGGCTCGATTCAGGTCTTCAGTATAAAGCATGGATTCGGTGGCACCCAAATTCTCTTTCCACCTCTAACCCACCCTCATTTCTGAGTAACCCATGGATCACAATGTGCAGGACTGTAGAGGTAACAGTGCTCATTGCAGGGGAGGATTTCCACTATGTGCTTGCCCCTTACTAACTGTATTGAGACCTATGCAATAAACCGATCTAATGGATAAGTCAGGGAACATCACTGAAAATAAATATTAAATTACAATTTATACAACTATATACTTTTTAATTTAAGGAAAAGAAAATAATACAAGGGAGAGAACAGTTTTATAGCAACAAAAAATATGAAATTGCATTTGTTCAGTAATGGGGGAAGGTACACCAATTAGGTTCCTCTTATTGTTCTTCCAATGCCTTCTAATTACTCTAATTGACTCAAAGATATTAGCTTTTTCGTTTTGATTTGCTTAAGGCGTGTTCCTTTTATTACTGAATGAATTTTAATATAACTACTAAATACTAATGTTTCTTTTTCTACCTGATAACATTCCCAAGTTAATTCAAAAACAAGTTTTATTGAATTTCTGCTAAATTATTTTCCTTTCCATAATTGCATTGTTTTGTCTGTCATATTCTGAATTTCTCCAGAGTATGTAACTTCATATATTTCTCCTACATTTTGATATTTGCTCATTTTTGGCAGATTGTTGATGGATACAGAGAGAAAATAAAGATGTCTTCACTATCACTGAGCAAAACAGCTTTTACTAAATGGGTAACATTCATGTTTAGGTTACTGCAAAAGGAAACGTGATTATGTGAATTAGTTATAATCCACGTATAAAAATTACGTGAATTATTTATTTAAATCATGTACTAGGTTTTAATAACAATTCTATTTTATTAAAAACTAGTCTGTCAGATAAAAATAAATATATATTGGCAAAATTCAATGCCACATATAAAGATAAGCACTGGGAACATTTTACATTTATTGAACTGTTAGTTTTATTATTGTTACTAATCATTTGTTTTGTTCTCCATTTGTTTCTAAGCTGTAGAACCTAATCTGGAGTAACAGAATTGACAAATTAATGAATTATTCAAAGTATTGTTATACTGTCATTTAATAAATCATACTTCATAATGAATGGTACTGAAGATGTAGTAAAAATTCTTCTTTGAATTACCAATTTGTTTGAGAAGACACACACACATACAAAATAAAAACAATGATAAAAAATGATAAATGCCAGCAATCACAGAAATCATAATTGCTCTGGCATATTAGAAAGTGAGATCTTCACAGAGACTGTTGGTTAGGGGAGGATTTAAGGAACATCAAGGAATGATCTGCAGCTTTGGTGGTAAGTCCCACGTAGAGAAATGGATGAGGCCAATGAAGATGATTGGTATCAGTCAAGGCATACAAGGAATGTATTAGAACATTTCCCTAGGAACGTGGTGAATACACCAGTATTAATAGACAAGAACGTGGTTGGAAATATAGGAGACAATTCAACATGGTTTACACATGCTGAGCTAAGACAGGTAAACTTAAATTTGTGATTAATAACACAATAATTTATATTACCAGGTTGTGGGGGAATATATGCTCTATGACAATCTTAGAAAGTCGATTCTGTCAATATGGTCATAAAGGAGGATGTGTAAAGGGAACAAAAAGCAAGAAGACCTATTAGGAAGCTAATTCAATATCAAAATGTCATCTGAACTCTACAAAGGAAGGAAAAGTTTCATGGTCGTGCTTACATCCCAGGAACCAATAAAACTTCCTAGTGCTAAGTAAATACATGTTGAATGAATACACTGTATGTAGAAAAGAGATATTTGCATGTATATATGTAGATTTGTGTCACTAATTACATGATCATTGCCAGGTTATTAATGTGTGTTTGCTTTATGCCTAATATACAAAATTGTCTGATGTAGATAATTAAATGCCACATAAATTTAGTCATTATTATTAACATTTCCACACAGGTAAAGAATTGGCTTTCTGACATACTTTTAACTGTGAATAGAGCATCTCAGCTAAAATGTCCAGGAGAAAGTTAAATACATAAGATTAATGTATTTTAAGTTTTCCCAAGGAGAAGGGAAATGAAGATTTGGAAATAATTTTCATAATGACAAAGTAGAAAATAGGAAAACTGACATTCTTATTTCTGAAACATGTTAATAAGGCCAAGATAACTGAGTACTTCCCTGTTTTTTATAATTCCAGTATCTACTGCCAGTTTGACGGTACCCCAAATTGGTACCCCAACTGAAAAAAAAAACCTAATTTTCTTAAATTAGTCCCCTGATAATGAATTATTGAAAAATGGCTTCCAGAATTTGCTTAATGAATAGACTATTTTAATCATCCCTATGCATGATTTAATGCAATGGAAGTAAGAGATTTCTGTGAAACATGGAGGCTAATTTATATATACTGTTGTTTCTAAGAAGCTATTTATTGTATGTTGTGAATAAAGAGGAAAAGATAGAAATGCAATTTGTTTCTGTTTGAATCTGCCCCCTTTTTTCCCCAAGGGAAAAAATACTTTCTCCCAAGCTGTCTTCTTCCAGTGTGACATGGCTGGTAGCACATGTATATTAATCCTTTTGGGTCGAGACTCATCTACTGTTGCCTAAACCTTTTGGTCAACTGATTTGTTTTTCTCATCTTCTATCACTGCATATTTAGGTTCGGGAACATCCTCTGAGCCAGTGACTAGTGCTCTTACCCCACCCCACCCTCCTCATCTCCTTCGCCCGGTCTGGCCTTCCCACAGGAACTACCTTCTTTCTCACCCCACACTACCTGAAGCCTTTAGGTCAGAAGCAAGAAACTGTTATTTTCCTCATATAAGTTAATCTACTTTGCGTACTTGGATATTTAACAACACTGATAATATCATTGAATATTACAGAACCACCTTAAAACAGTGTGCATTTTAAACCAAAATACATTTAGTATCTGACTATGCTGTGCCCTGTAGTTCTTTGTAAAAAGAAAGTAGGGTAACCATGTCTGTATACAGCATAGAAATGACCCAAAACACAAACTGACTATTGCAGTAGCTTTCCTTTTTATCTGAGTCCAGATGTTTAATAGGGTAATAGTTTTAAAGTATCTTTTATGTGATAAACATCAGTGTACTATTGTTTTCCTTTAAAGAAATGTTTATTCCACAGAAATGGATTCAGTAAATTCTTCATGTGATCTCATTCCTTAGCTTTTCTGTTTGTCATTGTCTCTGCATGTGTGCTAATAAAGCATTTCCTTAAGAAGAGGGTGATGACTGATTTCTTGGGCTATACAGAGAGACAGGAAACGTTCTAACTTTCTATTTTAGCTACGTGGATGGGCAAGTGCATGAAGAATTTGACAAGCTAGAGTTTTAGGCTCTATTATATAATTTAAATATTTTATCTGCTCCCTGTTGGTGACACAAAGTGATATAAAGTACTTTGATTCGATCCTATGAATGATGAGTTTCTGGTTTTCCTGAGATTTTAGGTGAAATCTAAGAATGTTTGCCAAGATGTGCTTTGTAAATAAATCCATTTTTTCTACAACAGAAGCTCTTTAGACAGATGCTCATTTAGAATTCAGTG
Source organism: Manis pentadactyla (assembly GCF_030020395.1). NCBI lineage: Eukaryota > Metazoa > Chordata > Mammalia > Pholidota > Manidae > Manis > Manis pentadactyla. The sequence continues at coordinate 152,533,441 of NC_080024.1, read as the reverse complement.
TTTCACTGCAAAAAGGAAGGAACAGAAAAGGGAGAGAAGGGATACAATAACATGCTAGTGCATATTTTAAAGTACAGTGAACTCACTGTAAAAACACAGCCAGTCATAATATACCAGTGGGATGGAGAAATATATATATGCATATGTCTTTTGTATGCATAATTAGAAAATATGAATTAATTCACATTTAACATATGCAAATTAAAACTCATGTATGTAATCTAACACAATTATTATACCTTATTGTAATATTTTATTACAAATAAAATGTTTCAAGAAAAGGCATGGAGATAATTTGAGATACTCATTAAAATAAAGAAAATCAACATTCACAAATTATCCAGCTTAAGTGAATTCTTAATTTTTAGATTAAGGACATTTGTATGTATTTGTATGTGTGTGTGTATGATCTCTTGTCAAAAATATTCTATCATCTGATTTTGAAATTCTAGAAAGCTTAATAGTTCTTGTGTCATTCAAATTTTTTAAGATTCAATTTTCTGGAAACAGCTTTCGGTTCACAGCAAAATTCAGAGGAAGGTGAAAGATTTCCCCTATACCTGTTCCCATAGATGCGTAGATTCCCCATTATAAACATGCCCAACCAAAGTGGCACATTTGTTACAAATGATGAACCTACATTGATATATCATAATTGCCAAAGTCCATAGTTTGCCTGAGGGGTCAATCTTGGTATTATATGTTTTATGAATTTGGAGAAATGCATTATGCCATGCAATCACCACTACAGTACCATAGAGATTATTTTCACTGCCCTAACACCCCTCTGTCATCCACCTACCTACTCAGCCTCCCTCCTGCTAGCCATTGGAAATCACTGATCATTTTACCATCTCCATAGTCTTGCCTTTTCCAGAATGTTATAGAGTTGGCATCGTATAGTGTGCAGTCATTTCAGATTGGCTTCTTCACTTAGTAATGTATATTTAAGTTTCCTGGGTGTCTTTTCATGGCTTGATAGCCCATTTCTTTTTAGTACTGAATGATATCCCATGGTCTGGATGCACCACAGTTTATTTATCCATTTACTGGTTGAAGGACCTCTTGTTTACTTCCACATTTTCACAAATATGAATAAAGCTGCTATAAACATCTGTGTGAAGGTTTTTGTGTGGACATAAGTTTTCAGCTTCTTTGGGTAAACAGCTAAAATCATGATTGCTGAATCTTACGGAAGGAATATATTTAATTTTGTAAGAAACTTCCAAACTGTCTTCCAAAGTGACTGTACTGTTTTGCATTCCCACCAGCAATGAGTGAGGGTTCCTGTTGCTCCACATCCTCACCAGCATTTGGTGTTGTCAGAGTTCTGGATTTTGGACATTCTAATAGGTGTGTAGAGGTACCTGACTGTTGGTTTAATAAAATTCAATTTTGAAATTAATTAGGTGATTTTATGATTGCTTATTTTCTGAGCATCTTCATATCCATTTAGCTTATTTAATCACAACATATGTGAGATAGAATAGAGAAGGATATTAACTCTCTGAGAATAATAAATTCCCCTGGGCTACACACTTAGTGACAAAATGAAGCTATGCTGGACTGTAGGACTGAATATCTATAAAGCTCATGACGTCTCTGCATGACTCCTTTAGCTATGTGATGAGTATAGGCAGTGTATACTGTGCCAAAGAACCTAAAATAGTCAAATGAACTTAATAAATTAGATGCATAACATAAATAAAACTACATGTGAAGGGTTTTTCAGTGCAAATTTAACCATGACTTTCCTGAAATTGTGAGGAGTGAGCTATTAATCCTAATTGTTCCGAACCTTATCCTTCTGTTAAAGATATAAATCAACTATGGAATACAATGTAGGGATATATGGTGAATAAATTCTAATCTCTCTCCTTTCCTTGATATCTTCTCCTTTACTTCCCAGATTTCAATAGTCTCAGTTAATTCAAAACTTGGCTGAAAGATACTGCTCTGTTATTTATTGGTACACCTTCCCCCAAACAGGAACTCATAAGCGGCATTTTCCCAAAGAAATTGAGAATTAGACTTAGTGTCCAAAACTGTTAACTCTATAGGACAAATCAAGAGATTTTTCAATTAGAAATTAGAAATGCTGTGTATCAGTGTCTTTTTATTCTGAATAAATTATTGTTGCTTTACAGCTCATTGTGGGCCACTGTTTCCCAATATGTAGGAATAAAGATGAGTTATTTCTATAAAACCCAAAGGACTTTTCATCTTAAAGGAAAAAAGTACTTTGTTCCTATTTTTAAAGTAGCATTTTCTCAATTAAATATATTCAAATTTATTTTTATATTTCCTCAGTACACATGCTCAAATTATCAGGCACACCATCTTGTATTTTATAGAACTATCACAGCTACAAGATCTGGTTATGGGCATTTGCCAAAATTTGCATCTTTTAATTGTTAATGAGAAAGAGAAGGCTTTTGTTGAATCAACTTGATTAATCCATTTCTTCTGTTAAAAACCCATGCACAGCTATACACACACACATTGCCATTAATCCAAGTGGAGAATTATAACCTCAATTTTACCCCAATGTCTCAGTCTTGGGTTCTTAATATCACTTTAAAATTTATACCCAAAATCATGAGCTTTGCTAAAGCAGTCAGATCACAGACTCTGTCACTGGTGTTACAATAGGGATTTTATCACAGAATTTAACCACCCAGAAACCTGTCTTCTCCTCAGCTCAATGCTCACAGGTTGGTTACAGATCTTCAATTGTAAAAAGATGCAATGTTTCACTGGCTCCCTAAATGCAGTAGTTCTCAAATCACTGAATCTGGAAATAAGACAAACAGATGCTATGCTATCAGGAAAATGGTTCATTGTGTAGACCTAAACATCTGACAAAAGAATATGGTCAGAGCAAAGGGGATGATAGGTTTAAATTCTACTCTGACGCTTACCTGTCTGGTGAAGAGTGGTGGAATGAATATGGGCTGCTCACTAGAAATATACTCAAGGCAAGAAGGATCAATAAATTTTATATATATTTTATGACATTTCCAGAAAGTCATCACTGACTTCCATTTCTGGACTCAAAGAAGAAATGTATTTGCCTAACTCAAAGATGAATGAAATACATATTTGTGCCTACAGAGGCCATCTACTCTTAACCCTATTATTGTGTTCTGTGATTTCCCAGCCTGCTTGAATGTTTGTCATGTAATTTGAATGTTTTAATCCATGTAAAGTTTTTCAAGACACTTTTGAGATGGAACCACATATAGTAATATCATTTTCTCCTCATTCATTTAATAAGTGGGGAGAAAAGTTCTGTTTACAAAGTTTGTTAGGCAGAATACCACCTGTCCCCGTAAGGCCCAGTCCATTCCTCAGGAAGTGGTAAATATATTATGCAATAAAAGAGACACTGAAGATGCGACAAAGGGTAAGGACTCCGAGATGAGGAGGTGAGCCTGATTTCGTCAGGCGGCTGGATTTAATCTCATGAAGGTTAAATGTCCCTGCGGAGGTCAGGACACGGGGTGCGTGACCAGGAACGTGTGGTCAGAGAGAGCCCCAGTGCCGGCTTTGAGAGAAAGGAGGGAGCCCTGGCCACGGAAGTCAGAGTCCCCTGCAAGCTGGGAGAGGCAAGGTGACAGATTTCCCCAGAGGCTCCAGAAAGGAGCTAGTCCTGCCAACATCGTGAGGCTGGCCTCCGGAGGCCCCCACCAGACGTCTATGGAACTGTGATATAGTAAATGATTATTTTTTGAGTTACCAAGTATGTGACAATTTATTATAGAAACAATTATAGAAAACTAATACACACAGATGTTAATAAATACAGTGAGAAACATGGCCTAGTAAATCAGAGACAGGTAGGTAAGATGCAGACCCCCCCCCTTCCTTCAGCCCCAGCCTCACGGGCCCCGGTCACCTGGAGGGGCTGACCCCGAGGGGCCCCCTCTGCCGGGTTCTCTCAGTCTGTGGCCTGCGGCTCTCCAGGGACTTTGGGGGACCTGGGTGGCTCCCACTCAGCCTGCTCCTAAATACACACATAAACCCTCTGCAGACTCACAGGGCGGTGGATCGTGAGTGGAGTTCCTTGGCTCCTGTCTTCCCGAAGGAAAGAGTCCAGTCAGGAGACCCAGGAGAGAGTTGAAGCCGCAAGGGGTTTTCACTTAGCAAGGCGAAAGGGAAGTCCCTTCGAGAGGAGAGGCGCGGTGACCCCGAGGGTGGGCTTTTCGGGGGTTCACTTGGTCTGCTCGCCCCCATCCTGTCACTCTCACACCACCCTTTGGTTCCTCCCCATCAGCCTTTTTGCACGCATTTGTGTCGGTCATTTTTCCCACGACCGCCTAAGCAAAACCCTCGGTGCGGGCAAAACCGTAATGCACATGCGATTACAACGGCATTACGCTGGCCGCAGGGTCATTCGCTTCCAGTAGCGTTTCCTGTCCCGGGCAGGAGGCCGCTGGCGTGTTCTTCTGACCTGGGTGCGGGCTTGGGGCCGTTCTCGGGTTTTCTCTCCCACCAGCTGAAGGGCACAGCTGTGGGCTCTTTCAATTCCTCATCTCCATAAGAGATCTTACAGAAAAGCCTCTGCAGTTCCCTCTGAAAACAAATTCCTTTGCCTGTGTTTCAATTCATTTCAATAGTTTGAACTTGCAGAGTGAAATCCCCTTCCCTCCCAGGATTAACCCAACATAAATTCTCAGCCTCCCAGGACATATGTAGAGTACACAGGCTGCATAGTAAGAAACCCAATGCTGGGAGCATTTCTAGCACGTTAGTGTTATTATTTAAGAGCATAATTTTATTGGAACCTCAACCCATGTGGTTAATACAAGAACTAGGTCACATTTTAAAAGGGTAAAGACACGAATTTGCAGTTAGAAGATGGATAGGTTTGGGAGATTGAATGCACAGCACTGTGATTACAGTTAACAATACTGTATTATGTCCTTCAAAGGTGCTAAGAAATTATATCCTAAATGTTCTCACTGCAAACAAAAAATAACTATGTGTTAAAATAAAGGTATGCTCTAACACTATGGTGGTAGTCATATTGCAATGCAGGAATGTATCACATCTGCACACTGCACACAAACTTACATGTCATATGTCAATTACATGGCAATAAAAAATAAAAGCACAATTTAAATGACTGAAAATTAATTGACAGTTGCTAATGATGTTGATTCCAGCCCCTAGAAGGATAGTAAATACAATCCAAAACATGAATCTCATTAACGTGTGTTCCCTTTCCTCTCTACTCAGTCTTTACACACACCTTCTTCAGCCTCACCTGCCAAAGCACCACAGGAAACTGGGTGGGCTTCCGCCCTCCTTTCTCCCTCCTTACACCAGTCGTTCAGACCTATCCCCTTTACACTTTAGCTTATGTAGACAGACCTGTCCTCTGTCACCAAGTCGTTCCCCTCCAAGCACCTGTCTGTTCCTGACATCAACACCACTAAATAATCAGGACCTGCCTCTTCCTCTGCGTTCTTCTTGACTGGGCCTGAGAATTAAACTGACCGAGTGCCCAATAGAAGAAAAGTAGGGGCCAAAGGCAGGCCGCCCTAAGATGTGGCACTTTGACATGAAGGTCACGTCAAACGGAGACCAATCAAGGCCCAAAGACTCAGGAAGGTTAGATCTCCTCCCCACCGCAGTGGCATAAAAAGAATTAGATGGAAGGACTGCTCCAGGCAGAGAGCCACCCCCACAGAGAGCCACCTCATGTGAACTAGGGTGGGAGCCAGGGAGGGGCTGGCAGGGTCTGTGAACGGTCCTCTCTGTGCCCCACTGTTTCTGTGTCACCCAGCAAACATCCATTTCTGAAACATTTGCTCTTTGACATATTCCTGTGCATGGCCTTCCTTCCCCACACCCTCCATAGTTCAGGGGGACACATGTACCTCTCGGTCCCCACTGTCTTAGGAATCTCCTGTCTATGGATTCCTCATGCATATGTGATTAAACTCTGCCGTTTTCCTTCTGTTCATGTGTCTCATGGTAACTTGATCCTTAGACCACCTAGAAGAACCTTGAAGGGTAGAGGGGGACGCTTGCCCCCAACAAAAGCATGCTTTTATATTCAATACAAGTTTTACACGAGACGGCGCCCTCACAAGGAATGAAGAGCCAAAGAAAGGGCGAGACCTCCTCGCAGTTAGTTCAGGTTGGACAAGGAGGGGCAGCTGCGGGCACCGAGCAACCCTGGGGAGGCGGGCGAAGGGGACCACCTCGGGAGGTCTGTGCGCGCAGGTTCCCATGGTCCCCACCTCTCCTCCGCGACGGGGGGAGGGCACGTCCCTCTGGCCCCAGGAAGGCAGCCTTCCTGTGGGAATTCCATCTCCTGCTTTTAAGAAAAATTAGGAAGTTCGGGCATTTTCCTTGAATTTGCTGGTTTTCCAGTGCCTTGAACTCAAAACAGTCGATGTGCCAGGATGGCATGTTTGGGGTTGGCGTGCTCCGAACTCCTTCAGATCCTGCCGACTGCACTTGCTGGACGGGGGAGCCTGGGAGGAGCCGCGGGAGGGGACAAAGGCGGCCTCCCTCGGGCACAAACCCCCTTCCTGCAGCGGCGACGGGACCAGTTCATGGTGACCGACACCAACAAACAGGCCCAGAACTTGACCAAACAGGGGAAGCAAAATCCGGGGTGTAGGTCTCGCCGTGTTTGCTTGCTGCTTCCTTGAAGCTGCTTCTGACTCTAGGCCTCAAAGAGCTCAAGTTCTTCAGAGCTCGCCTGTGCTGGACATCAGGTGCTCAAAATTTTTCTTTATTTGTTTTTTGTTTTTGTTTTATTTATAAGCTGTCACAGCGAGTGCCATAACAATTAGGATATGATAGTCATAAATTGTTACTCATATGACTGTAGTTTAAGGCCTTTAGACTCAAGTAATATATATATATATACATATGTATGTATGTATATATATATATATATACTCATAACATTTTTCATCACACAGAACTGAATTCGAAGAGTGCAAGGAAATGAAAGGTGACATATTCAGTACAAAATAGCTATGGATAAATTTCCGTAAAAGTGGTTAACACTAAAACATGCAGCAGTCAAAAGAATATGATTACCCATCCTATTATATGAGGGGTAGAGATCAGAAATGATAGTCTTCAGTTATACTGCAAATTCTATTGATTCTGACAGTATATCATGAAATATCAAGGCACTTAGGGACTTTAAAAAGAGAAACAGATCACTACATAGAGCATTAATTCTTATTCCTGGCTTTTAACTTATGTAAATTATATGATGTCCACTGATGGGAATTTAGAAAGGATCCATCATATATTTACCTAAAGATTGTTTGAGTCAAATATACCATTTAAAATAATGTTTGAATAATGGGATATTTTTTATAAGAAAAATGTCACAAAGCAATGAATAATGGCTACCATCCTTAAGATCATGCCATTCTCTTCGGGTCTCAAAGGTTTTGGGGTCAATTTATCAGCCGTGCATTAAACAAGATAGCTACTACTTTGGCTGAGGCCCTCTTTCTTCAGTGCCACTGGGGTGTTATTCATCAAAAAAGAACCTTTGAAAAAAGGCTATAATCAACCTTAAGAGGTTTTTAGAGATGCAGGACCAAGAATGAATATTTAGAATTGTTTATAACCACTTTTTGTTATTGTTGTTTTCCCATATGTGAAAAGTGGAAAGAAATCACACCATGGATACTTATAAAGCTATTAACAATAATGGGTTAATTCTCTATGCCTAGTATAGAAATTTGACTATGCTATATTGTTGAAATTTTAAAAACCAATATGCTTAACAATATGTGCATCATGCATCAATTTTTGCAAAAGGTGTGTGCAGGCACGTATGTGTATGTTACAGAAGGTTTGAAAAAACGTGCCTACAAAAGGCTCACCATTGGAGATGGATTTTGTAATTTTAGGTGATTATTTTATCTTCCTATTTTTTTACATAAGATTTAAACCTTTTGTTAAAAGATAAATTTACTGCAAGTAAAAATTTATTTTTATTTCAAATATATATTTTCATAACAATAAATGCTGTCATTTTATTTCTCTCAAAATTCAGGTAAGATGAGGAAGACAAGTGGAATGTATATTTACATATAAGTAAATCCATGCCATACTTTCTGTGGCTCATGTTTAGACTCACAGGGGAAACAGTTTTTATGGCAGTAGCAGGGAAATTTTCTAGGTAGTAATGATTTGTCTGGGTGAGAAACATGCAATAGTTGGAGATGGGAGAGGAAAATACGCATGATTCTAAAAGGAAATTTAGTTAAAATTGTCAGAACATACACAGTAAATGTGAGAGAGCATAGGCAGAAGTAATTTTATAAGATAATCCTAAAATATTGAGAAATATTTCATTTAACAGAGCTAGCTCCCACATTACACTGATGATCAAATTCTCCTTTAGAGAGAGGACAAGGTTCAGAGCAAAGACTGTAAGCCACAGGCTTGGTTATTTTCAGCTGTAGAAGACATAAATAAATGTTGATTTAAATAGGATTGCCACTGACATAGGCACTTGCAATCTGGGAAGGGCTGCAGAAGGTGACCATGTAAATGACCATCTTCCCTTCATAGTGATGTTGCAGAAAGTGGAACCTCTGTTGTTTTTTTCTCAGTTTGTAAACGTTCCACCTCTGAGAAAAACAACACTGTGCTGTTGCACCTTATTTCCTCTCGGGATGGCAACAGAAAAGCTCGCACACACACAGTGCAGAGTGTTTATTTCTTAGGTTTTTGGTTTTGTCAGGATCCCTACCTGCATGTTTACTCCAGAGAAGAGTAGCCATTAGCATATAGCACAGAAGGTGATGATACAGAGGGAAGGGGGGATAATCATACATCCTAACCATGTTTGCCATCATAGCTGGGCATGGACTAATATGAAAAATAATAACAATGTGGAACAATACTGATACAGGACTCTAAGGCAATTATTAAAACTTCCTGGCCTGAACCCAACTGGAAGCCACAGGGGTGCCCAGAGATAGAGTCCTCAGGGTCAGACCTTTGTGGCAGCAAGACAGTCACCTGCTCATGGTCACAGACCCAGGAAGGGCGCATCCAGGGCAAGATGACAAATCTTCCCAAATCTTACTGAATGTGATTAAGTGTCATAAAACTGAATTTCTGCTAAGAATTAGAGGTGCTGAAAGGTTGTGAGCTTGATGGGATGAGACGAAGTCTTCAGGTCTCACTACACTGAATTGGAAATTAAGGGAGAATCAAAGGTCTGTTTTACATATGCACTGATAATCAGCAGTGTAACAGAGGCAGCTGAAACTGCCTCCCAAGAAGCAATTGTTAAATTTTTAGGCATTTTGTAACTGACAGCCATTATTAAAAATTATAATACATAAAATTAAAATTTAATAAATAATATTAAAACAATGCAATACATACTCAAAACTAATCACTCCCTAATGATTTTACTCTACTTTGCTCTTCTCTAGGACTTGATTTATTGGGGTTGGTAGGATCTGTAGGGTGGGGACATTATTCTTGGTTGGACAGCTCTCAGCAGCTCACTGTGTGACTTCATGCAGGCTGCTTGGAATCCGCCATCGTGGGAATATTTACACCACAGGAACTGGTAAATGCTACAAATCGGGGCTGACTTACTTTTCAATTTATTCTTCAGATTTACAGCGATAGAAGGCATGTTAGGAGTGCAGGATAAACTTTAAAATATGTACTGTCTGTAACATACTTTGTGAACAGCACACACACACCAAAAAGGAGCCTTCTACCAGTATTTGAAGCTATTAACTGATTAATCTGAGAAGATGCCCACAGCATTGATGAACAAGTGGAATCCTGACAAATGCAGGGCCGAAGCTGAAGGTGGTTTTCGTTTTACATATAAAATTTGCCTTAGGGGAGCAAATCATTTAACAGCAGATTCTATACAGACTCACTGACCAAAAATTTATTGGGAAAAGCATTCTCGAAGTAACTGCCTGAGTCAAATTAAGGCTGTGTGGAGGACCTAGTTCTGCTATGAATACACAGACGTGGCCAAAGACAGCCGAAGCATCCTGCAACACTCCGTTTGGGTCTATGAACTTTATAATAAATATTACTTCTCATTTATTATTTTTAGCGAACTGCATATCATACATCTTTTATATCAGTGAAATGTATAATAAACATATACATGTGTGCATATTTTCTCGGAGTGCAGGTCATTAAGCATATCGTAGCAGACCACTGTACACGTATTGTCCTTTGTCACCGTGCTCCAGTCTGTCCCTCTCTCTTCAGTCACAGATAATGGCTGACAGAAGCTGCCCTCCGACTGGACAACACCTTTTCAGCAGCAAAACCAGAAATGGGCTGAAAGGTCACCTTACCCATACGGTACATAGGTTTAGTACATAGACTTCGTTTGTACTTGTTACAGCTAAAACACCACATGCAGCTTTTTTGTGTGTCGTCATCTTCGTGGCATGTACAGCTCTGACTTTGCTTCATCACATTCATCAATTTTTGTCATATGATTTGTGATTTTAAAGCTTTGTTAAAGATGCTATTATCCCCCCGCACTTAGCTCACGAATATATTTTCTTGTAGCTTTTTTCTATTAAACTTATAATTTTATCTTTCACATTCTGGTCTTAAACAAATCAACTATCAACCCATGTAGCTGGAATTAGGGAATCATTTCCATTCTTCTCCATCTAGTACTCTGCTTTATCCCCCATTGATTTATGGTACTAAATATGTTGCACATTAAATTTCCAAATATTTATCATTTCTCCCTGCGTTCCACTCAGTGTTCTCATCTATTTGTACTCATGCCAATGCTCCTCTTCTTATTCCTATAGGTTGGTAATACATCTTACCATCCATCAGAGAAAATTTTCCTGATTTTATCCTTATTTGTCAAAAGTATAGATAGGTGCATATGGCACCTGGAGACAGTATGCCAATGGGCAAGAGATAATGCAGTAAAAGCAGGAGGCTGGGCTCTTCAGAAAAACATGGCCTTCTTACCTAAATGTTTGATCAGCTCTCAAATCAATGCCACTGTTTTTATGAACTTCATATTCTTCCTCATATGGGCCAGAAAGTAACTAAAATAGGACCTTCTACCTTCTAGTGGTTTATAAAGGTCAAAGAGAATGTGTGAGAAAAAGAAGTTTTTGTTTAGTAAAAGGTGGATTTTACAAACATACACACACACATCAAGAACTGATTTTTATTTGCAACTAATTTATACTTTGAAATAATTTTCTCCTCTTCCATAATATTTTACTTTGTATTTTTTTCTTTATTTCTTGTCAACAGTGCCTCAGAGATTTTTGTTGCTTACCTCCCTGAAATGCAAGATCCAGGCTTCTCCTTCTGATTCTGTATTAACTCCTGTGGGATCCATCTACACCCCTCGTCCGTTTACCAAATATTATGGAGGGTACACAACTTCCTGTTTCTAGAGAGCACATTCCTCTGGCATCCAGACTCATCTGTACAGGTTTTCCAAAGGCATCTCATACTGTGCCCCTCCACCCCATGCCCTGCATTTCCTGTGGCCATGAAGCATTTCCTTAACACAGGAGCTGGACAAGCCAGGACCAAGAGGTTAACCACAGCACTGTCATAACTGTCGTGAAAAATTTGTCCCCAAGTCCTAATAATTTTATATTGTTACTGTGTCTCAACTCTACAGCTATGCCATTAGAACAAGTTGTCATTTCCTCACAGGGACTATGGAAAAACCTTCACTCAGAGTTTAGTCCAGAATCTGCAATGTGGCTAGAAGGTTCTCTAGACATACAAACATGGCCAAATTATTCCTCCACTTTCTATGGTTCTTAGAACAAAAATCCAAACTGATTTTACCTGCCTTATCATTCATTATTTGGCCCCCACCTTCCTGTTTAACCTCACTTAATGCCCCTTAATGTGGGTTTTGCCAACTGCATGCCTTACATCATCTTTCCGTTCCTTGAAAACTAATGTGCTCTAACTTTGAGGACTTGGCACATGGAGCTCTCGTTGCCCAGACTGCATCGACCAGTAGCCCAGAGAATTCCTGTGCATCTTTTAGATCACAGCTTAAACACCACTTTGTCAGGGAAGCATCCCCTAGATCTATGAACCAAATCATATCACCCGGCTATATGCTCTCACATTTTTTGTCACTTATAAGTCACAGACTTTGCTCAGTGTGTAATTATGTTTACTGAGAAAGCTGAATAGACTCTCCCTTTTTCAGAGACTGTAAATTCCACACAGAGATGGGTTCTGCTTTCCTCACTTTGATGTTTCTATTACCTAACAGACTTAAGCTTGGATAAGTATTTGTAAACTTAATAACTACAATATTTACTGAGGTACATTAAGAAAAGCAATTACTTTTGTTGCTAGGTATAGAAACACATAGACAATGAACATTAAAATATAATACTATTCACAGTTACTAAACAAGAAGTATTTAGATATGAATCTAATGTTGTTTTGTTCCTGATTTTAGGGGGAAAGCATTCGGATGTTCACTATTAAGTATAACATTAACTGGAATTTTTTTGCAGGCCCTAATTATCCAGTGGAGAAAGAATTTTTCTATGCTATTTTTCTGACAGTTTTTATCCAGAATGTCTGAATTTTCAAATGCCATTTCTTCATCAATTGATATGATCATGTGATTTCCCTTCACTATTAATTTCCTTCTTTTGTTGTTAATATTGATGCATTACATTGATTGTCAAATATTGAACTGGCTTGGCATTGTTACAATAAACTCCAATCAGCCCTGATGTACTATTGTATTTATATGTAGTATTGAAGCCTATTTAGTAACATTCTATTAAGGATTTCTGCAACTGTGCTCATGAGGGTTACTGGTAATTTCTTTGTACTATTCATACAATGTATATACTGTACACCGCTGACCATTGAACAATGGAGGGGTGAGGGCCCTGACCCCCTGCACAGTTGAAAAGCCATATCCAACTTTTGACTCCCCCAAAACTTTACTAATAACCTACTGTTGGCCAGAAGCCTTCTTGATAACATGAACAGTCAATTACCATGTATTTTGTATGTTGTATGTATTATATTCTCAAAATAAAATAAGCTAGAGATAAGAAAAATTTTTATACTGTCACAAGCCTACAAAGTTGTTCTGATAAATTTATTGCAAAAACCATACATAAGAGGACCCATGCAGTGCAAACCCATGTTGTTGCAGGGTCCATGGCCCACGCTCCTGAACCTTGCATGTCTCACTCCCACTTTCTCTTGTTTCCCCCGCCCCCAACCCATGGGTCTTTCCTCAGCAGGAAGCCCTCTCCTTTCTGGACTTCTTCCCCACCTCCTACCAAGTATCATCACTTTCTGTTGCTTCCCAATCTCCTAAGCAAGTTTTAAAATTTCATCTGACACATGGATGGCTTGCCCTCTGATACCCTCTCTGACTGAATGCTTGTATTTCAAGACAAAACCATACTTCTGCTTTCACTGCATCTTCAAAGGTGTATTTCTGTGCTGATTCATGCTGTAAGCCAGTTTATTTTAACTGGATTAGTAATACATACATACAAAGATATTTCAAGTGTATACAAATAGCAATAAGGAACCCTAATCCCCATGTAACTGGTTTTCCTTATGAAGTTACATATTTTCTAATTAGCTACACCTATAGAGCATGAAGCAATTTCTATAGTTATAAAAAGTTTTCTATAAATGAGAGCATACCCAACATTGTATTTTGATTAGTGTTTATTTCTCTATATTCACTCTAAACTCATGAACACTGAAAGTTTAGTAACCGTATCTTCTCTTCGCAGTTGTAGCTTCATGGACCACCCCGGCACGCGACCCTTGGTAGACAGGCCTCATGTATTTGTTAAATGGTGGAAACACTTGGAGCATGATTATAAGACTGCCCATGCAGAGAGAATTTTAAAAATGAGTTTGTAAATATCATTCATTATGTTAAAAAGTGGAGTGAACAGAATGCAGTTTAATAAAGTTAACAATTTTTAAAATGAACTGCCATTGCTGTTTTTCCTATATCATGTTAGCCTATGAAACTGGAGTCTGGCATGGCCTATGTGTCCTGTTCATTAACAAATGACACTTAGGAAGCACTGCACCTGAGTGGTGGTACTGCCGTACAGTCGCTCTCCATTAGAGAACCACGAGCAACAACAGAGAAAAAGGATTGTCCCATTTATTCTCCCATCATGACCAGTCCTGGGCATCCCCAAACTGCCAACTCTCTTGTTTTATTGTTTTACTTAGAGCACAAATGGTATACAGACACACAGGTAAAGGATAAAAAAACACACAGGTAAACAGAAAACAGTCAAGAAATTCAGAGACTTCAGGGATTAAAAGATGTGGATAAATATTTATAAATGTGAGCTCAAAAAGCTGTAGTCAACAGAATTCTCAAGAATCATTTTCTGCTCAATGTTTTCTTCTTTGTACAGTCAAACTGCTCCTTAAACTTTAGATCTAAGAATGAAAACTACTTTCACTCAGAATATCTGAGTTTGCCTGTACTTCATGGAAAAACACATTAAAATGTTGCCAAATTGGTTTTCTAGCAAGTTTTCTCCTTACTAATGATGTATTTTTTTTTCTTTTGAGTCAAGTTTTAGTCTGTATTTCCACTTAGAAGATAAATTCAAAGATTCCAAAAATACATTGGCTTTCATTTAATTATTAATAATGCCCATGTGTCTTCAATAGAATCGGCAATATCATGAACATTTCCTGATTTAAAATATATTGCACATATTTTATATAACTGTTTTACGTTATCTACATGTATACACATCTTATTTCGATGTTAGTTAATACCAATAAAGATCATCAGTTAACGTTACAGCTTTGTTTTAGGCATCCTCACAGACATGCCCCAAAGTGTTTTCCCAGCTATCCAGGCACCTCTGGGTCCAGTCAAACTGACACCTAAATTAACCATCACAGCAGATAAGCCTTGCCACATTTCCTGTGGAATTACAGATTTGCCCAAGACCAGTGACTGGAATGTGTCTCCTGCTGTCCTCTATCGTGTCAGGGATTGACTCAGTGACCTTATTCACGTCTGACCACCGTCAGCCAGTTCACAGTGGGCAAGGCTACTCCTGACATGTGCATGTCAGAGAAAGATAATGAATAGTGCTTCATATATTATATGTGTACAGATTTGTAAACTGAGTTAATTACTTAATAGAATACATTTACACACTCGTATCTTTCAGGGATTCAGTGCTGTCATTATCAGCAACAGCTATTTTTATGTGTACTTTAGATATACTAGGGCTATTTGTGGCATTCCCTACCTATTGCTCTTCTACAGAATAAATTCCCCATGGCACCTTTAAAAAAACTTGTTGCATACCTTTATCTACATTTTCCATACTGACATAGAAAGTAAGGACAGAATTCAGCACTGCTCACTCCTTACAGACCGCCCCCCATGGGCTGCTGCAGGAGCGCCTCCTTCATTCTTCCCTCATCCCCTTCTTTCTAACTCCGCCCCCACCTGGGATCAGGAGAGTCCCTGGGTGCAAATAGACATGAATGTCACAATCAAGAATCCATGTTCTGTTCATCCCACACACCACTGCCACTTGCCACCCGCTGGGCCTAGGGAAGGACACACTGACAGGACAGCAGACTCACAACAGGATAGGTGAGGGAAGGGCTATGCAGCCCAGATTACTCTCAAGGCCACCTGAACACAGAATCCAAAGGTCCTCCTGACGAGAGGTGGAAGAGCGGCGAGTGCAGCTCCCCTGTCCATGTGATCTTCTTGTCCTTAGCAGGAAGGTTCCCCAAAGGACGGTCAGAACACATTCACCACAAGAGCAAGATCCACGGTGGTGTCCTTTGGAACATGCACCAGGGAACCCTGATAAGTTGTCTTTTTCACTCCAGACTTTTTTCAAAAAGCTGCTCCATAACATAACTTGGATGATAGGATCCTGGAATTTAAACCTTATGTTGAGTTTGCTGGAAATTCTTGGAGTCTTGGGGAAATACTTCAGTTTGTATCATGTGTTGAACAAAGCAAATATTTGTGGCACAGAAGGCTGTTGCAATGTGGGTACTGCTACTAATTATTTGTCCCTCCTTATGATAGATTGTGTACTATCCCCTCAGCATATCATGCCTTGTTCATTTGCCTTGTAGGAAAAACACCTTCTATTGCCCCTTGGTTTTCAGCTTGGTGAAATGATAGTCTTTGGCCAAATCTGAAATACAGGGCAGCTCCACCAGTCAGCAGTGCACAGAAAGAAGACGCAGAGCTGAGAGGGACCAAGGTCAGCGGAGCCAAGCAGAGCTGCCGCGCACTGGGAGCCTCTGATAACAGCAGCAAGAAATAAATATTTGTTTCTGAGAGTCATTTAGATAATGGGTTCCCTACTAGCCACTGCTGCCTACTATACCATGTTACAAAAGAAGAGACAGTTTTGAAATAAAATGACATGCAATGAAATTGAACTAAAACTATCACCATAAATCCATGATATTTAAAAAGTTCATTTAAATCATCTAGAAACAAATTATTACCCCAGTAGAAATGACAACTTCAAAAGCCCAAGTTATAGCTTCTAATATCATTCCCTTGTGTTAGGAAACTTGAGTCTGAAGAAGTGGTTGAATTCTGGTCTGAGCTGGGCAAAACAATGCGAGCCTGGCGCAACGCGGCGCAAAACACAAAGCACCTTTCAGTGGGCAACAAAACGAGCACCCTTCAATGATTCATCAGATTCTGCTAACTTGAAGGGAACACCACTGGAGAAAAGTTGCAACTACGAAAATAAAGAAAAAGAAGAATTCGAGTGTATTGAAAGTACTGAGTTCATTAAAATCTGTAAGTTTATGACGATATTTGAGTAAGAAAAAAAATAGCCTCATTATAATATTTGAGGAAGATATTCAAATAAACCTATTGTTTAAAAATAGGTTATTAGGAAGGAGTTCACACATTCATCTTGCCTTTCTGGGAGGAACTGCGTTGGCAATGACTTAGAGAAAAGGGAACCCTTGTCCATTGTTGGTGGGAATATAAATCAGTGCTGCCATTATGGATAACAGCATAGAGGTTCCTCAGAAATTAAAAATAGAACTACCATATGATCCAGTTCCACTTCTGCTTATATACCCAAAGACAACGAAATCAGGATCTCAAAACATATCTGTGCTCCCGTGTTCACTGCAACATTATTTACAATGGCCTGTGTCTATCCAAGTGTCCACGGACTGATGAATGGATGAAGAAAATGCAGTGAATGCATCTATGGACCCTGGGATACCGTTCAGTCTTAAAAAGGAGATCCTGACATTTACAACAAGATGGACAAAACTGGAAGGCATTCTCCTAAGTGAAATAAGCCAGGCACACAGAGAGATAAATATTTTACATGTGGAATCTAAAAAAATTTGAACTAACAAAAGCAGAGTAGAATACTGGTTATTGGGGACTGGGGACTAGGGTTAATGGGGAGAGGTTGACCCAAACATACAAAGTCTTGGGTATGAGTTCTCGATCTCTAACATACAGCACGGTGACTTTGTTTAGCAATACGGTTCTATATCTTGAAATTTGCCAGGACAGTAAGGGTTCTCACCACACACACTACCAAATGGTAACTGTATGAGTTGCTGGATATGTTGAATAGCTTGATCGTGGTAATCTTTATGCAAGATTTACAAATATCAAAACATCACATTTTATGTAAGTGTAGGCTGGATAAACTATCAGTTAAGAAGATACTGAAATCATTACCAAGTCACAATATAGTACATATCTAAAACTAATATAATATTGATGTAAATTGTTCTTCAATAAAAAAAAAGTGTCTGTAAGTCAATTAGGAAGTTTTGAAAAAAGCTAGGTATTGCGTAAAACTTTACTGAAAGGAAAAGATTGGAAAAGTCTGGAAAGAAGAGCACATTGACTAAAAAGATGGACAATATCATCTCACTTGGTTTTAACAACAGATACTAAATATGAGGAAAAGAATGACTGTCATTTTAATTTTTCCCTATTTATTTGTATTTTCTGAAATTATCCAAAGTCACTATAAAAAATAAATGAGTTGGTACAGAGTAAAAAATCTTTCCCATGGAACCTTAATTTCCACTCTTAGTGTGTCTGCTTTCCTCTGGACCTCCACACTAGCTTATTTTTCATGTAAACTCTCAAAGAAAAAATTATCAGATTTTAAAAATGCAAACTGCATGCACAGGACATTTTATATAAGTTACAGCATAAAGGGGTGGAGCAGTAATAGTTAGTATTAAAACAATCTGCTGTCACTAAAGTTGAGAAATATCAACTAGGATTCACCAAGTAACCTTGCTTATGGTTTTAGCCTGTTTTCTAGAATGATTGCATTATAAAATCACTGTGCTTTGTTTCCTCAGGACGTTCATATTTCATAATAAAGCTTTCATCTTCTAGAGTTGTAGTTTATTTTCCAAACAGCCTCAGCAAAATTAAATATAGTATGCCTATAATGACCTTAAGGATGGAATAAAAATATAATCAATGAAACCAAATTAGAT
The DNA here is from genome assembly GCF_030020395.1 of Manis pentadactyla. Taxonomy (NCBI): domain Eukaryota; kingdom Metazoa; phylum Chordata; class Mammalia; order Pholidota; family Manidae; genus Manis; species Manis pentadactyla. Next base: position 152,514,922 of record NC_080024.1, on the reverse strand, counting down.
TTCTGTTTGCAAATAACTTCTCTCACAGACGAACTGTACATTTGTTAATTGGTTGGTAAAATCCTTCTATTTGAATTTCTTGTAAATGTCTCTGAGTAACATTTATATTTAATGAAAGCACTTCTGATAATCTTTTTATGTCTAACAATAAAGCCTTGATTAAATATTCTATTATTAACTGTTATTCACTTACTATAATAGTTTTTATTATGGACACTAAGAAAATCCATTCACTTTTATATTAAGATTTCTTCACTAGTGCATCTTAGACATGGGATAGTTAATTAGGCTTTCCAAATATTTCATACTCAGATTTCTTGAAGGCCCATGTTTTCAAATTTTTACTTCGTACTAGAATTTGATAATATTTCCACTGTAAGCTACTACTTAGGCTCTACCACTTCTGCTGGCCTGTTGATTTACCTCGGATGCTCTTCATGAAAACAACAACAAAACATTAAGACCTTCATTCTCCCAGACGTCTAAACAAATCAAGCATGTTCTTACATTGTGCAATGAAGTGGTTTCATCTTCACAATTTAGGGTCATTGTGATTTTAAAAAAATACTGTTTTCAGTTCTATAACTGCTAATATACTGTTCTCTGGGATCAGGTTTTGCTAGAATCTTCTGACTGGGAGAATTCCTGTGTCAGCACGAAGAGCGCCTTTCCTCTCCCGTAGATATGCTGGAGTTCACCTGGGGAAGAGCAGGCCTTTTGTCACCAGCACCCACACTTTGTCACACATACTCTCGGGCTTCAATGTCAGACTGAGAAAAGACTTTGTTCTGAAATTTGGAGAACTAATCTAGACCCCTGTTTACTCTATTAAATCAAGCCTGCTCTCTCTAATTATCCTACAATTGCTTTCTGCTTAGTACCCATAGTCCCATTTGGGATTGTTCATTGGCTGTGAGCTGAACAGTCACACAGGGGTCCTTGCTCAGAAGGGCACAGTTTGATATACTATTCTGCTGTCACCATCTTGAATTCTTAATAATTCTTGAAAAAGGACTCCACATTTTTACCTTGCACTGAGGCCCCTAAATTATTCACCTGTCTTGGTCTAACCCTTATAATTCCTTATTCATTAAAGAAGAAATTTGATTATATATTTCAACCACACAGTCACTACAGTCCATTCCCACACACGTAGAATGTGTCTAATTTTGTCTCATCAAATCTATTAATTCTGATGTCAAGGCTAGAATGTGGGTAACACCTGCGTGCTTAGACATGAGCAGCGTGGAACAAAAGGGAGACTCTTTATATTGGGCAGGGACCACATCCAGGGATGCCGCTTGCCTCTGAAGAGACTTCATCTGATGCTGAACTGGGAAAGATCATCACACTGACATGCATTTTCTGTTCATATATCTTGATGATGCTTAGACCACCAATCATGGGACACGGTGTGTATCTGGAATGCCGCTTATGATGGGAGCCAGATTAGACTCTTCTCAACATTAAGCCAGAGCTGTACAGGGCCATCAGGATTCAAATAGGCACTGGCACGACGGTGGAGGCAGTGAAGCTGGCACGCTGATGGTGACAGAACATGCCTGGGCGGTCGTTCTGGGTTAGCTGACATCTAATACTGCCTAGTGCCAAAGACCCAGCCCACATACTACACTGTCATTTGAAACCTTCATTATTCTTCATCAAATCATCATTTCCTCCCATGATTCACATAATATGTCATTTGTGGCTCTATTATAAGTCCATTATGCTACACACTATGTCATGTATTACTTCACAGACCGAGATTGAAGGCCTCAGAGATTACTTAATATATACCGTGATATGCATAATACAGAAATGAAAGATGCTCATTATTGAATTACTGAAATAGGTCTCCTTACCCCATCAACATCCCCACGGAAGGAGACACTGGACATAAGCAAAGAATAAGAAATGAGTGATACTCATTAATTAGCACCGACTCCAATTCACTGAAGTTATCATTATCCTAAGAGAACAAGATCTGTGATAAATGAGAAAATTTTCTAGTAGTAACCTTATATAATTATTGCTAGAAAACAGTCCACCGCTCGAGAAGGGCTCTAGTCAGAGGAGAACTACCAAAGGCTGGGCAGGGATCCATGAAGCCACCGGGACAGCACGGAACCCGCTCTGAGGACTGCCCTGCTCACACGGCCCTCCGAGGCCCCATGGCTCGAGAGTCACTAAAGAACTAGGAAAAGTTGTTTTTTTGGCTCCTATAAAAACTTTTGGAATTCCATTTCATTATAACTCAGTGAACTATACTAGTTCATTTACTTTCAAAATAATCTAAGAAGATATTATCTATCCATCAAATTTACTTTAAAGAACTGGTTGGGATACAAATATTCAAAATAGGGACATAAACTTTTTAGAATAATTTCAATAAATAGGCAAATGGATGAATGTGTGGGTACATAAAAAGATGGATATATATATACACAAAAAAAGCATACCTTGTATTAAATAAAAATAACTATATGTAAATTATAATCAATTTACTTCACATATTCAATATGCCATATTAGAGAAAAATTATTTTTTCTAACAAAATACTGGGGAATAAATGATACATTAAAAATCCTTAAACTTAACAATTTTATAAGTATAGGAGCTCCAAGTCTATTATGAATAAACATATAGGAATCATGAGTGACTTAAATACATCGGGTGATGATCATATTTCACAGGACAAATGAATTAAATTGCTGTGGATTCTTGGGTCACTCACTAAAATTGCATTTTCTTTGCCTGGATTAAATGCAAAGTCCTTTATTCAACATATGTGATATGCAAGATTAGATGATCACAACTCTACTCCTCAGGGTGCTCGGATGTCGGAGAATAACCATACACACAAATAAATGCACCACGTAGACGAAACTGGTCGATATACTGTAACATACACATTTTTCTCAGATGCACAGAGACCTTGGTGTTTGCTAAATAATTCTGTGTGTGTGTGTGTGTGTGTGTGTGTGTGTGTGTGTGTGTGAGAGAGAGAGAGAGAGAGAGAGAGAGAGAGAGAGAGAGATAAAGAATATAAAAGAACACAGCTTTCTACATGCACGACTGAAAACGTAACTGCTGTTTTGACACAGTGCTTTTGCTACACCAGGGTAACTGTTAAAGATAACACAGTGTGTCTCCAAGTATGTGGCCCAATGTAAGAGGACATTTTGGCAGACACAGTTCTTAACACTGAATAAATTTAATTGAGATGATTAATGCAATAGCTAAAGGCTATAAAATACTTCTACTACCTAGAAATGTAAGGACTCTCTCTGAGCCTCAGCCTACAAGTACATGTATAAACTATGAACAAAATTATTCAACTTGACAAATGGTACTAATGCATTCCCTCCTCACAGATTGCAAAAATTCTTTTGATATTAATTAATTAATTTGGTTAAAAGGCAGAAACCATGTTGCTGAATCTTACATTATCTTATACTAAACAAATTAATTTTTTTTAGTATTTTAAAACACTAATTTTTCCACTTTAAGGAAGAGATGAATAAACACTATGTAAAACTGAAAATGTCACCTAGTTATTTGAATCAAAAATGTAGGACAGGAAGTAACCTATCACAGGACATATGATTTGTTTTAGATTTTTAGGGACATTATTATTATCCTTTCCTATTTTACCACAGACACAAAAAATATGTCTTTATTAAAGATGAAAAAAAGAAAATTCTAACAATTTCCTTCTGGGAAGAGAAACGTATTTTCTTTCTCTCTCATTCTGTCATGATTTCTTTACAAAAGGTTATGCCAGTTAGACATGTAAACCTTTTATTCAAGTTACTGAACAATAGTGACTTAAACTGCATTACTTTCTGTAAGTTAGAGCATTGCTATTTTTATAATGGCAACAACAGAGGCACAAAAGTGTGGTATATGTATATTATTATCTCTTTGTATTGCCTGTAAGAGGACTGCCCCGTTTTTAATGTTAGATATCTTAGATGAAATAAAAATAATTTACTTAACTTTACATCACATGAAATGAAGATAAAGGGTAGTATGGAGAATCTTGTGTCTTGAACATAAAATTTTCTGTTTGATGTTAAAAAAATGCTTGAAAGGATGTAAAATTTATTTTTAAAATTTAAATAGAAGTATAAAATCACACCCTTACAACAAAAAGCTGAAAATAAAGCAGAATTGAAAAATGAATGCTAAAAACTATACATAATATGCAGTCCTTTTTATTCCTACCATGTATGAAAGACATGTTCTGTAGTATATTGTTGGCTGTATTTTATCTTTTAAGTTTGTATTATTTTATTAAGAAAGAGCAATGTGCCTACAAGGTACAAAATTCCACGAAGCTGAGGGATGTGTTCAGAATAATTCAAGTAGTGACTTAAGCAATAATCATATTCAAAAACAAGAAGTTTTATATCCTTTTTTATATAATTATATTATTAAATGCAGTTGGAAATCAATTTGGCATGTTGCTCAAGGAATGATTGTAATGAAATATGAGAATTTGAAGGAAGTGCTTTGCTAAACATTTTAAAACTCAATCCTTTCTTGTAATGTCGCAGTAAAATCAAAGGACCCACTTTAAAGGAGTCGTAGCGTCTAATGAAGGAAGCCGCGCGTCAGTCATCTGCAGTCAGCCTAGTGCTTTAATGTTTGGAGTGCTATGTGATCTAATACTTCCTTACACTTTAGAACCAATACCAAAAACTGTCTTTAAAAAAAAAATTACTCTATAGTAATATGTGTGAAGCTACATGGCTGATGAGTTCCAGAAAAACAGAAAGGAAGCAAATTCAGATATCTCATTCAAAGAGGATAATAAAAGTATTTTGTTTCATTTTCATTGTTATATTTTGTTTCTTACATTCAGTTTTTATAGAAATAATGTTCATCATTGTCCACCTGTATTTTAAAAATAATATGCCTCTGTACTTCTCAACAGCCCTCTAAAGTAGGTAGGCCATTGTGAGAAATTGCTTGCTAATGTCTATACAACTGAATTAAAAGAAATTCAGGGATAAATTTGTTCCTTTAATAGTGAATAATAGTAATATCCAACATCTGATGTTATTTTTTAAAAGAGGGTCAAAAAATTTTTCCTATGAAAGTATAAGTTTACTATTATTCCTCATGTACCAAAAGATATTTGCCTGATAAATGTAATGCAGTAACTCAGAATATGTTTAAGTTATTCCAGTATATATCCCACACAGACAAGATATTAATTTTGTATTTGGAATGACACATTGACAAGACAAATGTTAACTCTAACATGTGAAATATGTGAGAAATGTAATATTCTTGTTTTCTGTTCAATTCTTCTGGTTTGGGGACATTTATAGACAAGTCTCTCTTTTGAAGCTTTGAAAATGTAATGTTCAGGGAAATAAAGAGAGGAAGCTTATTTTCAATCCATACAAGTAAGCACTTTTAAAGTATATACTGATTGAATAAGAATGGAGACATTCTACCAATAGCAAGATGTGCTCTTGAGATGATGCTGTTTGGGAGAATGAAGACAGCAGACTAGTCCCTAAAGGCAAGTACCACCTGAACTGAAAAAGCATCATGAATGAGGAAGAATTAACTCCATTTCTCCTTAAGACTTCACAGGTCTCACAACTTAAATATCCCAGTTCAAACAGATATATTTATAACAAGATTATAAGTCATGCAATATATTATTTGTAATATTATGCTAATACTTTTAAATTAATCCCCCAAAGAAATATATATCAGGCAATACAACACTTCTATTTTCAATTCAGTTAAATTCCACCTTTGATATATCACTTTAATTAAGGCGTTAGATTTAGACTAGTATCTATTCTTTATAACCAATTAATACAGAAACAGATAGATGGAAGCACACCGTTATTATTAACAGAGAAGACAGTTTGAGCCTGTACACACGCAGTCTACTACTTTTCTCCATTATTAAGTTTATCTGCTGTTTGCAAGAGAAATGCCTACAAATGTAAGAATAACCTACAGGAAGGGAAGTTTTGCAGGGAAAGAGAGAACAAGGGAGAGAGACCCAGCCAGCCAGAACATATGGACAAATACACATTTCTCATCCCAGTCTTCAGATTAGTCACCTCACTTCATAAGGGAAGAGAGAGGGCAGCTAATTTAAGATTTTTTTCCCAACAATGTGATGGAATTACTACTTTATGACCGACATTTGAGATCTGAAGGGAAGAGAATGATAGTTCCACTGAAAATGATATAAAATTACACATTTTGGAAGGGTTAAGAAAAACTTTAAATCAAATGATTAACAATTCTTTAATTCAAATTTCGTGACCAAAAAATGCTTAAACATTGCTTCCCACCCTGTATTTGGAGACGCCCTGAAGAGAAGTGGAAAGTGACATTATGAAATATTGGTGACTTGAAAGTAAAAATAAGAGGACGTTCAAATATGAAGCACTGCACTTTGGTAAAACTTTTCTTTGTATTTATAAATAATCTATAGACATTTACCTTTAATTACAAACAGATATATTTTCATAGTGATTCTTTTTTTAGTGTGGTATAATTGACATACAACACTGTGTTCATTTCAAGTGTACAATACAACATAATGATTTGATATTTGTATATACTGTGAAATGATCAGCTTTATAACTTTAGTTATATTTGTTATAATTCATTATTTTCAACCACTGCATTATACTATGCTTTTTCCAAACCTTTCCCCAATTCTGAAAATGAATTCATACTTAAAATATTTTCATTCTGTTGTATGAAGTGTACTTAAAAGGAAGAAGAGATGACCACAGAGAAAGATCTAGTCATCATTTCCTCCAATGCATTCAGCTGCAAATTTCAATGATGAATTTAATTCATCAATCTTCCAGGAAGAAGGAGCAATATACATTTAAAATAAAAATAGTCAGTATTTCTGTAACATCTTCCTATGTTGACCTATAATAACTACACTAGTTGGGGTGAGGATTAATACTGTAGTAACTGTTGAGTAACGATGTTGTATACTTGAAATCAACAATACCTCAATAAAAATTTATCAAAATAAATAAATAAAAATTAAGTGGGTATTACCCTTTTCTCTCCTAGGTAATATTAGTGCTTGCTACTTAACTCAGAGCTGTGCGGCTGGAGGCTCTATGCTCCAGGAGCCGTTGGGCAATATCTGGAGACGTTTGCAGTTGTTGCTGCCACTGGCCAGGGCGTCTCCTCTGGCATCCAGGGCACTGAAGCCTGGGATATTGCTAAACATCCTAGAACTCCCGTACCAGCACCTGCAACATTGAATTGTTCAGCTCCAAATGCTGATAGAACTGAGACTGAGAAACCCTGATCTAGCTGAGATCACCATGTCAGTTCAAGTACTGGACTAATTATAATTTACTAAAAGAATTGATGAATGTCATCTACCTTCCATAGAATGTTTTAGGGTCTTCAAACTAAAACACAATATTTGATAAATGGGAAAAAAACAGAATCATATCCCACTAAAGCATTATTACATAAAAGTTCTTAAACCATGGATCTAATTAATGACAATGATGTGACAATGGAAACCCCTAACCCTGTGACTCTATTTTAAAATGGCAATTTGACTGTTAATCAGGATCACAATAAGCAATGCTAAAAGGCTAAAAATTATGCATCAGAGTTAAATGGTTGTTTGTACAATGAATATACTGGAAATGTTTAATTCACTCTTGGGGCAAAATATAATCTTGTAAGATAAAAAATATTTGTAAATCTATTCACCTGTTTTTGTAAACATGAAGCAATTTCAAACAGAGGCAAATGCAAAACATATTTGTACATCACTGCATGCTTTTCCTTCAAAATATACTTTTAATATTGTGAGGGTATATTTTATAAACTGATTTATAAAATAATTATTTCATGAAATGATAAAAAACAGACATTGCAAAAAAGTCACCAGCTGAATTTGGAAATGTGATTTTACATTGTGTTCACTCCATGTCTTATTTAATATTGTCAGACTTTCCAGCAGGCTCACCAGCATATTTTTAAAAATATATTTCTGTGAAGACATACTGAAATTCTAGCAATGACATTTCAGTGCAGTATATCAGCATGGAAAAACTTAGATGTAAATATAAGGATATATACTATTTTATAACCTAGAAGAATAAGCTTAAAACCCTGGTATATTGAAATGTCAATAATCCATCTGTCTTGTGTTATGAGGAAGTGTCATTTTAAAGCATTTGATAACTGGTGTTCTGATATCCTTTTTTGAAGTCATTTGAAACAAATCCTTTGAATGTAAATTTAAATCAGTGTAGGTTTCAAATGCATCTTAAACTAAAACTTATTGTTCAGAAAAAAAAAATGTAAGAATTGTACAATTGCCATTTTTGTTGCTATTAAACACTCTCACAAAGTGATAGTTAAAAAATCACGCTTAAAACTACTTTCATTGACATTTCTTCTGTACCATCAAATCCACAATTTAAAATAATGTTTTGTCAGCTTTAAAAGCCACATACCAAAGTAAATGCAGTATGCTGGAAGTTGTATCAATAGCTCAGAGGTAGTCAAAGACTGAATTCTGTGGAAACTGCATTAAATAATGCTGCCTTTAGTAAGAAGTATTGGCTTGACAAGAATATGTCCCCTTTAAATTATACCAGAGATGATTTTCAATGGATTTTCTACTTATTTATCAAAAAAATATGAAAAGTAATTATAGAGGATAGTTGAAATAGTTTAGAAAAATTATAAGTTAACATGCTTTCCTCAACATCCATATGTATCTAATATTCTGATTCTTATTTTAAGTGTTGAGTTTGCATGAATTGGATGCTTCCTAAGTCAGTCTAAGTTACACAATGTTTTATTTTAGTCTAATTTTAACTTAATTTTTGACATAATTTTATATACTTGAGAAAGTCAAGTGTCACCCATACCAACTACTTGCTGATAAATGAATTTTTTACGGTAAGGTGCATCCACTTCTATTTAATAAAATTCACATAGCCCTGAAAGGAAAATTTAATGTCTGACCATCATTTATCCATCACATGATTGATTGAATATTTTATCTATTTCTAGCAGATAATGATAGGAGTGTCTGCCTCACGGGCTGAAGGAAAGAGTGAAGGAATATTAGCTTTTTTTCTTTCCCCACTACCAATGACTTATCTTTTAGATTTTTAGACAGCACTGCCTAAGAACCCCTGTCCATTGTCCTCCAAAATTATCCTGAATTGTCTACTTCTAAAAGTAAATAGCTGATGAATGATAAATACAGCATCCATCTGAATTACAAAATTGAGTGAATATGTCATTGTTAAATAGAATTCATGTTACTTTTATTACTACCATTTACAAGAGTAGCATATGTTTATAACATTGATGAGATAAACATTATACATTGATACATGTTATATAGTGGGTTATAAATGCAGAAAAATCTTAACATTTTTGGATTTGATTTCTTAAGACATATTAATTTTAAAAAATCACCCCGATCACAATGTGAATAAATTGACAGAAAGCAAGAAAGGAGTACAGACTGACTTACTGAGAGCACAGATGGACTAGCAATAGAATGTTCCACCTAAAGGGGCAGCAGTGGGCTGAGAGGGAAACGGACGGCTGGGAGCAGAACTGTCAAGACCTGGAATTATTCGCCAGTGAGGTTGCGTTGTAGTGGGAGACGCCAGAAATGCCTCCAGGATTTGGGGTACTGCATCTGAATAGATTGTCTTGCTGTTATTTATAGATATTCATGAAAGTAAAACTAAGTTTGGAGGAAATATCTGGATGTGTTGAGTTTAAGGTATGTACAACCAAGTAGAAATGGAGTCTTAGGTCTCAAGTTGAAATAAAAGCTCTGAGCTTGAGGCACACATTATACCACATGGAAGGAAGGGGTAAAATGTGTTTCCTCCACCACCCTCGCTGCATTTCCATAGTAGTTTAATTTTAACAGTTAGGTCATTTATTGTTTCTGTTGCTTTGTCTTTGTTTTGTTTGGGGCTAGCTCTGACTTCGGAGTCTGCCCACCACACGGAACGTGGACTTGTCCCTCTCGACCATGTGCACCGTCAGCACTTGGGACAGTGCCTGCTGCAGATAAGCCTCTATTTTTTAATGAATGAGAAGGACACATTAATTGTGTACCAACAACTACTGGCATTATAAACTGCTCTTTGGAATAACATTTGCAAGGAAGCATTCATTTAGCCTCTTGCTTCCTATCAGAAAATCCATATTCACTCTCTTGAAACACCTTCTTCCTCTAAATTATCTAAAGATTTAAGGGTGTTAATGAATCCAAAGGACTTAAGTTACCATCTGACAAGATGTTAGACTGAGCCGGCATCCAGACAGTCCTGTCTGTGGTTGGGATGGCCTGGGACACTCCTGCACGGGAGCAGGGACTCTTGCTCACAGTACGGCAAGACAAGTGCCCCGATCCGGGGCAGCCTACAATAGTTTTTCAAGGCATTGACATGGCTTGTCAGGCCACTCCTTAGAGTGCATTCAAGGATATGTGATTTCAGGTTTATAGGAGAAAACCCCAGAAGTTCACATACCCAGGCCCAGACCTGGTTGTCTCCTTGGGCCCAGGGTAAGGAATGCATCATTGCCTGCTTTGATCTCAAGGCCTCAGAACCAAGTTTCCTGTGTTTTGTGTCAATTCTTCAGAACTATATAGCAAAAAAAGAATACAAAATAGACAGTATATTTTCTTAGGGATATTTCTTCAGTGTATTTTCCATGAGTCCATCCTATTAATAATCTACATTCAAGGTTTTCAAGGTTCCCTCTAAGAATAATCCTAAGAAAGTTACTCTTCTTGTTTTCTTAAATTACCTTATCTTCTGAGGAAATAAAACCTCTTTTCGGGCATTAGCATGCATACAATTTGAAAAGAATAATATGGAATACAGAAAATGAAGAATAAACTCTTAGTGTGTGATTTGAGGGAACAAAAGCTTATGGGAAATTTCATATTTGAATGCCCTTGGATAAGAAAGTATTTTTGAATAGATAACAATTTTTACAGTTAGATATTGAAGGAAATTTTTGCAAGTAGAGTGGATCTCAGAGATTTAGGATAACTCACAGGACATATTCATAAAATGGGTAATATCATTACATTTTAGTCTGGTCACGTGAGAGAAAGCCTATACTTTAAACCTGGGCTGGGACACATGGATGAGAAGCAGAGTGCACACAGCCCAACCCAGGCTGAGAGTCTGTACAGGCACTGACAAGTCTTAGGGCATTTTGATGGGGGAAATTTCATAAATTGTGTATTTGGACAAAAGTAAGAGTAAATTGAAAGTGTATTATATGTAGTAAGAATTTTTCAGTATCCCAGGAAAGTAGTTGACACTGAGTTAAAACAATGCAGGTGGGGAAATTAGAGAAAGTATAGATGAGGTTGGATCAGTAGACCTAATACACACACACACACACGCGCGCGCGCACACACACACACACACACACGGTTGTGAGAATGATGTTATTTGAGTAAATGTGACTTTGAAAATGAGGAGTGCCATTACAAATGACAGAAATATTTTAATAGGGAACAGGAAGACTTCAGAGCAAAAAAACAGACCTAGCATTAATAATCAGTTATTCTCAAAGCATATCACCATATGAGTTCACTTCAGAAAGTTCACTCCTGAAACCAAAAAGAACACTTTATCAAAAAAGAGTACAGAGCTCAACATATACATCGTGGGAAAAATCTAAACAAGAATTGGGCCATTAATAACCTGATTCTATAGAAATCTTATAAGTAAGAAAATATCAACATGTCCACTGACAACATGAATTGAACCATTACAGAAATTCATCACTTTGCAAAGTTTTATCCAAAGTTATACTTACTGACAAAGAGCTAATTATGGTACTTAGAGATCCACTGGGTCAGTGGCATCAGCTTCCAAAACAAACGGAAAGTTTACAGTAATGTCACGCTTAACAAGTCTCCAAGATGTGGTGTTATACAGACTGTGTGACTACAACTTGTGAAGAAAGACTCTAAATTTCCTTTTGTAAACATATGAGATATAATTAATAAAAGAGATGGTGTATAGTTTTCTTTAGAGATTCAGCAATGTTGTAAGTAGTCAGTCACAATGACAATGTTGTAAGTTTTGTCTTAGTCACAAAAGTATTTGCCCCCAAACTGTCAAGACTTAATACTTAAGAACATTAATAATATTTAAAGTATTAAAATAGTAAAGTAACACAATATCTGAAATAATTCTAAAATATTTCTCATGGAAAAATTCTACTTTCTTTTATAAACAATTCACATTTTGCCACATGTGATAATTGTTGATTATTTTCATCAAAAATTCAGTAATATGCTTTACGGAAAGTCACTGAATTTAAAACACAAAACTGTATTATAATTTAGAATATCACATGTATACTCTAAAGAAAAACCCAAGATTTCTCATTTATTTATTCTATTTTCTACTAGTACAATGAAGGCTGATTTTTGACTGCCAAATTTAATTGATGATTGATATCTGAGGGAGACAGGGCATTTGTGAAACCCACATTGCTTCTACAGTGCAACAGAGTAAAAGTATTTAGTTGGAATGTAGTTCAAAAATATAGTTTCAAGGCAGCAAGGAAAGTATTTGTTTCTCTTGTTTCTCATAACTCCACACAAAAATTATTGAAATATATGCCTTACATTGAAAAATAGAAATTTAGAAAATATTTTTGACAAAGACTCTTAGAGAAAACTATATATTCCAGATAATAAATTCTTGGTCAAATTATTTTTTATTCTCCAAGTAGACCTGCATAAAGAACCCATAAAAGAAGATCGCTTGACTAGGGAAGCAAGCCACTCCCACAGGTAGAGTGTTGGACCCTCCTCAACAGAAGTCATTTTCCTAATCAACGATTTTCAGTACCTCTTCATCCCTATGTACTACCCTCATCAGCAGCACAATTCTTCTTGAATTATCATAGACACAAATGTACCGATTTATATTTGTTCACAGTAGTATTTTTCACCCCTCAGTTTTCCTATTATTTCTTTTCCTATTTTTGTTTTTCTGGAAACAAACACCTGGTTTCAAGTCTTTCATTTATAGGAAACAAGTTAATAGTTTTTATCCATACAGAATTTAAATGATATTTTTAAATGTTTTAAATATTTTTTTAATTTATTGGGCAAAAAGAAAAGTAGAACTCTGTGCTTCAATGATAAAGGTAAAGGACATAAATTATTTATTAAAGTCAGACTATTTTACAATTATGAGAGTCAAATTTCTTATTTCTAACTCAGCATTCCAGAAGTCAAAAGTGAGCACAGTAAAAATTATTTTTCATCTACTTCCTATGAACTGTACTTTTTACTTTTTCTTTCTTTGGTGATACAACTTACAAATCTAGTGGATTCTAATGTCCCAGAAATTCCTTTATCATGGCAGGCAAGGTCTTCCATAACTTGGTTCTGAACACATTTTTTCCCATATTAGCTTCTATACTATCCTATTGAGTCTGAACAACTAATTTCAAGAATTTCAGGATTCTATGTGTAGAATTTTACTTTACACAATTCATTTTAATCAATAAAAATAAACTGTTGGATGACGTTTTAAAAATATTTAATTTTAAAATAATTATTGAACTACTACTCATTCTTCCAAAGCTGTGTAAGAACTCTAAGAACTCTCTTCTATGCACTTTACACATACTGTGTGCCACCCAAAATGTCCTTCCTTTCCTTGACTTCTCACGTCTGCCCACCATTCTGTACCCCTTGCAAAGCATTTCATGTTTTACAAACTCGGCCTTGCCCTGCACTCAGCATAGCTGTGAATCTGTACACCCTGAACAGCAGACACCAGTTCAACAGTTGTCTCTGCTTTAAAACTTTGTGCTCTGTGAATTCATGGACTATTTATGTCCTCTGGGAGTAAAGAGTGTTTAGCATACAAAAGCTATTAAGTGATTGAAGAAAATTAAGGAAGGAATAACTGAATGATTAAAACTGTAAACTTATTATCGACACACAGGCAAAAACTTAAAGAAGTACAATATTTAGTTTTCAAATATCTTGTACAAAAAATAAGTCACAAAATATTTTTCTAAAGGTTCCCTTTCTAGCTTTAAGTTTCATCTTGCTTGTATATGTAGATATGTATTTACATTTTTATATTCATATTTTGGGGATCAGAGAACCCTCTGAGATTCTGAAGAATCAGTGTCTCCCCAAGAAATTCACATGTGACAGTTTGCATCAAACTTTAAGAGTTCAAAATTCAACCAACCATCCATGGACCTAACATTTTAAATCACTCTTTAAAGAATTACTTACTTATATATGGATTTTAATTTGGGACAATAGAGGAAACTTACTTACTTTGATGGTATCTCACCAAAGTTTAATAATTGAGCATAATTATATAATTAAAATTGAACTGCAAATGCTTATAATTCAAAATTCTACTTCATAAAGAAATCCTTTTGAAGAGAACAGTAACAGCATATCCATTTATATTTATTTTCAAGATACAAGAACTTCAAATTCAACTCTTAAGTTAATTGTTTCCTTTATAATTAGTAATTTTAAAATAGCAAAGGTCTACTCACTATTTACTATTTCTATTGTCCTGAATTCAACTTTGGAAAATTCCATGTTGCCAGCTTTATGTCAAGACTAATCCTCTTAAAAGTAATTCACTCAGGACTAACATACTGTAAGAGGAGATCAGACCCATCAGTCTCAAAAAAGAAAACTGCCCACTTCTCTCTACAGAGACATTCAGTTTAGGCATTGTTAGGGAGGAAACTGACAGAAAGGTGAGTGGTTTTCAGGATAACAGGGCAGCAAGAGTGGGGATGCCATCATTCACTATTACTTAGGTATCATAAGTAAATCAAAAGCCAGGCTGAGTATCACGTTTTGCTTCAAAATAACTTTGAAAATGTACCTCAGGCCAAGTTGAGTGCTAGACACTATGGGTCAAAGGTCATTACACACACACCCTGCCCTCTAGGAGTCTAGCCATCCCGTGGCCAAGAACATCAAGCAGGAAGTTAGAGCAAAGAATGATTAATGCTAAAGGAAGGTGAACAGGTAACAGTTGTGGTCTGTTATTTCAAAAGCACAAATAATATAAAATGGGGATTTCTTTTCTTGGATGCTTCTAAGAGAGCAGAAGTCTTCATATATGGATTAGACATGTTTATTAGCAGTCTACCTTTTCAGTGTACTGTGAGCAACCTGTAAATGTTTGGGCTCTGTCTGAAGTTTTCTACCCTATTTTATAATTGATATTTTTATTGGATGTCTAGATGTTTAAGGTCTGGTTGATGTAAAAGCCATTGTACTATGGAAGTCAACTATTTCCTTTTCCATTAAGATAGTGTTTACTAGTGCACACATGCACACACACAATTAAAAAGGGAAAAAATAAAGCAGTACCAACTATCAAAGTGAATTTACATAGCTGTAACTAGACAAATTTATTAATAACCATGGAATTTAAATGATGCTTTATTTCAAAGGATACTTTTAAATATTTATTATTTACCTAGTAGAGGATATGAAATGTTAGGGTATATTTTCCTTAGTATACAACTATAGTTTTAAATGAACAGACTTAGAAGTTTAACATTTGCTAATAATGTCAGATACACAGACATTTCTATCCTCTTTAATAATTATGAACACTTCATTATTTCTTTCTTCTTTTGGCAACAGCCCAGTGTCTATATATATATAAGTAGGGTCAGTCCTTGGTTTAAAAAACAAGGTAACACTCATTCTGTGTGAAACACTATGTTCATTACAGTTTCTCCATCAGGATTTTATTCAACAGCTCTGGGTGCTACATGAGAATAATGACTGTTTTGCTTACCACTATATCTTCACCCAAAACAGCACATTACAGTTTGTGCTCTATAAACCATTGTTCATTTTTTTTCAAGAAATATTTATTGAACACCTGCTACATATCATCACTGTGTTTGGTGCAAGGGCTGGACATACTCTTAAAACTTGGGCAACACAGACCGTCAACAAATTACATATTTTCCAGTAAGGGTAAGTTACGCTGTGCACAAAACTGGATAAGGCATGGGTAAGCGCCCTCGAGAAGTGGCGGTAGCCCCTGTCCGTAGGCTTGGGCTGCTCCTTCTCAAGGTGACTGTTGTGCTGAAACCTAATGACAGGCAGGAACCTGTCATACGAAAACTACTGACAAGGAGTATGGGGGTCAATGAGCAATGAAATAAAGGACAGATGTGTTTGCTAGGTGTTCACAAAATAGCAAAGTAACCAGCAGGCCTGAATAGAGGGAACTGAGAATGTAGTAGGGGAGAGAAGATGAGGCAAGAGCTTGTGAACGTGCCTACAGATTCCTCAAGTCAAGTCAGAGGCCTCAAGGGAGGCTGTGGGGTCTGACTCAGGAAGAAGACAGACCTCTGAACAGGTGCGGCTTCCACCACCTTACCGCCCCCAAGGCCACCCATGACATCCCCCACGACCCCTGCCATGACCACCTCCATAACCGTCCACACAAGGCCCCCTGCAACAAGACCTCCATGGCTGCCCCGTGGAATGACAAATGGTGTAGACATTAAAACAAATCAACAACTGCGCCAGGAATAACACCCAAGACCCCAGCACCGATAATTACACATCATGGAGCCACCCTGCACACAGACAGTCTTGAGAGCACCCTATTTTGTTTTAATGCTGATAGAGTCACACAAAAAGTTTGCATTTTGGAGTGGCAAATCAGCACTCTCCTGTGTTCAGTAATACAGTACTGGATTTCCATGAACGCACTCACTAGCTTCATGCTATTTAACATTAAGTTTCTTCAGCAAAAACAATCTTTCTGATAAGTTGTCAAAAGCTTTGTTCTAAACATGCAGGGGCCTTCATGTGGTTCTGGAGGCCTTGTCAGCTCATCTGCACTGGGAATTCTAAAGTCTATGATGCCACTGTGTGCAGTGAATTCAACAGGAGACATAGTGAAGACCTGCAGCCCCATCTCCATGTGTGAAGATCAAAAGAATAGTTCTAAGATGTGACTTATATCAATTTCCAGTTGAAAAACTGATCTTTCATCATTTGCTAAAATGCAAAAAATAGATTCTGGTAAAAAAATGTATGAGGTGCATTAGAGGTGTTTGGTTTCAATTCTTGTTGTTTTAGAGAATTTATTTGGATTTACAATTTAGAATGTATACAGCATGAACTACTTCCAACAGAGAGAAGGAAGCTAAAAATGTCACAGTCCCCCCACACCCATTTCCACATTAGAGTTCTAACATTTACTGTTTGGATGTTTTAAATATTGTTGCTAGCTAAACTTTAGTTCTCCTCCAAATGGACTTCCAAGTATGTGATACAATTAATATCCTTAGGGTTTGAGGCACTTGGAGGGGCTTGTTTTCTACCTTCAGTTAAAAACATTTAACATACATATAGAGATGGTACCAATTGAAAAACTATTTTAGGAAGAAAGAAGGAAAGAAAAGAAAGAAACAGAGAGAGAGAAAGCAGGAAGGAAATCTCAAGAACCATATGTCCTGATTAATGTTATTACTAATTAATGTGAAAATGGCCAAGCTACTTATGTGCACTGTGGATTCTTAATAGACTTTTAAAATTTAATTTGTAATTAAGAAGTACAGAGATCACTTTCATTGTACACTTGCTTAAGTAGTACCTTTAAAGTGGAGTGATATTTTCAGAGTAATCATACATTCTTGGATTTAGAGGATTCATGTGGAGTACATGTATTTGTATTGAGTATATTCTTATCTGATAAGGAAGATGGTGTAATAGCACATTCTTTGAATGATTCCAGATGACAACATTTTTAATATGAAGCCAATTTGTTTTATTTGCTATCTTCTTATACATGTTATTCAAAGCAACTGGATTAGAGAAAGCAGAGAACTAGTTTCTCATTTTGAATAAATCATAGAAGCACCTCAATCAGCCACCAGTATTCCTTCAGTTTTTTTCAGCATCTCATCAAGAAAATATTATTTACTGTTCTGATTAATAAAAACAGACTGATAAGTATTTGCTGTTTAATGGGAAGATAATGGGCAGCATTAAGGAAAGGAAATGCTACACATATACATGATCCTCACAACATCACAACTCATTTAGAGCGTGGCTCCGCCACTGGGAAAGGCCAACGATCAGGAAATGGAAATGAAGTTCTTCTACAAATCATCTTTTATCTGAGAACTTTGTTTGACCCTAAAGCTAACCTTATTTAAACGGTTACGATTCCTGGACCACTTATCAGCTAAGGTTGAAAGAAGACTTAAGGCTGTTGATCCTGAATGTGAAAGAGTTAGCTAGGTAAGGGCCCAGGTAGAGGTTTTTTGGTTTTTGTTTGTTTGTTCATGTTCGGCAGTGTCCCTTCATGTCCTCACACTACATCTTGTCTGCTTCCCGTTTGTTTACTGACCAAATCTCTGAACTGCCCTGCACACCTGATGATCTGAACACCCCAGCTCCATCGACTCGGCCTTCAAGTAGCTCCCTTCTTCATTCTGCTACATTGCCACCTGATGTTTTCTCCTACTATCCACGCCCACCTTGATTACTGTGAATTTGCAATGTGATTACCCTATACACATACCAGGACACCTCACAGTCTTTGTGGTAACTCTCCCTTGTGTCTGAAATATCCTACATACAAATATCTATATGGATCACTTACTTCAATTTTGTATACAGTCAAATACCAAATTATCTCCAAGTGTCCAGTCAACATGGTTAAAATTGAACTCTTGTGTTCTCTAAACTTTTCTACCAGAAAAATTCCCAAGGTCCCCCATTTCCCCAGAGTCCTATGATGCCTATGTGGTCTGGAAACTTACACACTCACACCACGAACTATTGTCTTTCTAAATCACTGGACTTCTTGATATTCACTGATTACACCAATTACTATCTTACACTGTAGCCTTCCCACTAGCTATTGTACCTGTATTCTGCATGAGAAGCTATAGTCTCCTCCATACGCATATATTAGGACCCCCTAAAGACTTTCAGGTCTTTACTCAAATGCCCCTTTCTCAATGAAGATTACATGCAATTTTTACCACACATTCAAGGAAAAACTAATTCTTATTTTTTGAAGATTTTACAGGATATAGAAATACAATGAGGTTTGACCAGATCATTTAATGGGACTGGTAATCATATTTCTAAAACCAGAAAAGTACAATACATTAAAAGAAAATTATAAGGCCACTTCATGTATGAAAGTAGACATAAATTCTCCCCAAACAGTATTCCATAGCATATTCTAACTATGAATTAAAACTATATATAGTGTAAACTAAGATCTATTTCAGGGATGCCAAGCATGTTTCAGTGTAAGAATATTTATTAATGTGTTTAACCACACTAATACATGAAGATGAGAAAAGATATGCCAAAAAAAAATGCAAAACAAGCAATACAGAAAAATCCATTTGACAGGATGTGTGTGTGTGTGTGTGTGTATAGCATGAATTTTAAGGAACATGAAGATGACAGTATACTTGTGAAGTCAACCACTAAACATTAAGAATAAAGGGAAACAATGAATTTGACCTAACAGATATTAGCATGTTAACAATACTAACAGATACTAACATAACAAGGCAATAGTAATTAAAGGAGTGAAGTATTACTCCAAGAACAAACAGATCAATGTGACAATAGGAAGAGATAAAATTCAGGCTAAATATATTAAGAGATGCTATAAGAAGATAATGGGAAAATGGTGTATTGTTTAGTGACTGATTTTGGAAACACTGACTCTTTATATAAAAAAATAAGTTGGATCCCTCCTAACACCACATGCAAGAGTGAAATCCTATGTATTAAGTGGTACATATTAAAGCTAATAAAAGGCGGATTTAAAAAATAGTGGGAGAAAAGTGTTGATCTAATAGGGAGGGGTTTGTTAATGAAAACTATAGAAGCCGTAATAAAAGTTTGATAAGGTTTTATTACCTAAAAATTAAGGATAATAGGTACTAATGTTAATAGGTAGTGCAAAATAAGACATAGATTTTAAGGAAAGGAAATGCTACACATATGCATGATCTAGCATACATATATTAAACCTGATCTAGCAATATATTAAGGATTACTAGCAGAACGCATAAGAAGGGAATGGCCACTGGAAAACAGGGCTAGAAAAATGTATAAAGAATATGAGCAAGTCATTTCAGACATGGTAACACACAAAACCACAAGCATGTGAAAAAAAAGCTTAAAATCAGTGGTGACTAGAAAAAGTAAATTAAGATGACAATGAATGAGTTTTTTTCCCCAGGGTAGAGATGTGCTGGCATTATAATCCTCATGGATAGCAGGCAGCAGAAAAATTTGGGCACAATTCAAGATAATAAAATGTGTACATGCATAGCCTATGAACCCAGTATTCTGCTTCAGAGAATGCATTGCAACAATTTTTGACCCATGTTTATAAAGGCACATATATAAAAATTCTTATTATGGCATCACTTTTAGTGGATATAGGTTGAGGGCGACCTGATTATCCTAAGGTAAAAAGACAGGCAGCAGCTGGTAGATGCACATGCCAGGCATACTTGGAAAAAAACACTTAGGAATATATAAAACAGCATGGTTGTACATGAAAAATATAAATATTGTGAAACGGAAATATAGTGAACTTATATAACACACCATGGTTTAAAACATTAAAATTAAAAATAATTTAAATTGAAAAGAAAAACGCATGAATAAAATGCATTTTTAGAAAGAGCATACACAAACAACATAACACAGAAGTGCAATGACAGCAGGATGCTAGTAGTAAGAAGTGCTGATGGGGTGATTTAAATCAAATGAAAGAGGAGACTTGCAGGGACCAATAATTTTAATGGGCCATCAACTGAAGGGTATGATGATCTTAACCCTTCATCAGAGCTGAAAGATTAAAGAGATGAGCTATGCTAGTCCTCCACTCTTCAGAGACACAGAAACAAAGACGGAACTACAGGTGCAAGGATTTCATTAGGAGAAACACCTGTGTCAGGAGCTGGAGAGGGGCGGGGGGACCAGGAGAAGGGGCAGCTGTCCTCGGCCATGACTGAAGTCCAACCCCAGGGCAGAAGAGAGGAAACGAGTTTTGTGCAGAAGTGCCCTAGGCTACTGGGCACTGTAAGGAAGCTTCTGCAAGGCAAGGCCTGGCCATGTCTTCCTGGGAGAAGTCTGCCTCCGTCCCACCCCTGTGCAGTCCTCGGCTGTGAGGATCTGTAGGAAGTGGGTTTCATGCAGATATAACATTGGATTTCTCAATGTGATGGCTGGGGCTCTGGGCCTATTAAGCAGCCTGGTGCAGGGAAATACATATTTCTATTTCTATTTATAATTATATACACAAAACACGTATCTTCTTTAAGCCATCTGGATTCTTATATTCTCTCCTAACTTATCATAGTAGAAACTGGCAAATTTCTGATTACAAATCATGTAGATAAGAGCATCTTACTTGACACATGGTGTAAAATCTTCCCCCAAGTACAGCATCATTCACACTAATGCAAGGAGGAGGCTCAAACCATTTCTACAGGTAATTCTGTGATTGGCAGAATTCCAGGGAAGGACAGAGAAAGATGGGAAGAGGGTACAGAAAGCCCTAGGCCAGACCTCCCTCCATATGGATCAGTTGCGTTCACCTCATGCGTATGGACCCAAAAAGCTGCACAAGAGTTTCATTTATTTGCTCTCCATACTGAGGCAAACAGAGACACTCAAAGGCCCCAGGGCAGAAAACAAAAGTCAAGACCTTCTGCTTATAAAGTTTAAGAAGGAATTACAGTTGCTTGTGCCAATCCCGTGTGGACTACCATAGCTTTGATACGTACTCTAGGACCCTGTGGGTAAAACTGCAGTATTTCTAGAATCTCTTGCCTGGCCTTAGTGCATCTCCATATCAATAAGTATTTCCAAGGGGTGGAAAGAAGTAGTTCCTCTGCATATTAATAGTTAATTACATGGGGGAGCAAGGGCGTATCTGGACAGGAGAGGTTGCGTGGCGTCTTTTTGCAGTTGGGTTTCGAGACACACAGACGAGCAGAAGTAGACGATTGCATAGACAATAAATGGGTTTCTCCCACTTGATTTCTCCCTTTGACTGATTTCAGTTCAAAGGTATTTTGCCCTGGGCTGGGAACATATTTTCCCCTTGGAGTTACAGACCCTCATGTTGTTGACCTGACATTTAGTGTTATCCATTAGCCATGCATGGGTTGTCAGTCACTAATCGTGTGGTTTTATCCTAAGAATCAAAGAGTCTGAGCCACAGAACACAATGAATGTAAACAACGCTGATAATAATTTGAGGTGACTGAAATACCCTAAAGCTGCTGCCATTTTTCACTCTCCAGGGATGCCACGTTTTTTCATGTGTGTTTTGAGCAGTGTTTCAGGAAGTTCCCAGTGCATATCTCCTAGCTGCATGACCAGTCCTCTAGCACTAATAATCAACAGTGTGTGTGTGTGTGTGTGTGTGTGTTCTCACGAGATGATGCCACTGGAAGAAGGATTAGTTACCACGCAATAATAACATAGCTTTAATTTGGGAGTATTTACTGAATTCTCATAAACCTGACAGATACTTGTGATAAACATTTTGAGAGTATTATTGCCATGATTGTGAAAGAAAGTAAAACCAAACAAACTAATCATTGTGAGTCCACATAGATTGACTAATTCGAAGTAGCAGAGGTGAAATTTGCACTCAATATTTTGGAGACCAGCATCAGTAGTGTTGTTACCCACTGCAGTAATGCACGTCTTTTAATCAAACCTTTTATTTAAAAGATGGTTAAAATTGGCTTGGAAAGCCTCAATGTTTGAGAACACACCCCAAAACAGAAACAACTCTAGAAACATGGTGCCTTATCCCTACTTTCATGAGTCTGTTCTGTTAAATACATACTGTGAAAATAAAAATGTCAAACACCTATGATTTAATAGGAGGAAAACATGAGTTCTTGTCCAGTGAGACTCCTCTTCCAAGACAAAGTTGTGTAAATAGACTATAGCCTTCCTCTGAAAAAAAACTGACTTGTAAATAAGGGTGTTCATTTAGGGACTTTATATACCATTTAAAACCTTGACCCATTTCATGTATTCATCTTGGCCACTGGCAGGCCATGGTGATTTTCTAAATGTCTGCATCATATATGTCCACAGTAAGAAAGAGAATATTTAAGTTTTTGAAATGTAACAATCTGTGGGGTCATTATTCTAACTTCAAAATAATTCTACTGCTCAATTTAAGGTTTTACACACGTTTGGTGCATTCATTTTACCTGAACACAAGTATGAACTTCCTTACTAAATTGAAATTATCATCTTGAAAACAAAACCTTCAATATAACTTATACCTTAAATGTCTTAACAAATAGGTTTTTGATTCAAAGGATCAATAAAGTCAGCAACTTGTATGTGTAGAAAAATAAATAACAACATGCATATACACTCATATACTGACTCCACCTCTTTTTCTGGGTTCTCAAATGAATTGCTATTTTTGATGTTTAAGTCATTTCTAGTCTTGAAAATATTTTCTTAAAAACGTCAAATCCCGGAGGCAGCCAAGATGGCGGCGCGAGTAGAGCAGCGGAAATCTCCTCCCTAAACCACAATTATTTATGAAAATATAACAAAGACAACTCTTCCTAGAATAAAGACCAGAGGACACAGGACAACAGCCAGACTACATCCACACGTGCAAGAGCCCAGCGCCTGGTGAAAGGGGTAAGATACAACTCCCAGCCCGGCGGGACATGAGCGCCCCTCCCCCCAGCTCCCGGCGGGAGAACAATAGGCAGAGCGGGAGGGAGACGGAGCCCAGGACTGCCGAACACCCAGCCCCAGCCACCCGGGCCAGAGTGCAGGGCCCTCGATACTGGGAAAACAGGGCAGCAAGAACAGTGAGCGGGCATGGGAGGCCGGGCGACAGAGGACATAAGAAAAACACGCGACCATTTTTTTTTTTTTTTTTTTTTTTTTTGCTATTTTGTTTTGGCAAGCACTTTTTGGAAGTCTTAAAGGGGCAGGGCGGGACACTTAATCCAGAGGTAGGGAACCTGGGGATCTCTGGGCACCCTAACCCCTGGGCTGCAGGGAGCAGGGAGGCCCCTTACGGAGATAAATAGCCTACAGGCCGCTCCTGCTCCAACGCGACTCCACCACTTTGGAGCAGCTGCCTGAGCCAGGCCACGCCCACAGCAACAGCGGAGATAAACTCCATAGCAGCCGGGCAGGAAGCAGAAACCCTGCCGGCGCGCAGCTGCCCAGCACAAGCCACTAGAGGTCGCTGTTCTCCCAGGAGAGGAGGGCCACAAACCAACAAGAAGGGAAGTTCTTCCAGCCGTCACTCGTCCCAGTTCTGCAGACTATTCCTATCACCATGAAAAGGCAAAGCTACAGGCAGAAAAAGATCACAGAGACAACACCAGAGAAGGAGACAGACCTAACCAGTCTCCCTGACAAAGAATTCAAAATAAAAATCATAAACATGCTGAAAGAGATGCAGAGAAATATGCAAGAGCTATGGGATGAAGTCCAGAGGGAGATCACAGATGCCAGGAAGGAGATCGCAGAAATGAAACAAACTCTGGAAGGGTTTATAAGCAAAATGGATAGGATGCAAGAGGCCATTGATGGAATTGAAACCAGAGAACAGGAACGCATAGAAGCTGACAGAGAGAGAGATAAAAGGATCTCCAGGAATGAAACAATATTAAGAGGACTGTGTGACAAATCCAAAAGGAACAATATCCGTATTATAGGGGTCCCAGAAGAAGAAGAGAGAGGAAAAGAGATGGAAAGTATCTTAGAAGAAATAATTGCTGAAAACTTCCCCAAACTGGGGGAGGAAATAATCAAACAGACCACGGAAATACACAGAACCCCCAACAGAAAGGATCCAAGGAGGACAACATCAAGACACATAATAATTAAAATGGCAAAGATCAAGGACAAGGAAAGAGTTTTAAAGGCAGCTAGAGAGAAAATGGTCACCTAAAAAGGAAAACACATCAGGCTAACATCAGACTTCTCAACAGAAACCCTACAGGCCAGAAGAGAATGGCATGATATATTTAATACAATGAAACAGAAGGGCTTTGAACCAAGGATACTGTATCCAGCACGATTATCATTCAAATATGATGGGATTAAACAATTCGCAGACAAACAAAAGCTGAGGGAATTTGCTTCCCACAAACCACCTCTACAGAACATCTTACACGGACTGCTCTAGATGGGAGCACTCCTAGAAAGAGCACAGCACAAAACACCCAACATATGAAGAATCGAGGAGGAGGAATAAGAAGGGAGAGAAGAAAAGAATCTCCAGACAGTGTATATAACAGCTCAATAAGCGAGCTAAGTTAGGCAGTAAGATACTAAAGAGGCTAACCTTGAACCTTTGGTAACCACGAATTTAAAGTCTATAATAGCAATAAGTACATATCTTTCAATAGTCACCCTAAACGTTAATGGGCTGAATGCACCAATCAAAAGACACAGAGTAATAGAATGGATAAAAAAGCAAGACCCATCTATATGCTGCTTACAAGAAACTCACCTCAAACCCAAAGACATGTACAGACTAAAAGTCAAGGGATGGAAAAACATATTTCAAGCAAACAACAGCGAGAAGAAGGCACGGGTTTCAGTACTAATATCAGACAAAATAGACTTCAAAACAAAGAAATTAACAAGAGATAAAGAAGGACACTACATAATGATAAAGGGCTCAGACCAATAAGAGGATATAACCATTCTAAATATATATGCACCCAACACAGGAGCACCAGCATATGTGAAACAAATACTAACAGAACTAAAGGGGGAAAGAGACTGCAATGCATTCATTCTAGTAGACTTCAACACACCACTCACCCCAAAGGATAGATCCACTGGGCAGAAAATAAGTAAGGACACGGAAGCACTGAACAACACAGTAGAGCAGATGGACCTAATAGACATCTATAGAACTCTACATCCAAAAGCAGCGGGATATACATTCTTCTCAAGTGCACATGGAACATTCTCCAGAATAGACCACATATTAGGCCACAAAAAGAGCCTCAGAAAATTCCAAAAGACTGAAAGCCTACCAACCAACGTTTCAGAATACAAAGTCATAAAACGAGAAATAAACTGTACAAAGAAAGCAAAGAGGTTCACAAACACATGGAGGTTTAACAACACGCTTCTAAATAATCAATGGATCAATGACCAAATCAAAATGGAGATCCAGCAATATATGGAAACAAATGACAACGAAAACACAAAGCCCCAACTACTGTGGGACACAGCAAAAGCAGTATTAAGAGGAAAGTATATAGCAATCCAAGCAGATTTAAAAAAGGAAGAACAATCACAAATGAATGGTCTAATGCCACAATTATCGAAATTGGAAAAAGAAGAACACATGAGGCCTAAGGTCAGCAGAAGGAGGGAAATAATAAAGATCAGAGAAGAAATAAATAAAATTGAGAAGAATAAAACAATAGCAAAAATCAATGAACCCAAGAGCTGGTTCTTCGAGAAAATAAACAAAATAGATAAGCCTCTAGCCAGACTTATTAAGAAGAAAAGAGAGTCAACACAATCAGAAATGAGAAAGGAAAAATCACGACGGACCCCACAGAAATACAAAGAATTATTAGAGAATACTATGAAAACCTATATGCTAACAAGCTGGGAAAACTAGGAGAAATGGACGACTTCCTAGAAAAATTACAACCTTCCAAGACTGACCCAGAAAGAAGCCGAAAATCTAAACAGAACAATTACCAGCAACAAAATTGAAGCGGTAATAAAAAAACTACCAAAGAACAAAACCCCCGGGCCAGATGGATTTACCTCGGAATTTTATCAGACATACAGGGAAGATATAATACCCATTCTCCTTAAAGTTTTCCAAAAAATGGAGGAGATGGGATACTCCCAAACAAATTCTATGAAGCTAACATCACCCTAATACCAAAACCAGGCAAAGACCCCACCAAAAAAGAAAACTACAGACCAATATCCCTCATGAACGTAGATGCAAAAATACTCAACAAAATATTAGCAAACCGAACTCAAAAATACATCAAAAGGATCATACACCAGGACCAAGTGGGATTCATCCCAGGGATGCAAGGATGGTACAACATTCGGAAGTCCATCAATATCATCCACCACATCAACAAAATGAAAGACAAAAACCACATGATCATCTCCATAGATGCTGAAAAAGCATTTGACAAAGTTCAACATCCATTCATGATAAAAACTCTCAGCAAAATGGGAATAGAGGGCAAGTACCTCAACATAATAAAGGCTATCTATGATAAACCCACAGTCAACATTATA
This sequence comes from Manis pentadactyla, assembly GCF_030020395.1. Classification (NCBI taxonomy): domain Eukaryota; kingdom Metazoa; phylum Chordata; class Mammalia; order Pholidota; family Manidae; genus Manis; species Manis pentadactyla. The sequence goes on along the minus strand of NC_080024.1, from coordinate 152,487,540 downwards.
TTGAACAGCGAGAAGCTGAAAGCATTTCCTCTGAGATCAGGAACTAGACAGGGATGCCCACTCTCTCCACTGTTATTTAACATAGTACTGGAGGTCCTAGCCACGGCAATCAGACAAAACAAAGAAATACAAGGAATCCAGATTGGTAAAGAAGAAGTTAAACTGTCACTATTTGCAGATGACATGATACTGTACATAAAAAACCCTAAAGACTCCACCCCAAAACTACTAGAACTGATATCAGAATACAGCAAAGTTGCAGGACACAAAATCAATACACAGAAATCTGTGGCTTTCCTATACACTAAAAATGAACCAACAGAAAGAGAAATCAGGAAAACAACTCCATTCACAACTGCATCAAAAAAATAAAATACCTAGGAATAAACCTAACCAAAGAAGTGAAAGACTTATACTCTGAAAACTACAAGTCACTCTTAAGAGAAATTAAAGGGGACACTAACAGACGGAAACTCATCCCGTGCTCGTGGCTAGGAAGAATTAATATCGTCAAAATGGCCATCCTGCCCAAAGCAATATACAGATTTAATGAAATCCCTATGAATCTACCAGCAACATTCTTCAATGAACTGGAACAAATAATTCAAAAATTCATATGGAAACACCAAAGACCCCGAATAGCCAAAGCAATCCTGAAAAAGAAGAATAAAGTAGGGGGGATCTCACTCCCCAACTTCAAGCTCTACTATAAAGCCATTGTAATCAAGACAATTTGGTACTGGCACAAGAACAGAGCCACAGACCAATGGAACAGACTAGACAATCCAGACATTAACCCAGACATATATGGTCAATTAATATTTGATAAAGGAGCCATGGACATACAATGGGGAAATGACAGTCTCTTCAACAGATGGTGCTGGCAAAACTGGACAGCTACATGTAGGAGAATGAAACTGGACCATTGTCTAACCCCATATACAAAAGTAAACAAAAAATGGATCAAAGACCTGAATGTAAGTCACGAAACCAATAAAGTCTTGGAAGAAAACATAGGCAAAAACCTCTTATACATAAACATGAGTGACCTTTTCTTGAACATATCTCCCCGGGCAAGGAAAACAACAGCAAAAATGAACAAGTGGGACTATATTAAGCTGAAAAGCTTCTGTACAGCAAAAGACACCATCAATAGAACAAAAAGAAACCCTACAGTACGGGAGAATATATTTGAAAATGACAAATACGATAAAGGCTTGCCATCCAGAATATATAAAGAGCTCACACGCCTCAACAAACAAAAAACAAATAACCCAATTAAAAAATGGGCAGAGGAACTGAACAGACAGTTCTCCAAAAAAGAAATACAGATGGCCAACAGACACATGAAAAGATGCTCCACATCGCTAATTATCAGAGAAATGCAAATTAAAACTACAATGAGGTATCACCTCACACCAGTAAGGATGGCTGCCATCCAAAAGACAAACAACAACAAATGTTGGCGAGGCTGTGGAGAAAGGGGAACCCTCCTACACTGCTGGTGGGAATGTAAACTAGTTCAACCATTGTGGAAAGCAGTATGGAGGTATATCAAAATGCTCAAAACAGACTTACCATTTGACCCAGGAATTCCACTCCTAGGAATTTACCCTAAGAACGCAGCAATCAAGTTTGAGAAAGACAGATGCACCCCTATGTTTATTGCAGCACTATTTACAATAGCCAAGAATTGGAAGCAACCTAAATGTCCATCAATAGATGAATGGATAAAGAAGATGTGGTACATATACACAATGGAATACTACTCAGCCATAAGAAAAGGGCAAATCTTACCATTTGCAGCAACATGGATGGAGCTGGAGGGTATTATGCTCAGTGAAACAAGCCAAGCGGAGAAAGAGAAATACCAAATGATTTCACTCATCTGTGGAATATAAGGACAAAGGAAAAACTGAAGTAACAAAACAGCAGCAGAATCACAGAACTCAAGAATTGACTAACAGGTACCAAAGGGAAAGGGACTGGGGAGGATGGGTGGGTAGGCAGAGATAAGGGGATAGGCAGGGGGTGCGAGAAAGGGGAGGGCTGTACAACACAGAGAAGGCAAGTAGATTTCACTCATCTATGCAATATAAGAACAAAGGAAAAACTGAAGGAACAAAACAGCAGCAGAATCACAGAACTCAAGAATGGACTAACAGGTACCAAAGGGAAAGGGACTGGGGAGGATGGGTGGGTAGGGAGGGATAAGGGGAGAGAGGAGTAGGGGGGTATTAAGATTAGCATGCATGGGGGGGTGGGAGAAAGGGGAGGGCTGTACAATACAGAGAAGACAAGTAGTGATTCTACAACATTTTGCTATGCTCATGGACAGTGACTGTAAAGGGGTTTATAGGGGGGCCTGGTATAGGGGAGAGCCTAGTAAACATAATATTCACCATGTAAGTGTAGATTAGTGATACGAAAAAAAAAAAAAAGAAGCAGTTCCTGTGTGGTAACCTCCAATGAGTTCTACACAAGGGTATAAAGGGCACATAAAAGTGTAGGCAAAGGGTCTGTTTGTGTTTATACAGAGGATCAAAGTCTAATTGGCTACCCCGAAAATGAACTAAGATACGATATGAAAAAGAACTTCCAACATCAGCACTCTCGGGAAGACTCATACCAGAAGATGATCATCAAAAAACCCCAACAAAGATCCACGCACTGCTACAGCTGTAGATGCACTCATCCGACCAGTTCCTGGACTTGCCTTGGGAATGAAGAAGGAGATATCTAAGTTGGCCTGTGCAGACAGTAAAACAACAAATTTGACTGGATCTATACTGTTGGAACTCAACCAAGAATTAGGAGAAGTGCAAATTGTAGCACTCCAAAATCTTACAACTACAGACTATTTACTGTTAAAAGAACATATGGGATGTGAACAGTCTCCAGGAATGGGTTGTTTTAATTTGTCTGATTTCTCTCAGACTGTTCAAGTTCCGTTGGACAATATCCACCATATCATAGATAAGTTTTCACAAATGCCTAAGGTGCCTAACTGGTTTCCTTGGTTTCACTGGAGTTGGCTGGTAATTAGAGGTATGCTTTGGTTATGTAACTATACTCCTATTATGTTAATGCGTGTGCGCAATTTAAGTAGTAGTTTAAAACCTATACATGCTGAAGTTACTCTACAAGAAGATATGTCAAAGAAATAATCAATCTTCCCATGTTTTCTTCCGCCTGCTACTTCTATAGCTTTTCTTCTTCCTTCCTAGTTACAACACTTAAATAGAATTCATGCCTCATATCAAATTTACCGAGTATCATAATTCTTCCAAGTGGTAAAGATACCTCAAGACAAATGCTGGGCATAGAAGCTACAGGGCATAAATATGCAAAGAAGTAAAAAGCTAACCTTTTCAAACAATAAGGCTTCTCTCTCACTTACCAACTTTACATTTCCCTGTATCGCCCCGGAAGATGACTGGTTAGCCAGAGACGTGTAAGATTCCTCAAGGGAGGAACAACCTAAGACAGGCACAGTCGCAGGGGGGCCATCAGGTGAGAAAATGGGGATCAACGGAGGTGAGGCTTAGAACCTCACCCCCCCATTCTGAGAGTAATCTTCTGCATACGTGGATGTTTTATTGCCCTTGTCTAGCTTGGATTAACACATAGTCTACAGGCACACACCTGATCATCTACATGTGCTCTCTTACAACACTAAATTATGTTTTCTACCTTTATCTTGTATCTACCTACCACTTCAGCATTTTATTAAAAATAATAATAATAGAGAAATGTGGTATCCACATATAAATCAAGTCTAAAAATCAAATGAGTACTCATATTTGAACTGTTTATAGTTCATAATGCATGAGCAAAACCGGAAGTTTCTGTGATGACTGCCCTTGTACTGTTCACCATGTAACTTATTCACTATGTAAGAATTTGTTCTCCATGTAAGAGCTTGTTATGCTTCAGAAGATTGGAGACTGATGAAAATTAGGCTTGGGGTGGATTAATGATTGTGCATTGAGCATTGACTCCCCTATACAGAATTTTACTGTTGTTAACAACCATTTGATCAATAAATATGAGAGAGGCCCTCACAAAAAAAAAAAAAGTACACACTTCCAATTGTAAAATAAATAAGTAACCGGGATGTAATGTATAGCATAAGGAATATAGTCAAAATATCGTAACAACTTGGTATGGTGATAGCTGGTACCTAGAATTATCATGTATATAAATGTGGAATCACTGTGTTGTACACCTGAAACTAATGTAATACTGTGTGTCAACTACCCTTCAATAAAAAATAATTATCTACAAAAAAAAAAAACAAACTTCACATCCCATTAATAGATATTATTTAACCCAATAAATATCCAAATAAATATGTATGCCATAGTTTATTGGACACTATATAAAAACAATAGAATACATAAAAAGTGATTGATTTAGATCTGACCTTGCAATTTTTACAGTAATATAAACATGGATGACAAAGAACCCAAAAGGCAATGCAAATGATACAAAGACATTCATCCAAATGAGGAATAATATTTCTATATGGAGGACAGAGTATTATTAATAGTTCATTTAGATAAGCCTTGAAGGATATTGAGAATGTGGCAGCATACAAGATATTCTTCAATTAAACTTTTAGAGCCTCTTTGTTATTACAACATTATTATATCTATCACTCCTGATTTTCCAAACAATAGAAAATGCCTTTAAACTAGATTAGTGTTATCCTATTTTTAATGCACCTAGTTCTTTACGTAGCCTCTTCAAACTTAGGCATTCAGAATTATCTATTTTATCCCAGAGAATATGATTAAAGCATTCTGAGAAATAATTATTTTTCTTAAAAAAAAACTACATTATCACCTGTTAAACACAGGGATAACTATATAATGATCAGATATTCATAGCAGAGTAACAAAATAATGGGTCATGAGAATTTCAATTTTGTATGTATCTAAGCTAATATCTATGTCTATATGAATGTCTAATATATGTAAACTTTTGATAGATTAAGAACGGTCCTACACAATTAAGACATTTTTAAATATAACAAAGCTTTTGAAAATGTTCTGAATCTACTTCTACTATCTTAATATGTCCTATATGGAAAAAAAAAGAACTTGATAATGAGCATTAATAATCAAACCATTATTTATCTTTGTTTAGATAATAAAGCAGATGCAAGCCAAGCCTTACAAATGATTTAGGTTAAGTAATTCCCTCATTTTACTAGAATACTAGGCTCTCCAAGAATTATTTCTGTGCCCCTATGTGTCCTTGATAGAGTCTAATGAAGAAGTAATAATTCCAAAGCTTGTATTAAATTTAACTGCATAGGGTTATTTAGGGTATAGCTCATTCTGACCTTCAAATAATGCTGTCTGAAAGAAATTAGATAAAATGCATTCAGCACATAAAAATTACTCATCTTTCACTTTATATTGGTGATTTCTTTTTATGTCGCCCTCAACAAAGAAATGCTTAAAAATATTTACTATCACTGGACTCATGATTTCAAAACACTAAAATCATCTACTATTTTTAAATAGAAGAAATCTAATAATTTCAAAAATACCACTGTGTCATATCAATTATTATTTCCTTTATTTTTTAATCAGAATATATGAAATATACCTTCAACATGTGTGCATTACGGATTTCATCTTATATACTTACTTGATTTTTAATTGTTTTCTCTATCTTAGTAGGGGCAAAATTTCCAATTAAATTTTGAAGTATAAATGCTACTAAATGCAATCTAAACCAAGGCCTTTGCACATAAGTTTCTGAGTTTTCGCAAAATGCAACCTGCTGAAAAATTTTCAATCACAAAAATATTAATAATGCCTATATCATTTTGCAGTTGCAGGTAGAATGAAACAAAATTTGTCTTATGTTAGCCCGTAAAGTTTGAGAGACTAGTAAATTGATGGTGATATGTTTTCCACTGATCATGGGTGTATTCCCACATTCAGGATCCAGCTTATAGTATATCTCCAGAAGGTCATTGCTAATCTATCACTGTTGACATAGAAGATGGAAGTTGTCCATGCAGGTGTTTATCCCTCCCTGGAAATACTAACTAGCCCGTGTCTCATCAGAGACAGTATGATCATTCTCTCACAGGCCTTCCCCATTTCTTTTATCTTTCAGGCTACTGCAGTCCTTTACTTCTGTTCTCTGGTCCAGACCTTGGTCGGGAGGTCTGCCTGTTCACAGGGTCTCAAGATTAAAAACAAACAAACAAACAAATAGACCGCAAGGGAAACACACATCCTAACTTCTTACGAATAGTATGAGAAGAGACATTACATGCATTTAGCATCCCTACTCTGAAAGGAGGACATGCCAGCCTTTAAGGGAAATGGTTTCTGATGACCTATGAGAAGACAAGGCATGGATTTAAAATGGGAGTGTAAAGTACCTAATTAAAAATTAAAAGAAAAATAGACTCCACTAAATTCACCTCATTCAGAGTACCTGAAATAATAATTATTAGTTATTAGAAATCTATATTATTATTATTACTGAGGGAAGACATTTTTTCCTTGTGTTATTCTGATAAATTGAGTAATACACCTGTTACAATAATGCAGGCTGAGGTAAAATAAATAAATAAACCTCAGGTGGCATGTAAGTAAAAGTTTTCATGAAAACGGAATGCTACACCAAACACAGTTTACATACATCAAAATGCTAATACCACTTTCTGCTATCACCTACAGCTTTTTACATCTCTAATGAAAACTGTATGAATTGACAAATTAACTCATGCCTTAGTAGAGAATGAAATCTTAGCTGGCTTAGCATATTCTGTGACATTAGTAAATGACCCTAAAATAGATTAGACAGACTTTGTCTAAATAAGTGCATATATCTTATTTTAATATTTTTCAGCACCATTTTCCAAATTACATTGAACACCGAAGTGGCTATGTTTTACTGAATAGAATAAGGAATGGCTCTTCTGCATTAAGAGTGGAGGAGAAAACGTTTCTACTTAAAACGCATTAGAGGTACAACATGCTCTATTTTCGAGTTGCATTTTATCAATTTATTTGACTTGGAATACAGCGATACATAAATGTTAGTAGTCACTAAGCACATGGCAAACAGGTGCAGCACGCTTTGCCAGTGGAGAGCTGACATCTTTATGAGATCTCTCAGCTGGAGTAGCAAAGGAGCATGGGAGAGTAAAGTCGAAACACCTGTCACCCTCTCATTTTATTTTCAATTGTACTGTCTTGAAGGCAAAGAAATTACATTAACATGAACTATCTACCATGATTGAGACAGAGGCATTATATCCATGTCATTTGAATCTACAATCTTTACATTGAATTTTAAATATATATTTCCCATCAGAATATATTCAGATAAGTGTATTTTATGAGCTGAATTTCATTATATATTATGTATGATAAACTACAACCTGAAAATATGTTTTAAACCTCTTTTTTCTCTCATTTTTTCCTTCGGGCTGATGGGAATACTATAATCGAATCTCATTCTCTTTCTCAGTATGCCTTTTGACAAATGGTTGGCCTGTTTAAGAGGACGATGTTACATTCCAGGAAAAAGACATGCATTTGGGACTTAGGCTAATATTCTTGCTGCTTCAGATGAGCACCTGAAGTAGGGGCCCAGGCATGGACAACAAGACAACAAGCCAATAAGGAAACAGTCCCTCATCAAGAGACGTGAAGAGAAGTTTGTTACAAAAGGGACAGACTCCCAATTTGACAGGATATTCAGAGGTTTTCTGGATTTGGATGAGAAGGCTACAATTAAATTATATTTATTGTGAGAGCTAAAAAAGAAAAATCATTCTTTAGGAAATAGATTTTTGGAAGCATGTATGAAAAACCATAACTTAGTTTTATATTGTAAGAGGGAAAGGGGAGAAAAACTGGTAAAACCAAGGAAAAATGATTTCCAGCGATTCCTACACAGAGATTCAAAATCGTAGCCTGGAGAGAAGGAACACTACCTGTTCCCTGCAGCCACCCTGACCTCTACTTTTATCTGCTACAGCCTCAGGACACACCCGCCTATCCAGGACTGTTGAGCCTGTAACCTTAATTACTAAATTAATGGGCGTGGACTTTGTACTTGTATTCAGAGCCTAACGTGGGACAAGCAGTTTTCAGAGAAACCACAGGCATATAACACTGACATGAAAATGATTCTATCAAATTATAAATGCATCTATTAAATTAAGATGTAGAAGAAAGTATTTAATAGCCAGAATAGATTTATCGCCTGTCTTTCTTTGAGTCTCATACCTCCTTTCATAGAGTGATTCACTTAAAGCTAAAGAAAAGTTCCTTGATCCACTGTAGATTTTCATTCAAAGTCCAAAAATGAACCTCAGCAAAACCAAAACAGCGACAAGAACCAGGAGCTGTGGGGAAAGAGGAGGCAAGAACACTTTAGGAAACAAGTAGCACCCACAGCATCGTTGGAAGATTTCGGAGGAGAGGCTATAAAGGAGAGGAAGGTCAACGAGAGTGATTATTTACATTGCGCCACTAAGCCTGGTGCTACCAGTTGAGCTTTGATGAGACAATCTCTTGAAATGACTATGTACACATCTTTATGAAAATGGAAATCCCCTTCCCCACCCTTCATCATCATGAGAAGGAGAGAAATACTTCCATCAGTCAAGAGAGGCAGGCATAGCTGATAACGGGTTAAAGTGGCTGAGAAAATGTAATGGATCATCCTGACCTCTACACTTTCAAAAATTAATTCAATATTCACATTCTGAAATAAATAAAAGAGTTCACTAAGTTGTTACTCTGGAAAATAATAAAATGCAGGCATAAAAGCCAATCCAGATATTTGTTGAAAAAGTTCTACAAACCAAGCACTGTAAGAGGTGGGTATGGGGACATTGGGGTAACCAAAATATAGTCCAGGCCGGATGATGTTACTACACACCAGTGGACATGTGCTACATACAATAATAACAGAACAAGTAACACGGAGGAGGAGGAGAGGAAGGGGGGAATGGAGATGTTGTATCAACTGCAAAGCTACCTGAGAAAAAGGAGTAACTGTGTCCTAGATGCCTTACATTTGTTCCCTTGATAAATTCACTTTCATGTCACTGTCACACCAACAACAGATATACTTCTGACAGATGGATAAACTAAAAAAAGAATGATTAGGGTAAAAGTGAAATTAAATTTATTAGTTTATAGTAAAAGCATGATAGATCACCTCGCATTCTCTCTTTGGAGGCAGAGGTTGGAGTACACCCCTTTAACTTATCAATCTGCCTTCAAATATTTATACACTAATGCATTGTATAAGAATCATATAACTTACAATAGAATCTCTTAACTTCCACGGCCCTGTCCCAGCCTTTATCCTATTATTGTCCCTGTGGATAAAATGAAAGTTCCTGTGGCCAGGATTCTCACCTGGCCCTGGTTGGCTAGCTCATCACACACGTGCGGGCAATACGCTGCTATTGACTCTATATAAAGAGCTCTGCCCAGTGCTCTGGGGGACATGGTGGCACGGTTGCAAGGCTGCAGGAGAGCAGAGATTGGGGGGTGGCAGTGCTGAGGACAAAGCCGGCTGTGCACGCCGATAGGCCCAGAGGCAGAGACCGGCTTGCTTCCTGCAGACTTGCTCAGGGATTCTAGTGACTGACCTGCCACTGTGGAAGTAAAGTTGGGTATAACCCTTTCACCCCAAGAACATTTTATTGTCATTTCTTTGGCCACACTGACTCCATAGTGAACTTGCCCGGGGCAGAAACCCATTGGCAAGAAGTCCCACATTTTACTTTTATATATATAATAAAACCCATATGACATTACATTGTTCATATTTTTAAACAGTTAATCATCTTTTAAGGGCATTTAAGTAAGAATATTTACCTATACATTTACCATTATTCAAGTAAGGAAATTTAGGGTTGCAGATGGAAGTAAGGTTGCCAAATATCTGGCCTTTATAATAGATTATTTTGGATTTTCTGGGTAGGACCAATGTAATGCCAAGGTCCTCAGAAGATGACAAAGGACTTTTTAAGAGGGCCAAATCGATGTGGTACGAGAAGGACTTGACTTCTGGGGCTGAGTTTGAAGTGTAGAAACAGGGGCGCAAGCCAAGGAACACAAGAAGTTTCTGGAAGCTGGAAAAGAGAAGCAATAAATTCTGCTCTAGAGCCGCCAGAAAGGAATGCAGTTCTGCTGCCGCCTCGATTATGAGGTGTGTTGGTTTCTAACACCTGGAGCTGCAGTGTGAGAAATTTGAATTGTTTTAAGCCACTAACTGTCACCATGTTGCAGCAGTCACAGAATAAGTCCCCTACCCTTAAAATGGGAAACTCACAGCTCGGTCCACTGGGGCAGTTCCAGGGCTCGCCTTCTGTGTTTCCTGCTGCTCAGGGATACCAGTGCTTTGTTGCCCAGTGTGCTGGAGATGGCTGTTTCATTTATTTTATATGTTTTTTTATTGCTTTGATTGTTTCAGGCACAACAGTTGATCCAGTCTCTTGGCCAGAAACATAGTTCACCTCTGTATTTCTTAATGATAAAAAACATTAGTGAACTCAAAGTTGTTTTCTTTTCCATAGATCAATTCATTTATAAGAGATTAATCAAGTTAACCTCATTTCATTTTCATTACTCTTCCCAAATAATACTGGCTGCAATAGTCTAGATATTTTAGCTGACTAACTTATTTGGACGAAATATCTGTTCCCTAAGAACTGCTCAGTCATTCCTTCTCACGTGAGAGGGGGGAAATATGCTGCACGTTCCAATCAGTGGATGTCAATCAAGAGAGATGAGAAAAAGATACACTGTCTCCCAGACCTGCAGGGAGGCGGTTCCCTAATGTGCTGGGAGCCACACCCTGGCCGCACCTGGGCGACACAGGCACTCAGTCCGCGTCTCTCTCTCTCCTGAGGACGGGCTCCCGTCAGCGCAGATTCTGAGACTGATGCACAAATAGAAAATGCCGTCAATCTGTTACAAAGATAAATAGACCTAACAATAAGCCAGCCATACTATTTCTCCTATATATTTTCTCCACGAAATCTCCACATGTAGGAAAATTATCTGCCGTTCATTCCCTCTCCACTCAGGACCACTTCCTCCTCCTCTCCCGGGTCTCCTCCAGGCTTGCCGCCCGGTTCCCTCCCTCTCACTCTGCGGCATCAGGTGGACTGAGACGGCGGGGCAGCCGCAGGCGTGCCCGTCACCTCCCTTCCAGACCCACGCCCCTCCTCCCTGGGTCCAACCCACGTCATCTTTGTGCCACCCCACCGGCCACTCCCCACACTTGAGCTTCAGTGATCTCTTGAAAAGTGGAATAAAATGCCATTGTATTAACCACCATTAAAGTAAACCCTAATTATGACACCCGTAACCTGCCTCTGCTGGCCTCAGGCCACATAAGGCTCCACTTTCCCATCATTCTCTTTTCTTCCACAAGGACTGGCCTTTCTTTCTTTAAATACCCAGTTCTCCCTCATAAATCAGGGAACTGATGTGTGTTTCCTCTCTCCAGAATTATTTTTCTTGAATTTTACTTTATTTAAATCAGTCACACTGATTCAGGATCTTCTTTTGTATGCTTTTATAATGCTTCCAAAAAGTTTTCAGTTTTCAATTTTACCTGGGCTTACGGGATTTTAAAATATAGTATCTATCACACAAGTTTCATTTCCACCCAGTAGGCAGGAATGCGTCTGTTTGCACTCATTTATGTCTAGTAGTTAAGCATCTTATCTGAACATAGTAAACATTCCAGACATATTTTTGAATGATGGAATACATAATAAAATTAAACTATGTGTGTCCTCAAATAACTCTACTTTAAGTGATTTTTCTAAATAGTATTTCCTCCATACATGTTCTGAAATACAGGGTGTGGGGTATGCATTTCATTGGGCTGATATTTCAATTTATACTTTTACTGCATAGTCTATCATTTTCTCTTTTGGAAACATCTTTGAAGGCATCCTTCATTCTGCCCTAAGATGTAATAAAATTAAAATTTGATTTCTCATGGAAAATTACACTACTTTTTGTTTATAGGAAACATTTTTTTCCTTGTTGAGCTATAAATAATTTTTAACAATGATGAAACTTAGTAATAATATGAAAATCTTATCATAAAAGTATTTATCCTTTCCATAAATCATGTGTGAAGAGAAAGGTTGCCATAATAATCTGTCAGCACTGGAGGCATGGACAAAAACTAACTATATTTTAGTCCATTGTAGCAAAAACAGAAGCCGACTCAGGAGTTCAGTGAACTGTTCATATTAAAGGTAAATATTCTCACCAATACTACCAATCTTGGGTCTCTCAAGCTTTCCACTTAAATCTTTTTCTATTCATCTAACCCCACGTCGTGTCCTATGCCCTTCGTGAGCCTTTCCCACTGTCTCATCATCTCTCCACTGGGTGTGGGCAGGGCAATGTTGCCAGGACTATGTATTTAATGTTTAACAGTTGCTACAGCATGTTTCTTTGTCTTTTATGAATACACCCTATCTCACAGACTACATTATAAAACATCTGTGCTTAGAAACCAACACTTATTTTCCTTTGTTGGATACATATAATCCAATCTTGAACATAATAGACAGCATAGCATAAAGAAACAAGGATAAACTTCTTACATCTTTAAGACCAACCTGGACTTAAATTCCAACTCTGCCACTGTGGTGTTAGAAGCACCCCAAAATTGTTTAACCACCCTGACATAGTTCCTTTACCTATATACATCACCAGGTAAAAGTGGAATAGGAGATAAATTATATAAACCATTGCCACACAGTTAATGCTCAATAAATTATATTGCCTTATTTTTAATAATTGGAAACATTATATAGAACATAGCTGGAGAGTTCTTAAAAATTATACTTTGCCCAAATAGCAAAACCATGACATTTTCAGGCCCCCATCTGCCATGTTTCATGACAAAGCCTTTCCCAAAGAAATCAATACTGTTGAGTTATTAGTTTATATTGTATGTTCTGGCAATACAAAAATAAAGTGTCACATTCATAAGTTTTTTTAAATGAGTATGCTGCAGAAGGTTTTTTCTTACATGTAATTATGCAATTTACATTTTCTTTAGAACATTAAATTATCTGCCAAAATAAAAAAGGAATAAACCTTAGTCTTTCGGATTTTCAATGCAACCTTTTCTGCCTGGAAATCTCTTGAAAGACGCAACCTCTGCTGCAGCAGGTGTGGGTTTAATGATGCCTTGAAGCCACTTGTCAAATCCCATCACTCGCTGTGAGGAGTGACATTTCTCTTGAACGCCCCTAGCAATGGCATTGCCAGTTGTTGGTGGGCATCTCAACAATATAAACAGCTCCTGGAACCTGCGCATTTCTTTTCGGCATTCTGCAGGTTGGCTCAAAGGCTGTACCATCTCCACTGCCTTTGAGAAGGCAGCTTATATATTCACCGAACATGAGTGGGGTACTTTTTCTTAAGCAATAACTGATGAGTATTTCTTTAAACACTGGGCCTTGTGGTCATTCACTTTTTGATCTCATTCTACATATTTTTGTAAAGTATCTTGAGTGTGTGCATAAAATAAAACCCTATAAAACCCATATTGGAGAAATTAAAATTTCCTAATTATATCTTTCCTTCTGATGCCAGAATATTAAAGTTAGAATAGTTTAAAATTCTATCTAGTCAAGTTCTACCATTGGTGGGTGAGATGTGAAGGAAATACTTGAAAGAAACATTCTCTTTTAGATCACTAATGTAACTCGGCTTCAGCACACTGACAGGCCATTCAAGAGATTGGTACTTTTCCAGTTTTGTTGCCAAACTGGGCTGGGGCCCAAAGTCCAAGGACTATTTTATGAATCAGAGTATGCAAGTCCCCTGGCAAGCACTTTACTCCCAAAAGCCCTCAGGAAATTTCCTCAGAATAGTGATTCCCACATGATTAAGATTCTCTGTTGACAGAGTAAAGTTGTTTGGCATTAAGGATTCTCCATACAGGATGCGTCCTCTTTCCATCCCGAAGTGGTCACTAGGGAATCCATGATCTTACTGAGTCTCTTCATTGCTGGATGACACATTATTAAAGGAGGCGATAGAAAGTCACTCATTATGAATCAGCAAAATGTACTGAAGGCCTCACATGTCAGAATGTATCATGGACAGTGTGTCATTTTTCAGAACACATACCCTTTAAGGTCCCCAACATTTCATTATAAAACCTTGAAACAAACTTGGCAGGACGTATATAGTGACTGAATACGGAGACTCCTAACTTCTATGGTGACTGCTTTATTCTATCTTGGTCATTGCATATCTCTATCCAATCCTACATTCACCCATTAATGCTTCTTTATTTTTAATATATTCACACTTTATTTACCCCTTCATACATCATCATGTATGTTACAAACTAGAGCTCAATATTTTTAAATGCTCAGTTAACACTTTATGAAACTGGAATTCCTTGGGAAGGCTGAATTTTAACATGTTTACTAAATTTACATTTAGTATATTCACATTAACACAAAAACCCTAAAGAGAATAATAGCACATCAAATGCAACAACACTTTCATTTTCAAAGAATACCATCACTTGTTGTATACACTTCATCTCAGGTAGGTAAGGATAAGATGATTTTATAAAAACAAATGGACAGGTGCTGTCATTGCTTGACCTTCACAGTAATAGGTTAGCTATTTCTATGCCTTTTTGGAAATACACTAATAAATTAAATTTGACTCTATTTGGCAAATATCAGTCACAGCATATTTTTCTTCCTCTCAGTCACATGGGTTCAGAGAGAAGAAAGATTCTGGTGACTGAATCGTTCTCCGATAGAAAGAGGGTGTCACGCCCTGTTCTCCATGCTTGGTAAGGGGAAATATGAACACCTTGTTAATGAACATTTGGGGGAAAAAAATGACAGTGTTTCATCCTCTTCCAACATTTAGCTTTATCTATAAAGCAAAAAGAGACCAAAATCTCAAGAAATTTTTCTGCCAGAATCTTTCTTTAAAAATGAGGCTGTGCATCCATGCATTCTCTCACGGTCACGTCCTTCTTCACACACACACCTACCCACCTCAGAGCAGTCAAACCTCACACAAAGGAAGCCCTCTGTCCTTAAAGAGATAAAAACCATCACCCACATGACTTAACTGTCCAGTAGAGAATGAAAACAAATGAACAGAGTTTGTGATACAGCTAAACCATCCCCATGTTTGTTTTGGAAAATCATCCTTAGGTCATGTCTGCAGCTAGTCCTGTGAACACTCAATAGAGGCTTTGTTCTCTTTTCTCTGTGTCATAATTGCAGCCAGCAAAAACCCACTGCCAGACCCGCTCATAGAATATCTTCACTGGACTTAGAGCTCTGCTGGGGTTATTGCTATGTACCAGTAAACTAGTCAAGCTTTCAAAACCTGCCCTGCAGGAAAAGGAGCAAAGAGCAAGGCTGCTGTTTCTGGCAGAGCAGAGAGCACCTGGCAGAACCCAGGGGACGGCGCACAGTAGCCACAGTCACCCTGCTCAGCCCACTTGGATGAACGAGCCTATCAATAATTCAGACTTACCTTCTCTATGCGCAATATCTTTTTTAAAAAATGCTTTCTTTGTCTTCTTTGAAAAATGTTTCTGGCATCCCTCTGAAAGGGAGGTACATGCATGCCAACTATATACTAAAAAGGAAACAAAGAACCCCAGTGAAATGACAGATTAAAGAGAATGTGCTTTTCATGAGATAGAAGGAAAAAAGAAACATCTAAAAAGTTCCACCTTGCCATTTAAATTAAATCAAAGATAAAACAAGAAAAAACACCTCTGTGGAGACTGAAATACAGACTTTTTAATATGAAAAGCCAGCATAATTTTTACTTATCTTTTATGCATGCTTTAGGCCATAAATTGGTGTGGCTTTATCTATGATTTAAATAATTCATGATTCAATTTTGAAGAAATTGAATAGTATCTATAAAATACTTACTCATCACTATTCTAAGATATTTTTATATACTTTGATACCAAATCTGAAGTAAAAATCACCTTCTTAATTCCATAATTTTGGATGATTCTGAAAAACTGACACTTATCCCTCTGTCAAAATCTTATAAAAGTGTATCTAAATGATCCTCAAAACAGTATTGAAGTCATAAAATGAAAGCCATAGAAAATGTGAGTCTAGATAACAGAATAGCATATAAAGGAAGGAAGTGCTCACAATCAGAAAAATATGAAGTAAAAAGAGGCGAAGGCAGGTCGAATCGAACTGTATCTTAGCTGTCTGGGTTGGCATTCACAGGTCAGGTCTCATGGCATCCAGGACTTATGACTTAGAGTCCAGGGTGAGCAGCTGCCCCCCGCCCCACCCCTTGCCCTCCTACCCCCCCTGCTCCAAAGACTCGGGCTGTTGGCCGTTTCCCAGGTTGCCCGGGTTGGACTTCCTTCCAGGCCCTTGCCCAGGACCTGTGAGATGCAGGGCAACGGGACAGTCACGGGGCCTTGAGCCACCACGTCAGGAAACGGAATGCACATCACTCTTACAACAGGGATAGATTGTTGGAAGAAATGTGTTATTGTTGCTGTTTTAGCTTAAGCCTCAACTGTGAAATGAACTATTCTAATAAAAATTTCATCCTAGTAGGAGAGGTATAGTATAGGGAAAGAAAGATAAAGTGAGGCACATAGAAATTAGAAACTGCTGACAGAAAATCCACAGAAAGACAGCATCGTCCTCCAGAAACAGAGGGCCGCACACCCTACAGAGATGGGCTGCCCCATGAATGCCAACCTGGACTAAGAGCCCACGCCACTGAGGCAGTGACAGAGGCCCTTGAGTCCATTACCTAGAGAGATGTTTAGGTCCCTTCCCCCTTCCCTTCCAATACACATTCCCATTCATAGGCAGTCAGTTTTGAATTGGATTAAATGTAACCCACCTACTCGCTTCCTAGATTTTACTCTTGTCCCCATGGGTCTTTAGGTCCATGTGCCTCATGCCTTTTTTCTCCCAAAGACAGCGCTCAGCCTAGTGTCGGGACAGTGACACAGGCTTCCGTTCAGCAAGGAGGAAGGGGATATATGCCCCTGAGCTTCCTATTCACTCTGTTAATGCCAAACAGTCTGCCCGACGGGTTCCGCCCCTCCTCGCCCTTCATTCAGACAGGGACTGGCAGTCAGCATTCTCACTATTGTCTTTCTGTTACTATAGCATCATAAAACCTACACTGTTCACTGCAGGGAGTAAGTCATCCAAAAGCAAAATATCATTCATGTCTTTGTAAAGGCTCTGTGAACCCATGTGCCACAGGGTCCATTTTAAGGTTACTAATAATACAGGAAAAGATCATTAATACAGGAAAGCCCACATGGTTCTTCCACAGGTTCCAGTTGTAACTTACATTTTAGTTTACCTGATTATTGGCAAGGCACAGCACCTTGCCATTCAGACATTCCATTTTTAAAGTACTTCTTCAAGTCTTGAGTCCATTTATTTATTGAAAAGTAGTTTTAGTGGTTTTTAGGAAATCTTTGTATATTCTGGGCAACAACTTTAGTCTATCCATATATGCACATATCTTCTCTCAACTAATGGCTTGTTGGTGACTCTCTTAGCATTCCCTTTTAATGAACAGAAGTTCTTAATTTTAATACATTCCAAATTATCGATGATTTCCTTTAATCTTGTAGTAGTGTGCAATTAAAAAATATCTTACTCCAAGGACAAGAAGTTATTCCCCTATTTTACTTTCTGAGAGGTCTTTTACCATTTAAATCTATAGCCCACTTGGAGTAAGCATTATGTATAGTCTGAAGAAGGCATCCAAGATTACGTTAGTCCTAAGTAACGAAGAGCGTTCTCTCCTGACGTGCATGCGCTGCCTTCAGAGTCCCTGGTCTGTTGCATTACTTTTCCTCCGCTGTCCTTGCACCAATATTACACTCACTTATTTGCTGCACCCTCATCATAACTTAACCTCTAGAGAAAAAGGTCGCCTACTTGTTCTTCCTTCACCGCCTTGTGTAATGGTGGCCCCTTGCATTGCCACCTAGATGTTGTAACCTGCTTGAGGGAAACACCTTCTGGGATTTATATTTTCTATTTGGTATAACACTAAATCTCTAGGGTATCTTTTTATAAGAATTGGTTATTTAAATAAAACATGTAGTTTTCCAATCCATCCACGAACACACACTCCATTTATTTACCTTTTTCTCCCTACACAATTCAGTAGTTTTCTGAGCAGAAATTGTGTACATTTTTTTATGTGTTTATTCCTGGGAATTTGACCTTATGGTGTTGTAAATAGTAAAATCATATTTTCTCACTAATTCTAGTATAAAAATTTAAATGAGTTTCATACACTGGTTTTGTATCTGACAACCTTACCCAACACACTTATTAACCAATAGTTTTTATAATATTTGGAATTTTCCAAATAATCATATGAAATCTAGGAAATGATTAACATTTTATTTTTGTCTCATTCTGTCCATTTTAAATTCTTTCTTTTGACTTACTGCACTTACTAGATACTCCAGTAAATTTAAATACAGATAGTGAGGCCAAACATCTTTGTTAAAGTTTAACATTTAGTATGTCATGTCCTGTAGTTTCTTGTATTCTTTTTTCAGATTAATGATTTCCCTTTTTTGTCAGAATTTCCATATCATAAAAAGAATTTTCTTGCAACAGTTATGTGATTTTTTTTCTGCTAATTTAATGAATTACATTGAATGATTTTTAAACTTTTTTCTGAACATTTTAAACATATAGAAAAGTAGAGATAATGGTTCAGTGTATTCAATAATCACCAATACGCAGACATTTTATCTATTCTCCCTCACTCCCCAGTGACTATTTTGTACTACTCCCCGATTCCATTCCACTTTTGCACCTGACAAAGTTAATGAGCAACCTAACATCATAACCATCCACTACTCAATCCCCACAGCTTTCCCCAATATATTTCTTCCAGTAAAGATATGCTTATTTTATGATAGATTGGTTTGAGCTGTAATACAAACACATCCACAGACTGTGTTCAGTTCCTATGTTTCTAAAACTCTTTTCAATACCTACCCTACTTTCATGGTTTTTTTTAAATTTAGTACATGAAGAATATAGATCAACTTTTTACACTTTGACTCTTGCTGATTACTTCCTTGGTGTTACTTAACATGGTTTTCTGAATCATATATTCATTGTAAAGTATTATTTAGACTGTATTACACTCAAAAATACACTCTAAACATAGTAGAAGTTGGAAATCAGTAATACAATCTTATATGTTTAGAATTTAAGAAACATACTTCTAAATAACTTATGATCCAAAGAAAAAAATGTAATGGTAATTAGAGTGTTTAATTTAAAAATAATAAAATATATTTGTGGGATGATGCTAAAATAGTGCCAGAGGAAAATGTATAACTTTAAGTTGTATTTCAAAAAAGAAGGCTGAAAATTAATGATCTCAGATTCCATTTCAATAAAAGAACATAATTATAGCTGAATTAAATAGAAAACAGGGGATAGTAAAGATAAATTAATAAAATAGACACTACTTCTAAAAGGCTTTTTAGTTTTCTCATTGGCCGTGAGTACTCGAGAGTGATTCTGTGTCCCTGGCTATTATTAGCTGGTTATTTGATAAACGTTACAAAATTCAATATGAAGAAAAATTTAATATAATAAAAATATTACAAGACTGAAAAAAAAGGAAGAAACCAAAGAGATAACAGTGTGAATAAAACAGGATGCCCTGAACAAAGTCAGGGTTTTCTGATCGTCAAAAGAGAGACACCTGCAACTTGTTCGGACATGATCAACATGATATGATGCATGGGGCCAGACTTCTACATCAGTACACATTGTTCAATTTTAAAATCTGTGAAAACTAGCCACTATCTGAAAATCACAAAGGAAAATAAGCCAAAAGATTTTTGTCTTTTCTCATGAACTACATCTCAGACATACCAAAGGTTTGATGAAGAATGCTACTAAAACAGTGTCACAGTTTTAGTATAACCAGTTAAATAATATTTCAAGACAATGATCACAAATGACTATTAAAATCAATACCATAAAAGAAAAAACTGATAGTGAATTGTACAATGGATGTGTTTGTCTCAAAACACTTGCATATACTAATTTATCTTCATATCAAAAAACAGTGATAACCAAACACTGAGCTGCTTGAAATTTGTTGAAATTAGTTTCACTGACACCAACATATAATTAGGTTTGTATTTAATCCTTAGGTTCTTAGAAATAATGTGCATTTTGTGCTGTCTGTGGTTTTGATGGATGTCAAGTCTGTCAAAAATGTCATTTGAGTTGTTTCATTGCTCTGTAACTCATTCCACCAGTCAGTTTCTAAGAGAAGTATGCTTATATTTACTTACATGTTTTGGATTTTACTTTTTCTCTTTTTCTCTCATTTTTGATTACATGGAATGGAGATGGTATTGATTGCATGTCAATAGGTAATGGCTATAGCTGCTTTGTGAATCAAAACTTTTATCATAATGAGTTCTCTCTCTTATCCATAATCCTATCTACAATTAAATATTATTTGCATTAACAAAGAGATCAGTTATATTTTGGTTATTATATGCGTTTTCTCTAGTCATCAACATACTGCCCCCAAATTTACATTTTATATGTCTCTTAAAAGCACCATATGGTTCTTTTTTATTTTCAAGTCTTTTATTTTGAAGAGTTATTCCAATTACATGTAATCCAATTACTCATAGATGGCTTTTAAAATTTTCAGTCCTACTCTTTGTTTTATAAATATTCCAGATGTATTATTTTCCTTTTTAAAAATCCCCTTTCATGCTTTCCTTTATGATCTTATTGTTTATTTTTTTATTGCTCTATTTCCCTGTTACATATTCACTTAAGGTTGTTTTAATGGTTGTACAGAAATTAAAATATATTTCATTAATAGTCAAAGTTGAATATAAAATTTTACTCTTATTTATTCCTTTCCAATCAAATAAATTTAAAACTCAAATACATTTACCTCTATGTTTATATGCTATATTATCATATATTCCACATATGTTTATGTAACGCCTAACAAATTATATTCTTCTTCTCATGCATGAAAAGAACTTCTAGAATTTCCTTTAACATGAGAATGTTACTAATAATAGATTATAGTTTTTGTCAGAAAAATATATCAAGCACTTCTAGTTGTCTTCAGTGAGAGGGGTCTGTGGGGTACTTTATGTTCTATCAATAGAAGTGACGTTCTAACATGTCCTATTAATATGAATTCCTGAGTGAGTGAAATCATAAAACATACTCAAACTATCTCCAAGTTCCCTCAGTATTTATAGATTTTCTTAAGGGTATCTTGGAGATATCAAAATAACTTACAAGTCAATACATCAATTTGTCTCTCCTAATTCAGATTTCCCGTGTGTATTACTTTGTTGTTTTTTCCTACATATCTATCATGGATTACACTTAATATGCTTAAGTTTTTCTCCTGATGCACCTACAGGTCTTCCTTTACAATGGAGTCATATACCAATAAACTCATCATAAATTGAATATATGCTAAGTTGTAAATGCATTTAATACACCTAACCGACCACACATGTGTAGTCCAGACTACCTTGAACATGCTCAGAACACTTACATTAGCCTGATGTTGGGCAAAATTATCTATCAAAAAGCCTATTTCTATAATAAAGTGTTGATTATCTCACATAATTTCTTAAATAATGTAATGGAAGTGAAAAACAGAATGGTTGTATGGGTGCGGGAAGGCTGCAAGCAGCTCACCTGGTGACCCTGTCACCGCGTGGCTGCCGGGGTGCTGCCCAGCACTGCGGAGGAGGGTCATCCTGTATGTCACCAGCCTGGGAAAAGATTCAAATTCAAAATTCCAAGTGCAGGTGCCACTGAATGAATTGCTTTTGCACAATTGTAAAGTTTAAAAATTGTAAGTGGAATGATCATAAGTTGGGGGCCATCTGTATCTTAGTTTCTGGTTAAATGCTCCCCACGAAACTTGAAAAGAAAATATTCTAACTGCATTGTCAGGCTTTGTTTTTTCCTCCTTTAAAGGAACACTGTTTTCTCTTAGTATTCCTAATAGAAGCATGATTCTGTCTCTATTTACTAGATGATAAATTGTATTAGTGTCATTGATAATTCCAGTACTGATCTGGGAATAGCTAGAGGCGACCACTGCAGACAGCAGGGAGATGAGAGGGGTCTAAAAGCTGTTTCCGAAACATGAATCAAAGCAGATATTAAAGACCAAATGACAATTTTTTGTCATAGGAAAACCCCAACTCCCTTTCCAAATTAAAATATTATGTATTTTTTTATCAATACAAATGTCCTGTGAGTACATAAAATCTGTTAGATGTTTAACTGTATACATATAATTCTTTTATATCATCTTGTAGTAAGACTTCCAGCAAAAAAAAGTATGCATTTTGAGTTCCTGTAACTCTCCTTAAAATATTAAAATATTTTCTGTATTTTCATCAATAGCTTGCAACTAATAATTTTAAATATTTAAAGTTTTCCAAAATTTAAAATATTCTGAAAGATAAAGGGCAATTCCCAAAGTATTACTGGGAACGTGGGTCTTTCTTTGATAGTTTAATTCTGCATTGCAAATTTATTTTGTAAATATTTACAACTTTAACCTTCCATTGAAACCTGTGTGTACAATTGTGTGTGTTTGTGTGTGTGTGTGTGTGTGTGTGTGTGTGTGTGCGCGCGCGCATGTACACTTTCAATTGAAGTTCTTTTGAGAAATTATTTTTAGATCAAGGAAAAGTCAAAATTCTAAACTCCAGTCACTATTTCATATAAATTAAACTTATTCACATTGTTCTAAACATACTTAACAATAATTCTTTTAAAAAAATTGTTACATATCAGTGTCTGACAAGTTGCTTGCAAGAGCTGTAGCTTTTCTTTCCTCAAAATCAATTCAGTTCAATTCAATTCCATATTTACAGAGTGCCTTCGTTAAAGCATTAAGTCGGCTCATGTCATTCCTCTGTTCAAAATCAGTCGATATTTCTCATTTCACTGTGATACAAGCCTGTGAGACCGCGTCATGCTGCCTTCTCTTGCTGCCTGGCACCTTGCTAACTGCATCCCAGGGTCATTAGAATCCTCACTGTCATCCCAACATACTGCGCCCCACAGAAAGTCTGCACTTCTCGTTTCCTATAACCTATACTCAATATCTGAAAGACTAACCTCCTTGCTTCTTTCTAGTAATTTCCAAATACCACCTTGCCTACAGGGCCTACCCTGGAATATGGTGCTTAAAGGCTCCCTTCTAGGCACTTGCGACATATGACTGAAGGAAACAGCTTCTGGTCCCTGCTTTCTTGGCACTCAGATGGGGACATGGTGATCTGGGTAGACAACTAACAATAAATATTGTAAATAACTGTATAGAATGCTAGAGTGGGAATATGCAGTGGGAGAGACAGATAGCAGAACAGGTGCGATTTAGGGCCTGGAAAGCGAAGTAAAGGATGGAGCACAGGTTTCTGTTTTAAATGAGTGATATATTAAATTATATCAATTAAATAAGCTCATCATTTCCTTAACATACACACACATCATTAGAAAATGTATATTATTGTTATATTCTAAATGCATATGTTCTGTATTTCTAATTCAGTGAAAATACATGTCACAATTAAAGCACAATACTGGAAATGCATTATTAATATGACTAATTTTATCATGTTCATTCTTTATTAAATTTTCCTTATTTTGCCTATATTTTACAACTTAGTGCTTTGGGGAATTAAGCAGATTTATTTATTTTTCCATTGAATTAAATTTTGGAGGGAAATACAGCATTGCCAACAGAATATACATAATGGCAGAGAAGATGAAGAGGTTGTGTTAATTAGTTAAGAAATGCACAGAAATCTTCTGGCTTAATCTTACAGAAACTAGAACACCAAACACACCCTTCCCTTTCTACACAAGCAGAGCTATTCATATATGATGTTTGGGCTGAATGCTTAAATGAATGGAGTATTCTGGATCTCATATATTCTTATTTCTGTATCTAACAATGTTTTAACCAGAATAACTCCCTCTTCTACAGTGCAACTTTGAAATAGTTTCTGTTTTCTTGAATTAAACGCTATTTGTGAAACCCACCCTACCCCAATTCTTCCCGATGAATGAGAAAAGACAGTATTTGTGAAAATATCACAAATGAAAATGATTGTATAGGTTTCAGTAAAGCCTTAAACCTTAAGACCTTTTTTAACATAAAGAAAGGTAATGGCTTTGTCAAATATTTACGTATTGTGACTGCAATCAAATCCCAATTAACTATTAAGAGAAAAAGTCCTGGCTTAGACAGCTATATAACCTGTCTAATCACCAACAGAGATTTTCAGCCAGGTTTATAATATACGGAATACAGAGTTACATTGGCCTTAAAGCCAAGTAAAATTGTGGATATGCTATTTTGTTAAGCTTTACAGAGTTTTAAAATGGCTAATTGGAGGTGTACTGGAATCTCCCCCAAGACTAGCTAAAGATAACTAAGGCAATCATGAAACAAAAAGATCTTGCTTCACCAGGTGTCAACAGACTATTATAAATCTGCAATAAATAATATTGTGAAGAATCAGTAACAGGATATAGACAAAAAGTCAAATGAAGGAGACCCCAGCAGCAGGCACACATGTGCACAGCCATGCAATATATTATGGAACAATGTGGAAAGGAGGGTCTCTTTTTACTGGGTGCTGACCAACTGCACATCCATCCATGTTCAAGCAGGAGGTGATGGTCAGGGCAGCGGGATGGAGGAGAGGGTGGAAAACAGAGTACAACCTCATACTCTTCACACAAATTATTTCCAGACAGATCATCAATTCATGAAAATTATGACAATCTTCCCTCTTGCAGATAACAGGAAAACTGAAGAAATTAACTGAGGGAAAATTTCTTAAGTACCACTTAAACATCAATAACAAAGCTTTAATAAGTAATGTAATTTAGATATATTAGAATACATTAAAGTAGAATTTTGGCCTATCATTGTTAAAAGAGTGAAAAAGCAGGCCACATACTGGAAGGCAGGATCTGCAATACACACCATCAACAAAGGGCACACGTCTGTGACACAGAGAGGACTGTCTACCCACTGGGAGAAAGTCAGCCCCCACCAGAACACGTGGAACCAACTTGGATGGGCGGCTCAGCTGACGCACATTGAAACAGATAATGAACAAACGAATGTTGTTCACTCAGCATCGTGAGTTGCCACAGTAGGAGGTGGTTTCTTTTTCACACTCATCAGAATGAAGATGCTCAACGAAAACAAATAGAGACAAGCATATGTTCATCTTTCTATAGAGACATACAGAGAGATATTTCTAGACCAAGATATAATACAGAACAGATTTAGTGTGTATGTGTGTATTATCTCTAAGAAAGAAATATTTGTAAATTTCACACAGTAGAGATTGGCATAGCGGGCACTCCTTTATTTGGAGGTTGCCATGGAATCCAGAGAATACTGGGAGTAATAAATCCATTCTCTGCTGAAGATGTCCAGGTGATTAAAATCTATAGATATCCCGCCAGACACAAGCATTGATAATATGTGGACATAACCATTGTTCTGAAACAGGCGTGTGCTGAAGTTTAACTTACCTGAGACCTAGGAAACAGGCCATCACTGTCATTTTGCATATGAAGAAACAGAAGCACAGACAGGTTACTCAAAGTAAGGGGTAGAGGTGTGGCTTGGCAACACCATTTACACTCTTAAACTTGACCGTGTATTTGCTTAATGGATGAGTTACACATTTAAATGGACATTCCCATTAACCATTGCTGAATAAAGGTTGATAATTAAGGACATATTAATATGTAAAGGTTACATCAGCAAAGGGCCAAATTATTTTAATTAGAATTGTTAACAGAAGATAAAAGAAACTTCATGGATTTTGAGGGAAATCTGATGACCAATTTACTGTCAAAGCATTAAAAAAGTGATTGCAGTTTCATGTACCAAATTATAGCCCAGTATATAATTAGGGACATTTACCTCAAGCAAACAAACATTTATTTTTAAAAATCTACACATGATTTAGAGATTGTTAGAAAGACCTGATAAATAATGTGCACTAACATATCAGTTGAAAAGCAGTTTTGTCATATAGTAATTATTTAGTAAAAAAGGCATATATTTAACTTTTACATATTTGCATAAATTTACATTCTTTTGATTTTATATTTTTCAGTATCATCACTAGATATATCACCATTCACTCAGCTCTTCCACTATGATGGGTACTAATTTGATTCGATTTGCTACAATAAATTATGTTTTGATATGCAGATCTTTAAGTACATGTGTTGGTATTCATATGGAAGAGATTTGCAGGAGTGGAACTGCTGGTATGCAATAAACTGTATTATCGAAGGGCTATTTTACAAAGTCTGAACAATTTACCTTTCCAAGATAATGTATCAGAGTGCATTATGCTGACATTCCACTTGGCAATATTTTCCTTTTTTAATTATTTCCAGACAGATAAGCAGGGAATTATATTTATTATTTTAATATTTAGTTTCCTGATTACTTAGGAGTTTGAATATCATTCATGTAGTTATGTGAAGATAGAACTCTTAGGATTCAGTCCTGCATTTCTGTTGCACCCCCATAAAATTTCCAGTCTCTTTCCCTTAAAAACAAACTACTTGGAATCCTCCACTATTTCTTAGCACACCTGTTTATGGGAATCATTTCTAATCAGCCCTGCAACCACCAACCCAAGAATTAGAACTCTTGCTTAGCTTAACCTTTCAGGCAAAGGCCAGAAAGAGTATTCTCCATGTGACCTCTCGGAATCTCCCTCCCTCCTTCCTCCCTCCCTCCCAGCCTCTCTTTCTATTATTTTTGTCCAGTTCTATTTTTCTTCAGCCTCTCAAGCCTACAAATGTTAATGTATTCCAAATACAAAGTCTGTATGCATTCTAGTATCTGTAATTTAAAAAATAAGCCTCTTTCTCATATGTGAAACTTTCTGCCACTGTGTGTAGAAAGGGGTAAGAGGTCTCCAGAGGAATCAAAGTTTCAGCAAGGTGAGGCAAAATTAGAACCAAAGTCTGTCTCACGGATGGAGCTAAGGAACATTCCTCAGTGACTTTAAGAACAACAGAACATAACAGACTTGGGACGAGGGGCAAAGCAACAGCTGTTGGCAGTTGAAGGAAGTAATTTAGGCACTTTTCAAGAAGCTTCTCTCTGCAATCATGAGAGAAGAATTCACACGGTAGACTGAAACTTGGACATAGTGCAGGGAGTGGAAAACATCAAAGCAGAGGCATAGAACTTACCTAAAAGTGCACCTGTATTACAATAACCCTAAGAAAGATTTAGACAATAGCTTGTAATGTGAGGAATCTGTTAAAAAAAAAAAAAAGAATAATTTAAGCAAATGTGCTTACAAGCACAGCCCAGGAGAAATTTACTCCTGCCCATTTAGGGATGGGCTCAGCGGACTATTTTTGTGTTATGAAACAGGTATTTCAGGTATATTTGATCTATTGACATGTTCTCAAAGTAACCTCTGATTTTGCTTTGACTTATTTTAATCTCTTGCAAGAAGAGAAATAGAGCAGGCACATGAATACTGACATTGTCCAATCAATACTGACAAGAGCAATACTCCAGCTTACATTTACAGTTCAGGTTTTTGAATTATTTCTGCAATTGTATGTGTAGAACATAAATCTGCACCTGAGATATTAAGTTAACCATATTGAAGGCCCATTATTAAAATGATCGAGCCAAGGCACAGTTACAGACACTTCATATTAGAGACAAGTTACAAAAAACAAATTACAGGCACATTTGTTCCCCTCCACATTAGCATCATTTTTTGGGGACAAAGAAAATGTTCTTTAAATTACTATGGTTTCCCGTACCTTCTCTGTAAAACTGAAAGCATGTCCACATTTAACCTGACACAACGTTCTTCATCTCCGACACACAGTCCGTGAGTCTCCTTAAAAACGTCTCTGTTAAGAAGGCTTGTTAAGGACCTGATACCAACATAGCCAAGTCAGACAGTTAAAGATTCACTTATTAGTTAGTTCACTGAGTAATTGTTTTGCCAAAAATTTACTATGTGATGACAGGAGTACCAAATAAGTATTAACTTGTCAATGTATTTTAACTCAAGTCTGGGAGAGTGAATGAATGAGTGGACAGTTGGCAGATCACATATGGCAGAGAGGACACTGACCCACAACTTCAGCAGCAACCAGCCTGAACTACAACCCACACAGCAATTGTTCCAGAAAGCTCAGCACTTAGTCAGTGACAGCTTCCCTACTGACTGCCTCCCTTCCCTCCCTCAGACCTCCCCTGCTTTCAACTCAGGGCCAACCAGAGAAATCCAAATGCACTCCCCGCATGATGGACAACGTCGTGCTTCTACTTAGCCACCTCCAGCTTACCCATGCCAACATCTTCCAAGTAGAGCCCATGGGCAGCCTGCCCTTTTCCATGACAAGGCTTCCACGCTCCCTGTCTGCCTTTCTGTCTCTGCCAAAGGCAACGGACAGTGGCCAATTCCTTACTATTTGAACTCGGAAATTATAGCTTCTGTTTGTTCTCATTTGTGTGGTCTCTGAAGACTTTCATAAGGCTACACAAAAAGTCCGTGGTAAAATATAATAGTTGACCCTCATAGCCTTTCTCTCTTTGGAAACACTTCTTTCACTGGTTAACTCACTAAAACTCACTTAGTAGAGTCAATTTATTCAACAATCAGGACAAATGTAGAATGCAAACATTAGTTGAGAGTTAGCAATAACAAAATCTACAGTCACACATATAAAGCCCATCAGACACTTTCCAGAGATGTGGTCCTGGATGACTGCAAGGGTCAGAGACAGTAAAAGACTTGACTTTACTGAAAGGCCACCAGAAGGTCATCAGGGATGATGACGGCATGTGTCTGTCTGGAAGTGCCACGTGCTTCCATGAGCATCTGTGTTTCTGGTGAGAATCGTGAGGACAAGGCATTTGCCCTGCTCACCTCTGCCCCCTCGAGGCCTGTGTCCAGTGACAGTTACTAATGAACCGACTATCTGAGCAGGTACACACAGAAGTAAGATCAGAGGTTTTAGCAAATGGTAAGTTGTGTAAATATTTCAGTGACAGATTTGAGATACTCAGTGTTTCTCCCTAGAAAGTGAGGCTCCTCAAGGCTTTCTCTAAGGTAAGAGGCAAGAAAATAAATCAGAAATTTAGGAAAAATTAAGTATTCAATGAATTGGCCAGAGAAGAGATTAAAAAGTCGGAGGAGTCTAAGAGGAAGAGATCAGTCTTCCAAGATCCTGGCCAAGAACGGGAAACAGTACCGGGAGATTTCCCTGGAAAAGTAACAGCCACGAACACGCAATGGACCAGCTACTGAACAGGCATCAGATGGTTCTTGTGTAGCTACTGTTAACTTTCTCTCTTAATTCTTTAGGGAAATTTTTTAACTCTATTTACTTCAGTGGAACCAAGTTCATATTCCCTTAAAGACATCTTTAAAATCAATATTTGAGAAATACTCATTTTTCTATTTTTTAATTTTCAAGTCTAATGGGAAAACTGTGGTTGAAGAAACCAGATATGCACAATTTTCACAAGTGGTAAAACCTTTTAACTTCTACACATTGGATAAACTTCAAAACCAAAGTATTTGTGTGAAAGCCTAGAAAAATATCATTGCTACTGTACATTTATATTGTGAGGCAGAGGTCTGCTATCAGGGATCTTTAGGATACAGTCTTCACTTTAGAAATTCTCTAGAGTTTATTGCTATATTGACAAATATGGTAAAGAATAAAAAGCTCACATCTATAATATTGTCCGTCAGAAAAAAAAAAGTGTCTCTACCTAACAGAGCTAAGGCGTTACAGAGTATTACATATTCCTTTTTA
Source organism: Manis pentadactyla (assembly GCF_030020395.1). NCBI lineage: Eukaryota > Metazoa > Chordata > Mammalia > Pholidota > Manidae > Manis > Manis pentadactyla. The sequence continues at coordinate 152,457,578 of NC_080024.1, read as the reverse complement.
AAAGACATCATCTATGTAGATATTTCTGCTGTTCTTAGAACTTCTCTAAATTCCTCAGTGAAGCAGCGATGGATCCATTCTCAGTAATCATCAATTGCTGGATAGGCGGTTAATAGCTACAGATAGGGAAAAATGGATTCAAGAAAGCTCATTATTTGGGTAATTTAAAAAGCTACCATTGATAAAATATAACTGCTTTTGTTTCTGTCACCATGGAAAGAAGTTGATTGCAAGTTTAAATTGTTACTGAAGTGATTCTGTTGAAGGACTTAATATTGATCAAGCTTGAAGTAGCTATTTTTAATTTTTTTATTAGGATGTTTTCCCTGTAAGATTCAATAATTTTAATAAAAAATTTTAGTCTCCCTAGTCAGTGTGCATGTGTGTACACATACATAAATGATAAGTTAAAAAAACATTTTTAACACACAATTAATTTTATAACAAATGAGTTTTTTAAGTTAAATTAGATGAATCTTATAGAGGTAACTTCATAGTTCTTTGTCACAAAGAGAAAAGGAAAAACAGAAATTAATTGGCAATATCTAGAAAAGAGTTTTATGACAACTGGATGGCGATTCTGTATGCCGTATCACCCATGTTATAACATGGCAAAGCATCTGAAATAGAACTGGAAAGTGAGATTTAAATGGCTAAATTTTTTAACGTGCAATTAGTCCTTAGTGACTAGTAGTTTCTAGTTCAAAAGACCCTTGTGTGGTTTGGAATTAGATCATGTTTTCTTCCAGAAATATTTTGTTTTTACAACGGTATAGTCCCAGGCCAGTCCATTTAACCCATAATGTAGTTTAAAAGTGTGAATTATATTAGTCTGACTTTGGACCTTGAAGGTAGGAGGCATATAAAAGAGTATAGTACAGGGAGAAACAAAGGCTACAGAGTAAAGCTTCCTTTTTCTTTTACTTAATTTCATTTTTCCTTTCTGTTCATAGTACTGGCCTAAGGCCTCATTGCAGTCCACCTCTTTTGGCATATTCTCCCTTTTCTAGGTGATTTGTATCCATGTCATCCTCAGCAGCGCATCACAGCAACATGCTCAGGTTTGCCATACCTTCAACAGTCCCCAACTGGAAAGTTAATCATGTCCCTATTGCGACCTTAAGGCCTCAGGAAGCAGAGGAACAAATGAGAACAAAAGTACGCAGCATTCACTGAAGAGCCGACAGGTGTGTAAGAACATGGGTGTAACTTCACAGAAATCCTCAAAGACAGGCAATGCTATCCAGGTTTACTGAAACTGTGTTAGAAAGTTCTACAACATCTCGGTGATAACAAAATATGGTAGAAACTAGTAACAAAAAGAACCTACAACTGCATACTCAATGTTTCTTTAACTATATAGTAATAAATATACAAACTGGTGTGTGCACACATGTGTACGTGATATGTGAACCCCTTTCAGGGTAAGTAGGTTGGGAAGAGAAGGCAGAGGCAAAGGTCTGCATGAGGCAATTTTAATCATATCCTGCTTTTCAAAAGCATGGAGGCCCAGTTAGGTATCTCATAGAATTCACAAAAGAAAACTTGTCAATCCAGGTTAGGAGGCTCATTATAAAAGCCAAAGTGTGCAGCCACCTATCTGAAAGCCCCCATTACTGGAGCTGCGCCAAGTAAGGGCCTGAGAAAGCCCCCTTCAGCTCATTTCAAACCATCAGTTGCTGAAAACTGTCATTTTTGGTAGGTGACTTCTGTGCACTCGGGAACTTACTAGCACATCTTATTCGTGCACCATCAAAGTTAACCAGGTACCAATACAAGCCTGGAGCACCTTCAGCTAGGGTGTGTTTTCCGTGTCCAGAAAATTCCACATGGAACATGGACCATGGTGTCCCAAGTGGCACATGGCTTTGACTATGCACAGTGCGCTCTGCACTAATACCTCCCTCCTTATTCTCTCCTCATCCTATTCAGGGAAGCGAAACTCACTTCTATATATAGCAAAGAACTGATTTGACATCAGAAACCCAGTAGTTTGATTCCATCTCTACCACTACCCAGAGGTGTCATGTGTTAGACAATTTCCTTCATTTTCTGCACTTGACATGACTGTGAAGTACTTCAGCTCTTGGAGGGAAATAGAGGTGTGAATCCACTATGATTTGCAGCAGAAAATCAGGGGAGAATGTATTTTTTCCATAAGAAACTAGATGATTGGCAGAACTCTACCAAACTAGCTTTTTAGCCTGCCACCCTGTAACTGCTAACTCAAAAAGGTCCTGCTAGCCTTTCTTCCCATATAACACTGTTAGCCTCATGAGGAGAAGGTACAGTCCACCTTTGGGTAAATAATGAACCTGGCACCTGTTTGGCTATCCTTTACGTGAATGTAAGAAGTTTGAGAGCAAGAGAATAATGCGAAAATCAAGTCTCCTTCTATAGACTCCAAGATCCCAAATTCCTAGACCAAGATCCTATCTGTACAGTATTTTTGCATCTATTGGCACATAACTTAAGCATTGTTTTACATCTTGACTTCCCTTTTTTCTTGATTGAAGTATTGTTTACATACAATCTTGCACTATAGAAATCTCACCATATCTGAATTGAGAAGTTTATCTTATTCTTCCAAATGGCTGTTATATTTAATTATACTGATTTATCATAATTATCTCCTGCCCAACCACTAAAAGAATTTTACATTGTCTCCAGTCTTTACTGAGACCATGCCACAAGGATTAGGTACACGTGTATACACATATGTTGGAAAAATGTCTACCACCAGAATTTAGATAAAAATTTAAACTCATTTTCCTTATTTTCTTTAAATTATGTCAATTATGAACTGCAGTGCATTTCTACAATGGGCTGAGTTGGGACATGCTGCTGATAACACAGCCACACTAGTTGGGTGCAGGCAGTAGAGCACCGTTTAGTGGCACTGGATCTAGTTTTAGAACAGCTGTACTTAAATCCCACCTTTGCAGTTTCAGGGGTGGATGAATTTGGGCTGAGACATTTAAACCCCCTTGCCTTTATCTTCTCACCTGTTAAATAGATTCTTGGAAAAATGCCTGTCTAGTAGATTCCTGTACGTGTTTAATGAGACAATCTTTGCGGAAGATGTTTAGAGTCCTCAGTCACTGTTGAGCTACCGCCACCTTGTATTCATCTGCACTCATACTTCAACTGTCTCTCCGCCTAACGGCCTTGTTTGAATGATAAGGATACCCTTATGTGAAGAAATACTTTTCATTTAGAGCTTGGATTTTGAGCTGGTTTTAAGTTAGATATCCACACTGTGCAAACCATGGGAGTACATGGATACTAATTAGGCTTGATCATGATGAAGGACAGCTGTTTAAGAGGTCAGTTAGCACCCCTCTAAGAGGTTATACTACTTCATAAATACAGCAAAAACATAGCTCCCTAAGACATTGCAATAAGACCACTCAGGATAGTAGACAGATCACTATTGATGGTATTTAACATGCTGGCATTGCTATGTAGCTACAGTTGTAGAATTGCCATAAAGACTCCATCTACTGACAACAAAGTGAAATATTGATACAGTAATTAGTTTTCTGTACCATATGTTCTGATTTTTGCATACAGCTATTATGCGGCACAGATTCCTGGGCAGATGATTAGGAGAGGAAGAACAACAGGAAGATGTAAGGATTTTGCTGGAAAGAACCACAGCCTTCTCCAATACGACCCGAAGACAAGCAAGTTAATTTCCTACTGCACCAGTCATCGATGGTGTAGAATGACTGATTTTTCAAAGAATATATGCACCTGGCAGGGGGGAAGCAAGTAGGACCACCTTTTTCCTTCTTTTTGCTTGCTTGCTTTCGCTTCTGTCCTGATTCCCAGCCCACCTGATAGCTGTTTCTGTGACTGATCACGAACCACGGTGAGAGACTGCGCTTTCCTCCTCAGTGGTGATGTGAAAGCATAAGTCATATATCATCCCTGCATGTTTTATCGCAATGACTCTGGTCTTTATAAATATTTGAAGACATAATTATGCCACAGATAATAAAATATCCTGAATTTCTAAAGTTGTTGCTTTCAAATGCCCTTCCCTCTAGAGCTTCTGGCTGACCTGCAGGCAATCAGGAACTGAAGGATTTTACTCAATCTGCTCCGATCCCACTGTCTCACTCAGGAGTGAAGATAAACTTGAAAGTAAGCAGCATTCCAGCACAGGAAGGTGAATGACATTTAAGGAAAGGAGAAAAGAACACTTTATTTTGCTCTCTCAGGAACATCATATATTAAAACTTGCCATAGAGATCAGTATTAGGGATCCATTTGAAACATTACTGGTTTTTGTTGAGAATAAATGAAAGATTGTACTTTCTGTGGATTAACTCTTTTCTCTACGAAATGTCAAATCACAAAGAGACCTCATATTTCAAAGTTGCAGGGTCACTGTGACTTGATTTGGGACATAAGCCACCCACTGGCCTCCTCTCCTTCCTAGGAGGTCTGCTACAAAACACAGATCTTAAGTCTATAAATACGTGAAGTTATTCGGCTTTCTAAATATACTTTTTCTGTAAAATATTTATACAGAGGTATTATGACTAAGCATTTGTTGCTGAGCTTCTAAGCTCTTATAGAAGCGGGCGAGTGTGTGGGGGGAGACGGGGGGTTTGAGGGAGGTGAGGCCAGGTTCAGGGAAGGGAGCCGTACCCGACGTGCAGCGAACGTAGCTCTGCGGCGCCGCTCAAGATCCCTGGGCGTGGCCCCTGTTACGCCTTTTTCCCCAGAAGTAGGACTAGTGTTTTTGCAGTTTCTTCTCAGCACATGTCTGTGCTGCTGCCATGTAGACAGCTGCCACCCACCCAGTGAGCCAGAGACGACACCGCCTGGACAGACCAGCTTGTCTGTCACTTGGAGGCAGTCAGGGTCCAAGACAAGAGTGACTGTGACACACTGTAAATGTGTTGGCCTGGGCTTAGATGGACATTCTTATTTTTTTAAATCTATTTACTCATCTTTTTCATGGGTCTGCCGTCTAGCCATTTGGTGATAGATTCTTCTACTAAAAATGTGCACAATGAAATGAACCTATTTTCTATTGCTGTGAAACCATCACCACAATGTAACAGGTTCAAAGGACTCACAGTTCTTATCTAGCAGTTTCCACGGGTCGGGAATCTGGACATGGTTTAGCCAGGTCCATACCAAGCTGCATCCAGGTGGCAGCTGGGGCTGTGATTTGACGACAGGCTCACCTGGGAGAGGATTCGCATCCAAGTTCCTGAGGTTGTTGGCAGAAATTATTTCCACATGGTTGTAAGATTCATGGCAGCTTGCTTCTTCAAAACGAGCCAGAAAAAGAAAACAAGCCTGTTCACAATAGTCTTACATCCACCTCAACGCCTTTATCCTGTTCTAGTGATTAGAAGCAAAACACAGACTATATCCACACTGCAGAAGAGAGTAAACATCTTTCCTGGGAGACAGAGGAGGCAGGCATCATGAGGCCACACTAACGTCTGAACCCCTATGTAGGGACCTATGCGTCTGCTAGGATTGAGATAGAGATCTGGTATTTGAAATAATTGTGCCGTATAAAACTACAAACAGAGAACAGGGGCATAGGTGGGAAAGATGGCTTCCATCTTCCCTCTAACGAGAAGCATTAAAGAATGAATGTTACCATTATGTAATGGAGAGTACCTGAAGGAGAAAGCAATTGCGTGTAACCACTCGATATGGACTGAATCTTTATGCCTCCTCCCCTCACTCCTATTTGGAAGTCCTAACACCTCCCCTCCCCACCTGACACTGTTTTGAGACAGGGACATGGGGAAGTAAGTAGGGTTAGGTGACGCCCTAAGGGTGGGGCCCCCAGGACAGGATTAGCATCCTTATAAGAAGAGGAAGACAGATGGGTCTCTCTTGCTCTCCACCATGTGAAGGTACAGCAAGGTTTCTTTCTACCAGACAGGAAGATGTTTGTCACTAGGAAACAAGTCTACTACCAGCATTTTGATGTCAGGCTTCCCAGCCTCCAGAATTACAAGAAATAAATGTCTGTTTTCAATCCACACAACCCGTGGTGTATTTTGTGACGGCAGCCTGAACTGACAATGGGCAGCCTACGTTTGTCTTCTGTACCGTCGAATTTGGATTAGAACCTCCTCATCGTACACAATGTTCTGCTGAACTCAATTCTGGTTATTCTATGATATAATGCAGATTTAAATAGTGAATGATTCTCCCTAAAAATTTTTAAAGTTATATAAGGTAGTTATGCTTTATAGAACAATTTATTTTTGATGCCTTTTTCCCTGCACATCTCAAAAATGTGAAAGCGAAGAGCAGACTTCATTCCCCCCCCCAGGGAGCTGTGTGCAGGGCACTTTAAATGGCACATGTGCTGCATGTGAAGACACCTCATCTGCATAGTTGTGGCAGCTGCAGCTTTAAATGACCAGGAAGTGGTGAGCGGTGTACGAGTAACTGGAATCCCAGGAAAAAGAACTGAGGCAAGAAGGGCTACTGAACAGCACCTTACATGCTTCTCAGACTAGCACAGCAGGGACGTCTTAGAAACATATTCTTTCAGGATGCATAACTCTATTGGAGTCAATAATTATTCAAGAAAAAAAACAGCTTTAAGGGATGGTTTATACATTAAAATGTAAAATAACAAGTAATTTATACTGCCACTGAGTAGGCTTAAATGTGTTTATATCCATTTATTTCTTTTCTCTACTTGCATTAAATGAATGCCACTGCATTCAAGCTGCATACCAAATTTAGAAGGGTGTGAAAACAAATGTGGTCTGGTTTATGATATCAAAGCGCTAAGATCTGTTCAGACATTCATATAAACATGTTTATTTTGTACTCACTTTTGATGGAAAATGAGAGAGACTATCCATGACAGACATGGAGGGTGAACATTTTGGGTATTTCTGTGATTTCTTGGTTATTTCCAAACCATTTGGGGCTATTAATGGTGGTGCTCTCATTTGCTTACTTGGAAAATCACCTGTCTATAGTTGGGAGTCTTGGGCAGCATGAGGACTAAGCATCCATAGAGATAAGAGAGAGTGGCACCCCAAAAGTGTCCCTCGAATCTCAAAAGGGTGCCTAGTACTGTCTCCATACACAGGTATTCTCATATGCACACCCGTTCTCCTAACACAGGACCTTCACTGGCTTTGTTCATCCTCTCCCAGATATATATTTTTCCTTTTATTATATGTAGTACAAGCTTTCAAACCTGTCTGAGAAACCCAGATTCACTGCATCTCAGAAAAAAAATATTCCTCCATCAGAGAAAAATTCCCTCCACCACCCCAGAGGCAGTGTGGCTAACGTGAACTCCCTAACAGACTCACGTTTGCTCTGAGGCCTGGCCCTGCCACTTACTGACGGAGGGGGTTTATCTGGATCAATCATTCTTAATCTTTATGGGTCAGAGTCTTTTGGGAATTTGACAAAAATATAGAAATTTTACTCAGAAGAGCATAAGTACAAAAATGAGTCATATAGGGTCTTAAAATCCATCCAGAGAACCTTCAAGGGCCCTAAGAGTTGAGGTTAAGAACTTGGACAACCTCAAATCTGCTTCCATTCTCTGACGCGGTGTCGCCTGTTGGAGTCCCTTCCCTATGGAAACAGAACTTGGAAAAAATGGAAGACAGAGACCCAGACCCTTGCTTTTAGCCATGTATTGGTCTTCAGGTAAACCTGTTGCTGAAATTGGTATGGTTTAGCCACCACCATCCCCTGCAGGAGAATTCTCAAGGCATGAACTGCACTGACGCGTCCAGGCTCATGTGTGGCTAGAAGAGCAGTACCAGCAAAACGCCACTATGTGTATTTTTTTCTGAAAACTGAGAAGTGTTTGAGCAACAGAAGTGTTCCCATGATGTAATGCCGGTCAAAGAAAGAGCTCAAGGGAAAATAAGGGAAATTTTTACTGAATAATAAGATAAGGAAAGTCATTTAAAGCTTATGCTCATTATATAAATTCTCAGAGCTACTAATGATCTAAATGTCTACAGTCTTATTGATTTGGTTTAAAAATAGAAAGTAAAAATAATGATTTTTTTAAATCTGAAAATGTTTAGTGACCAGAGTGTCTTCAAATTTCATGGTTATAAATTCAAATAACTACAGTCCTGAATATTTAAAAATCATCCAAAGATGAGTGCAAATTAGAGAGATTAGAAATGAGAAAGAATACTGTATGACAATCAGCCTATTGCATAACTGATTATTTCCTTAAACAAATGTTTTTTCCTAATACTTTCCTTAATCACATTTTTTTTGATAGCTTCCTTAATCAAGTACATTTTCTTGAGATACTTTCAGTGAACTGAAATCATTTTTCTAAGTATTAAATTATCTCTCTATATAACTTCAAGCAAAATAAATGGATTCCTATAATTTTATGGGCATTTAGCAGGAATGAAATCTCTAGATGACAAATAACATCAGTTGATGCCCAAGCCATTTTTAAAAGTCTTCTACATCATTATTCCTCATGACTGCCAGGCAGCTGTCATAATAGCTTTAAATGTGAAAGGACATCTTAATACTTAAAGACATTGAGTCTCTGGTGAATCATACTCTACCAATGTTATATCATTGGAAGACAGAAAAATAGGAAGATCAGAAAATTAGACTCCTTTCAAACCTCGGCCATTAAGTCCCTTAATGCATTAAGCTTTTAGATCTTTTTAACATCAATCCTCTTTTATAGTGATTCCAATCAATTATTTCTATATTTTAAAAATAGAACTGCCTGATATATAAAACTAATTTCTACCAGTTTTATGTTACTGAGTATAAAATTCCAATTAATGTTGAGACATTTATTCTTATATTTTAAAATAATTAAAAACTTCTCTATCTCCAGTGTGGAACACACAATGAAAGACATTTCATTTTCCACGTATAGCATGGACTGGATGCAAATTGATTGCATATTAGTAGACTAGTCTTACTTCTGACTAAAGAGAGGCCGTCAGGCTTCCAGCCTCCTCATTGGCAGGGCAGACAGCGCCGGCTGCCTACCACATGTCCGTCACTGTTTCTCACTCGCTGGACTCCAGTTTGGATTTGGGGAGCCCTGTTCCTGGAATAAAGTGCTTCCAGAATCACTTGCAGCTAGACATGGTTGTATGGCAGTTCTCACTGCTAAGAAGTAATTAGAAGACACCAGAAGAGTTTCCCAAAAACCAACAAATTTTTGTTTCTTTTTGTGTGTATTAATTTTTGCCTCTCCACCTGGAGGTACAAACTATTTTGAGACAGAGGATGAAAATGTAACTTACATACAGATGTCTCCTGGGATTGTGGTGACACATCAGACGGCTGAAACTGACAAACTGCTCTCCGGGGAAAGATAAATTCCCTTTGGCTGAGCCACTGTAGATGGGTTTTTGTTACACGCTGCAGCCTAAGCAAACACTACGGGTTTTTCACAGATGAACAGTGCACCCAGAGCTTTCCTGACACTTGACTCATTTCCTGCACATAAACTGCTTGTGCCTGTACGACCTTCTCAATCCAGGCAGCCTCAGCCCATCACTGTGAATGGAGAGTCATGCAGACTTGAAGACGCAGGCAGAAGCTTGTACTGCAGAATGAAATTCTTCTCCATGGAAGCCCCCACGGGTGCTGAGGCCCGGTCATCTGGGTCAGACCACCTGCCGCTTTCTCATCCCAGTGAGTGAATTACCAAGGGCGAACACCGTCATGGCTGTACCGTCTCTCCTTCCGGCTTTGCTATGGAAAAACCCTGCCCAGGACGCAAGATCACGGCCTCCATTCCTTATGACCCGCACTCGGCACTGAATCTGTCGCTGGTACAACTTCTTAACATACATCTCTGGAACATTAACTACTGTGTTTTCGGAGGAAAACTAGACCCTTAACCATCCTACCTCAGTCTGCTCTGGAGCAACTGCCTCCTGCCCTCCTGGAAAATCTACAACCAACATACAGAGACTGACTTCCAAATAAAACCTTTGTGGGGGCTTTACTATATTGGACAAAACTGAAAAACTGTAATTCTTTGGTGGTGGGCTAAGTCATCTTTAAACCTGATCTATAATATTCATCATATTCTAGGGAAAAGAAAAGAAACATTTTTTTAATCTTGTAAGGGTTGAACTCAACTCTGAGTAAACTTTTATTCTGCCTTTAACACATTTAAAAATTACAAATGTTTATATTATGAAATTTGAAATCCTTGATAAACCTATAATGGTAACAGATTGTTTTCCTGTTAAAAACACAGAGAATCTACACAGAAGACATATATTTTATTATATACTTTTTCCAGGTTGTAAAATGTATAGGAAGAAATAAGAAAATTAAAAAATGTCCATTAGGTACTCTAGATCATGGATTAGAGCCAGAACACAAATACATATATCTACTAATATATATTTAATTAAGAAATCATATATTAATAAATATGAGTGCATTATTAATACAATAAAATTAGTGGATTGATTTATTAATATTAGTATTAATAAATATTCACATTAATTTATTGTATAAATTTTAAGTTGTTGCTATCAAAATAAAACTAAGTTAGAAAATATGAATGTTGAGTAGGAATCCATTTTTTTCTTCAAAGTTTGCTAATAGAATTATTTCATACGTAAGCATTCAGCATATATTCTTTAACAGAAGGCATACTTTCTACTTCAGGTCATTATGATGCTACATTTCATTTTCTCAATCTCTTTAATGTTTTTCCTTTTAGAAAAATATCTGCACCTAATATGCACAAAGTTAAAGGAAGAGGTTTATAGTTTTCTCCCTAATCATAGTTATTCATATTGCATTTTTCTAAACAGATGAACATCACTGCATATTTATTTTCTGTATTTCCCAGAGTGTCAGTCTTTAGAGTAATGCTTACTAAGATGCCAATAACAAGTCACTATATTTCAGTAACTTAGGGTTAATAATACTAAATGAACCCTAAAATCCTGGGGTTAGTTAGTGAAAATCTGTCTCTTTAGCTGCAGAAAGTAATGTATGCAGTAAGAAAGAAAATTTTAAATATACAGCTCAAATGTCACCTAATATAAAATACATTTTCTCAGGTGACTCTGAAGAATGTAAGGCCGGGTAAAATACTGAGCTTGCATCTGTGAGTTATATGAGAAAGTCTATGTTCTAATAAGTAGGAAAAAGTACCAGTGGGAACAAATTTTAAATATACATTGATAATAAAACGTCATAAAATAACTTTTTCCCCATATAAGTCCTATCATCTCTAGTATCAGAAATAGGTTTATCAATGTTTATTAGTCAACAATGCAGCCCACTATAAAATTTATAAATGATTAAGTTATTCTATCTTTATTTGTCAGTAACAAAACAGGAATGTTTTACTTAATTTATGGACTGATTCACTTTTTCTACACAGAGCACACCAGGTAATCTTCCTAAATGTGAAAATTTAACATCAAGCTTTCCATGATCCTAATGTATTTTTCCAGAGTGTGTGTTTTACCAGTTTTCATACATTACAAAAATCATCATTGCCATGCAAAAGACACAGCTTTTAAAGCACAAAGCACAACCTTAGACTAAACCAATATTCTCAAAAAGAAAATCCAAGAACAGCTGAAGAGCTTCATAAATAGAAAAATGCATCATTTCTAAATCAAGAATATATCATTTCATAACACATACTACTATGTATTTTCTGAATTAACAAAAGCTTATTAATGAGGGAAGAATTCCTTTTCTGAAGCATAAATTTGTACTGATTGTTTTGTGTTAAAATACATGTTTCAAAAATACCTCTGTACATAGACATGTGCAGTAACTATAATTAAACAGGTGTCCCAAACATTTGGGATGTATACTGCCCTGGAAATAAATAAGAGTATCATTTATATGTACTCTCTGATGTCCTACAAAAAGATATATGTCTGGATGAATTAAATGCACCTACCAAAATTGCCCTATTATTTATAAAACTAAAATAAAAACTACAAATGAGTTTCATTTAAATTCCCATGCAACTTATGTGAGAACACAGGATCTCTAAGGCACAATTTAATCTGGAGGCAAGGGGATTAGAGACGTGGCACTTATGCAAACATGAAGTTCACATGTGCTCACAGCGTCCCCATGCTGGCCCCTCTCTCCACTCTCAAATGCTATAGCACCCCTCATTTTTCCCAAAAGCAGAAAGACCCACCAAGACACACATACACACAGTCATTCTCAAATGTACATAATACTTTCCCCCTTTTCTTCATATAACTGTTCCTGGACAGTGAACACCGCAAAAGTAAATACATCCGTCACTGAAACTGCAAGTCAACTGACTGAACTGACGCCTTGTAGATACGGCTGCTCAGTGTTTATGATTTTAAAATACAAGTTGCCTCTCTATTTAAACCAAATCTCACCAGTAATAGTTTGATTTTATAGATTATAAAATATAGTCTCCTTGAGGAATTCTCACCAGGAAGGCTACTGATAAGAGTGCCTAATTTTAAAGTGGTAATTTATTTATTTTCTCATCTAACCAAACATGTACTAGACAGTATGCCAGAGGCCCAGGTGAGAAAAATCAAATGACATGGATCCTACCCCCAAAATGCTCATAGACAAGTGAGAGATAAAGCGCTAAAGGAAGAAAAGTTACTATTCGTACTATTCAACTGAAAAATGGACTTTATTCAAGTTTCTTTGGGAATTTACAGAGAAGTTGAAAGAAAGTGCTCAACACATAGTGAAGTGAAATGCTACTTACGAGGAAAGTTCCCTGGAAAACACATAAACTAATATATTAGCAAAATGTCCACTACATTTTTCTTAATTCACAGTATGTAATTTTAGTTACTCAATTTCTGAATTACAGCTTGAAATGTGCTCCCTATCTCCCCGCAGCTCCCCACAGGAGGTAATTTTCCTGTCCAAGTTGGATTTCAACCTGAGCACCATAAATTTAGATTGAATAGATTGTGCAGTATTGAACACTAGTAATAAATTAAACCAGAGCTGATTAGAAATAAAACATGACCCTTTCTTTAAGTAATGTCTATGGAACAGAATTCAAATGTGGGTTAATATAAATACATCAACACATAAAACGTAATGACAAACAAATCATAATGATTAGGTTACCACAGATGCTAAGACAAAACAAAGAAGTCTGAAAATAGAATGAATGGTATTTTCCTTTAACAACAATAACAATAATCACTAAGATATATAAAAGCTTACCAAGTAACCAGTGTGTTCACATCATCACAAAAACTATGTGGTATGTTCTCCCATAATTTCTAATTTTAATATGACAAATAAAGATGAGAGGGAAAGCCGATTGCCCAACATTACATAGTCAACATGGAAAGACTAGCATTTTTACTCATATGTCACTGGTTCCACAGCCTCAACTTTATACTGTTATAATCTAAAGCAAAAAAAAACTGAGCTGTCCAATTTCATATAGATCACAAACAGGTCTAAGTTGAACTCAAGAGTTTTATTTATATACATACATACATATGTATATACATATATAATAAATATATATATAAATATATATAATATACATATAATAAATATATATAATGAAGTGATTTTTCAAATAAAGTGTTGAAGAACAAGAGAATACTTTAAGTTTCCATTTTACAGAAAGATAAAACTACTGTAAGCCTCTATGATCCAAACAGCATTTAATGAACACAAGTAGGCCAAACTGCCAGAAATATGAGAAAGATACATACATGCAATAGCAATGGGTGATTTAACACAAGATGTCCTGTTAAAAATGTGCGTGCACACACACACACAAACTGTGTATTCTTCAAAAATTTTTTTCAAGGAAAGAATATTGCAGCAAAGATATGAGACACTTTGGTCCAGACAAGAGGGCGTATATCTGTTTTTCCATCCTCAACCTGCTAAACATGACTATAATCTTTGGAAATAATGTAAAAAGGAACCAAAAGAAGACTCTGACAGGCTATAAGAATGCAAATTGTTCAGGACACAACCCAGTTCGCAAGAGCACCTTATCTTCCCCACCCAACAAAAGGAGGAGACCCACACAGAAGCCCAGGTCCACCCTAGCCACGGAAGGCAGCCGACAGGCTTCCCTGCTCTGGATTACATGAGAGCCCCTATGACAACATCAGGACAGCCTGGCCCCACTGACAAGACCTGCGGAACCCACAGCAACAAGTGGCCTGGAAGTACCTGTTTAGCCACAGGGCCCAGGCCCCACCCCCACCCACAACCCCTGGGATGGGAAAATTCAGCCCCAGCAAGAAGCCTGGGAGGCCGGTGCCCTCCGCCTCCCATGTGCAAAAGAACAGAACATGCAGAATTAAGGTGAAAGACATGAACTATGATAGCAGCTGAAGGTTCAACATGTATTCTAATATAAGCTAATACACAAATGGGTGCCCTATCCTCCCTTCTCAAATTTTATTCAGTTACAAACATGGAAAATTATAATATCTTAAAAAGATAATATTGTTTAATATTCAGTAATTATAGCAATACAAAATTTAATAGCATGAGATAGATGATAGATGATAGAGGATAGGTAAGATAGATAACAATGACAGATTGATGGATAAATAGGTGGATGCTAGCTAGCTAGACAGATAATCGGTAGATTAGATAGATAATATTCATGATTGAGAGAGATGACAGATACATATAAGAGGATGCTTATTTTTACTGGAGGGAAGAAAGGCAGGCCACATGTGTATAAAAACAATATATTTTACTTTTGCCATTATGTAAATGTAACATTTAGATAAATGAACAGCTAAAGAGGGATTTTATGTAGTGAAAATGATTAAGGGGGATGTGAAGAAAAATTTTTAACATCAAATTGTCTTTACAAATGGGATACAGTGAAGTAAGTTGGGAATCTTAATGTCTAATGAAAACTTATTTTGGGTTCCTCCTAAATAATGCAACCCAACTGAAAAGTTACTACTAAAAAGAAAGGCCATCTATCAATCTTGGGTATCTTAGTTCTCCAAGGTAGATCTTATATCAGTATGTTAATTAAATGTATAAATATCTGATTTAATTCATAACTGGATTTCTATGCCTCCAAAGCCAAACAGATACTATTTCTATGATGATTAGTCATCCTGAATATTTCATTGGTTTTTGGAAATCTTATTGCTGTGAACATTCCTCTATCTAATATTTTGATTTACAGTGCGTATTTATACCACTTGACATCTACCATATTTGCAACTATCTTCCATTTGTTACTCTTATTTTTTATTACTTTCTATTTCCTGCCCTCTGCTTCTGGCTTCTACAGTTTTAACTGAGCATTTTATATGATTTATTTTTTTTGCCTTTCTGAGCTTATCAATTATACTTCTTTTTTAAAAAACTTAGTTTGACCACAGCACTTGAAGACTACAGCATGATAAACACATATAATAGAGAATGACCATCTATGATTCATCAAAATTATTTACTACAGATCAATTATTTCCTTTTGGTGTCATAGGACATAGCCTTTAATGCAGAAAGAAGTAATACTTCTACATTTCCTTTGGAGGAAATTATAAATCCCTTAAGTTTTCTGGATACCAACGACAAAGAATTCCTGATCATATAATTATGCATTTTTTTATTTTAAATTAGCGTGACAAGTGTTAAGATACAACTATAAATGCAAATATTTTAAAGTCTATTTTGACTAATAGGAAAAAGTGAAGTTCAACATATTTAAAGTATCCATCAACATACTGAGTCTCTGGTAGTGAAAGGACTATAGTTTTTGTCTTTAAACCAAATTTCCTAATTCTTCCACTCAATTAATTCTGTCATATTATTTTCAAATGTAGTTTCTGTTCATCGTTGAACACCTATTATTTCAAAAAGAATCATCACTGTGTCTTATTTCCAGAATAAACATGGCAATTTAGAAACCTAAATAAAAAGATAAAATTGGAAAATATATAAATGATACCTACCTTAAAATCAATCTGGGTCCACTGAAGAAAACTTTGAAATAGTTTTAATTTCAGTTATTTTATATGTGTGACTGAATCACCCTACTTGATTATGAATCAATGGGTGATGACAGAAGACTGCAGACTGAAAAATGTAAACAATCTTAAAATTTTAGGGATAAAATTTGACTGAGACACAGCAGGGAAGAGGCCCCCCTCTAAGGTAAAGGAAATTCTCAAACACAAGTTCAGAGGACAGTAGAAATAGACTCTCTATTTTCAATCTACGTACTAACATTGTGATGATAAACCATGTCTCTTTATGAAATCTCTTCATTAGTGAAAACTTCACCTTTATCCAGAGGGGGAAATACCACCTCATGCTCCTGTCGAGGGGACTGAATTAGAACATGTATACCAAGTGCCGGGTGCCGCTATCATGAACGAGGGCTGACAGAGGGCAGAAACATGCAGTCCTATCTGGCTTGCGACGCTCTGCCACAGTCTCCAGCGGTGGGGAGCTTGAGGAAACTTTATGAATAAAAGACAACATCAGAAAAGGCAGAATCTGGATCGCGGCGAGCGTGGACACAGGCAGGCATGACGGAGGCCGCTCTGGTCCCTGACGGAGGCGGGAGGGAGGCCGCCAAAGGGCAGCAGTAAAAACAATTGGAGTTTTTAGTTGAAAGTTATAAATAATCCGTATACACATTATATGTGTGAATGTAGAGACAACATGATTCGATGTCTTTTTTCTTGTTATATAAATCCACTGGCTTTCAATTTAAAAACACATTAGTTTTTAAAGAATATATACTACTCCTTTTTACTTGTATATTCATAGGCCAGTTATGTCATGTTGGTCTGAGTTTTGTTATTTTACACTATCCATCTATCAATCTGTTTTTTGGACAAATTAGAGATTTATGACCTTAATGAAAATTTCAAAATAAAAAACGTCTTTAAATCATCTAATCTTTCCTTTCTATATGCCCTCAAGTGTCCATTTCCATGTCATCTTTCTTACAAAACAACATGTACCAAAAAGTATCAAACTATGATTTTAATCTTGGATTTTCAAAAGTTCTTAACTTTCTTTCATTTCCATCCCAGCCATGACTTTTCAGAGAACATATTCTCTGGCTGCAACAGCCAGAAAAAAAAAAAAAAATTTCAACAATCTCAAAAAGGTGCTTATTTTCAGAAAGCAACCTACCCATTAAGCATGACATTGTATAATAAAAAGGCTAAAACACATTGAGGACTAATTGTATCATGGAAAAAGTGGACATATGGCAAGAATTTCTCTGTAGAAGGGTATATAACTAGAAATAATGGATGACAAGGGAATGACATTAAACTGTAAGAAATAGCTTAGAAATTTTACAGTTTTGTTAGAATGGCACAAAAAGATGTTTTCCAGCAAATGTGTTCACATTATTCTTCCAGATTGTAGAGAGCTTCCCTTGAGCATAAGTGTTAAGATTATTATTCAGGAAATTATTTTAACTTCTCATGACCTATATAGTTTCAAATTGAATAAATCCTGGAGTTAAAAATCTATTACTACTATATTTTGAGTTAAGCAGAGCCGTTTTTAATTCTCCTAAGTTGATTTCAAGATTACTTATCTCTCCTGTTCTGGGTGATTCAGTAGAAAACTGTGGTTTATCTGCTCTTATTCTTATTATTTCTAGGTTAAGCATCCTAATGTTTTAATGTACCTCTGAATATATACAAATTAATCCCATATGACTGGCATAAATCAGGATTTTTACTTCATATATTTTTTCTCACAAATGGCCGAGACCTGTCACACTGTTAAATGATTCAACCACTAATATAAAGTCTTAAATAGACAAGAATAGCAAAGATACACCTGTAAAAAGAATAAGGACTTGGCATATCAAGTACTGAAACCTGCTGTACAGCTCTAGTATCTGTAATTTCAACAAAATGTTATTTATAGCAAACAGCACCGAAAACTGATCTTCATGTGCCTGAACACTGAATGTGTGACAGGGGTGTTAACAGCGAATCACTGGATGCTACGGGTTGAATTAGGTCCCTCAAAAACTCATGTACTGAAGTCCGAATCCCAGGATAGTCAGAATATGACCGTGTTTGGGGAGAGAGTCTTCACAGAGGTACTTGAGCTAAAAGGAGGTCTTCTGGGTGAGCTCTAAGCCAGTGTGACTGGTGTCCTTATGGGAAGAGCAAATCAGGCACAGCCATGCGGAAGGAAAACAGCATGAGGACAGGGGAGAGTACGGCCAGGGCCACCTGCGAGCCATGGAGAGGGCCCAGAGATGCTCCCTTCAAAGGGACCGACCTTGCTGACAACCTGCTCATGCACGTCCAATCCCCAGAACTGAAAAAATGCCTTTCAGTTGTTTAAACCACACAGTCCGTGGTACTGGAATGGCCACCCTGGCAAACTAAAGCAAGTACTCTCCAGTGGTGTGGGGGATTAGGGAAGGATGCTCCTGTTAGAGTGATGTGTGCACATGTAGGACAGGATGTTGCAGCTCTGTGAAGGAACTTGGAGTAATTTAACGCAACTCTCTAATCACAGAACCAATCAAACTGTGGCCGTTTTGTGTTGTAACTTCCTCAGGGATCCCAGCAAGTTACTGGTGAGGTTAGCCTGGAGAACTAGCCTTCTTCGCGAGCACAGGTGCCTTCCAGCCTTCCACTCCACCATTCTCAGCAGTGAAGGAATTTGCCCAAACGCAATAGTAGGTGTATGTTTGGATTATAACATAAAGTCCCGTATAATTATAATCTCAGGCTTCTCAATAATGTAAACAAATGAGCCCATAGATTCTCCTTTTCATAATGTGTAGGTGGAAGTTTTCATGACAGATCATTTCAAGTAGACAATAAGATACCTATGTGATTCTGGACATTTTATTTTGGTTTGTACATCTGGAAAAAGAAAAATTGAGATGAAGATTTGTCATGGGATTTAGTAAAATTAATACAGTTTTTACATATTATGCTTCCAATAAGACTTGACAATACTCAGGACTATTCATGATTAAGTAAAATGAGGTGAAATGAACAATTCCATACGTTAGAGTTTGAAACTGATGCATAACACGACATTTATCATGCTATGTTAAAAAAGCATCAGTAAATAAATGAATGGGTATGAAAACAGTTATTTCAGAATTGCTCATAGTGCAAAATATTGAAAATGACCTGAATTTTTCCCAGTAAAGGTAAGTCAAATATCCACGCTAGGAATGCTATGCTGCTATTGAAGGAAAGGGCAAACTTTATATTTGTTTTAATGTCCATGAGATATGTTTTTAATTTTTTATTACGTTATGATTAATATACACTTATGAAGGTTTCACATGAAAAAGCACCGTGGTTACTACATTTACCCATATTATCAAGTCCCCACCCATACACCACTGCAGTCACTGTCCATCAGTGCAGTAAGATACCACAGATTCACTCCATGATATATATATTAAATAATTAAGTGAAATCTAAGGAAAATATTTTAAATTTTTATACCAATGTGGACTTGCCTATTTGTACAAGCATGGCAAAGGCAGTGGAAAGAACCTCACTCTGCTGTTATCCTTCACACTGTCATCACTTTGAAGGTGCAGTTAATAATTCAAATAGCATCATAGGATATATGATAGTCATAGTTTATGGCAGACGGGTATTATTCTGCTAATTACGGGAGGCAAGTTTAAGAAGTGAGAAAATCTTCATTCCTTTGGTACTTAGTGACACTAGGTCTATTATCCATGAGCTGGAATAATGCAAAAGATGTAAAATAGAATGATGAAGGAAATACTGAGATTTGATAAAAAGAATCAATAAATATGATCATTTTTATTCTATTTAATTATTTCCCTTCTTTAAGAATATATGTTTCTTTTTCCTATCTTCCTTTTATTATATTTTATTTTGGATATAAACAATATTAGATTTCCTGCAGAGAAACAAATGCAATATATTAATCAGGAGGATTTATTAGCCATATTAAAGGGAGAAGAATGTTCAACATTTTATTTGTTAAACAGAGGAGAGCCACTTAGAGGCATTGGCAGTATTATATCCATTTAAGATAAACAATATTACAAACATTTTTTGAGATCCAAATTATTTTTTAGTCAAAAGTTATGTATAAAGGCAGATTTCAAATGCCACACCCAGGGGTCAAGGCAGAGAGGGTTAAAGAGCTGCTAACACTCAGATTTAGTTCAAGCAGATGTCAATTCTTCAGTTTCACAGGTATGTATATAAAGTGGGATCTTGTACACACACACACACACACACACACACACACACACAGAGTAGCTCTGTAATCTTGTTCTGAACATCTCTAAGCCTTATTTCTCCACTAGTAAAACTGAGATATTAAAACAAATAAACCTCAGCATATCCAGACCTCAGCAGGTAAAATCAACAATAAACATGGCTTCACATATGAAAAAGTATATTACTCATCTTTCCAAATTCTATATGAAACCAAAGGAAAAAAGAAATTTTATTTCCAAATCAACAGACTTTTATATGACAAACTTTATAAAAATATTTATATTTGCATCAATTTCTCTGACCCTTTTGCCCCCAAACCATATAATGATTGTATTTATATACTGAATAATAAAACTTAATTTGTTTACTCTACTTTCCACAGTATCATGTATATACTGAGTATAGATTCTGCGAAAAATAAATGCATGCTTTTGGAAAATTGTGGACAGTATCTACACACATATGCACAGTATATTTAACACAGATATGATAAAAATAATTTTTAAAATCTATACCACAGTAATCTATATTCTTTAAAAAGGTATCTATCTGAATATCTTCCCTGGCTTACGGAAATTCTTTATTACATGAATTTTGGTGTGCTGGGAGCAAGGGCATTTAAATATGATCTAATCTTTAAAAAATGAATATTCTTCCCTGAACTTTGGATGTTGAGGGGGAGTTAAAAGATCAGCATAGTTAGCGGTTGCTCACAGTGCCATCTGCAGAGTTCAGAGCTGATTGCTGTTATCTATAGAAGCAGATTATCTAAACTGTTCTTGGGTCTTAACTTTGACTACTTGAAGCAATGTGTTCTCCACCCACCTGCCTACCGTCCTTCCTGCTTTCCTATTTGTCAAGCTCAGTTCTCAATATTCTAATTGATTTTGTGAGTTCACTGATCTTTCTAAAATTCCTTTTTCTGTTTAATAAACCAGAGTATTTTTAGCAAAGAATCATGACTGGTACATAAACTGACTAGTTTGAGAGCTCATTCAAATAAACTGCATAAACAGCATCAAGGTACTATGCTATATTATACAGAAACTCCACTTAAGGATGAAATTACAATTAAAATATCTAAATTATATTATAATCAAAAATTGAATATTACAATATTCCAAGTTTGTAAGTAGCTCTGGGAAAGTATAGCCAACTATCCCTTATAACAAAACATTATTTCTAGTAAAATTATTAATTTGGCTACTAAAAAATGATATAAATGGAAAAAGCAATTGGACTTTTAGGAATGATAGTTAAAGAAGAAATATCACTTACATCTATCAGTAATAAAAATTTCAAACTATTAAATACTTGTACAAGCTTATTCAGTGTTCAGTTACGCATTGAAATATCATATTTTTAAAATGCAAAACAGGAGTATAAACGCTTAATTTTTAAGTACCTTTGACATGACTGAAATGTTGTATCCCTAGATCCCCACCTTATGTATGACATAGAAATGGGAATGCCTTATGTTAAAATGGGGAAGAAATGCCTTTTGTAAAGTCAAGAGTGCATCCATTTGTATGCAGAAGACTTACCCAAGTGTGTTTCTACCTTTGATACAGTTGATGACAGTATGTTGGTAGATTAAAATTTTTAAAAATATGGAACAAAGAATTCAATCTTTTGAAACATTTGTGTGTACATGTTTTTGATTTATGCTCCTTTCAACGTATTTTCCTCCTGTGACTAAATATATCAATAATAGAGTATACTCTTGAGGCAGACCTAACAACAGAGGTACAATGATTACCTAGCATTAAATACATGCTTCAGAGGAGAAAATAAATGGGTTTTTATTGTGTGAAAGACAGATCCCTGGATGTACTGGCAAAATCAAACCAGTTCCACAGTGGTATTTAATTCATATTAAAAACTATGCTTCATCTGTAGAGAAAAGGGGTCTGCATTCCAAGATGTAGCCTTAATGCAAAGACAAATGCAATATTATCTCCGTGGGTTACAGTAACACTGGTCACTTCACTGGCATTATTCTATTCAATAGTCCTTAACATTTGCTGACCTACCTAAATGTTATCATGGTAAATCAATGGTATTGATGATTTTTACCTTTAACAGTGTCCAGTAATGTTTACCAACTGGAATTTGTGAACAATGCAGCTGTCATTTTATTAAAGGTTCTTTGCTATGTAAAGCCTTAGATCTGAAGTAGTAGCACCTCAGTTTTATTAGTCCCACTACTATAACCCCAGCAAATATTTGAGTCACCCTTCTCACTTCTCAGATTGTGCGGATAGAGTTTCATCTTCTCTAAATTTGGAAATATTACTATCTTCTCATAAATGAATGGTTGGAAGAACACAATGAAAAAGACGAACACATTAGATAAATAACGTGACCCTATCACTGAAGGTTGTAATGCTTTACAAACAACTGAAGATATCATTACCCATAGTTTGACAATTTTCATTCAGAATATCAAGTTTGAAAGGAGATATATTTATAATAAATTGAGAATATCCTCCTTTAAAGTTAATGATATTTCATGATTATGAAATCTAAGCACAGAAATCAACAATGTTTACCTGTAAAAGATCAATGTGAAGCCAGTTTTGATGCTTACATTTATTGCATGTCTGAAAATGACCAATAGGATATAAACTAGTAAAAAAGAAGGAATACATTCTGTAGGGTGAGCCACCTTGCCTTTAGGATTGCTGGTTCTGATATCAGCTGTGTAAGTGTGTATGCTGGATCTGACAACTATTAGCTTGTGCAATCTTGAGAACTTCTCTAAATATTGGCACCTCAGTTTCCCCATCGGTGAAACCAGGGCAAAGTGTCTGTCAAGTTTTTGCATTATAAAAAGCAATGTATAGCACAGAGAAGTGACATCAAAAAAGACTTATTTAATAACCAAACAGCTTCTGAGAATATGGAAAATTTACCTGGACTTTAGGACATTTCCTCAATTCTCTCCATTTATGCCTTTATGTTTATTCATATAAAAAGATACTAAGATCTTGAGATAAAAAAAGACTTTGCAAATAAATAGGATAACCTTCTAATTATAAAAGAATGAGAATTTCTTTCCTTCAGTTAACACCAATAAGAATGAGGATCAATAAATATCACATGCAACTGTGGGACTGTAAAGAGCAGAGAATGGAAGGAAGCCTAACTGGACTGATTTCCAGAGAAACAACCTTCATGCAGGGGTCAGATGCAGAGCCTGCATGCGGACAGGCTGGGTAGAAGGTCTGCCATACTTCGCCCACTGAGGACAGGACAGCCACGCTACAGACCACAGAGCAGATGGCAGGATGTCCTGGAACTGGATATTCCCTAAACCTTTCTATTATGTCCACAGCCTGAGGATTGCCCCTGCCATCACCTTCTTCCCCTCTCCACCAAACACACACATACATACATGATGCATGTGATAAATGTGCCCATAACACAGGGCTGAAATACAGAAAAAGAGTCTTGTAAATTTGCATGGTGCCTAAACCTTCAGTGGGAGAACCCAAATTTGAAAGCCAGGTCTTTTCCCATGGATACTCAGAATCTAATAAAACAAAGACATTAGCCTTCAGCCAGAGATACACCATCCTTGGTGGGGTGGGCGCTGCAAGGCTTAAGTAAACTCAGTCTTATAAAAGAAGTGGGTGGGTCCATGATGCACTCTGCACTGGTGAGATATGACTAATCAGCTCCTCAACTAATCAACAAAATAGAACTAAAGCAAAACAAAAACCTTTCATTCAAGGTTACAGTAGTATCTATCAAAAGGCAACATTATTACTTGAAAATGTTTACCTTGGTCACAACGTGCCCTGACCCCCCTATCCCTAACACCATCCTGCCATCTGCACTGTGATAACAAAAAAGTGAGTGGTTTATTTTTTCCTTTTAACAAATTTCCCAAACTCTCACATTTTTAAACATAATAATGATACCTAAATTATATAGGGATAAAAATGACCTGAAATTGTATAATCTGTCAATCAGGAAATGTGTGGACCTCAAGAAATTTTTTCTTTTTTGAATGTCTAATTTTAGGGTCTATTAAAATACCAACTAGTTTTAACTGTTCAATAAGAGAGAAGAAAAAGGATTATTTTTTCCTATTTTCTCTCTTAGGCCATCTCTTTAATCTGAAGAAGTTTTAATTTTAGCTTTTTCTCTGTATTAAGCAAAACTAATTAGGTTTTATATTCACAGAGAGGGTGGATGTGATCTCCAGAGTTTTAACTAAACAGAGCAATTTCATTCTTTTTGACCCTGAGAGAATAACCTGACAGGTATTTTTCTGTCCCCACCACCAACACTGTCCACACTGAGAATATTCATCTTCTGTTGGAGGTGGAAAGATGATTTAGATAGCACAGCAACCAAATAGCAGTGGTCAATAAAACTAAAATATTCTTGCTCACTGTTTTCTCAGCCTTAAAATTATTGGCAGCATAAATACTGTGCCATATGCTTGTGACAGAGTACAGACATACATGCTAGATTTTGTCCTGTAGGGCTCTCAGTACATTACCTTCAATATGAAATACTTTAAGTATGAAATGGAACATTCATTTTTGTTTATACCTGTTTGAAGAAAATATCAAGATTCACTTTATGGTCTCCAATACAGATTTTATAAATTTAGTAGATTTGCAAAAGCAATGGGAACACATATTTACAGATTGCATGAAAAATTTATTCTCTCTAAAATAGGTATAATAAGTATATCCAACTCATAATGTTGTAATAGTTAAATGAGTTAAAACCTAAAATGCATATAGACCACTGCCTGGCATGTAGTAAAAATTCATTATATATAGCTTTTAAACATATTTTTATCATTGTTTCTCTTATTGCTATTAATAGAAAAGAACAAGGAAAATGCAGTCTGGAAGGCATGAAAAAAAAAAAACACTAAAAACTGAAAAAAACCCTAACAGAGATTGAGGATAATCTGAAAGAAATAGTCTTGAAAAAAAGCAAGGCTGAGAGAGATATTTTTGCCCATGACTTTATAATATTCTTATTTTCTTTTCATAAAGTGCTACTAGTATTCATAGAAAAATGAACTGACCAAGGAAGTCATGAATTCAGAGGAATAACTTTGATGTCTGATGTCATCACATTTAAATAGTTCAGATAAAAGAAGAAATTTGTTACTTCCTTGGGAAATATTTTAGATTAATAAAATTCAACAGATACCTCTAGGGATCTGCTCAGTTCATCCCCACCTCTTGGAGACCTCACACACAGTTCCCCTAGGGAAAGAACCCTAAGACTCTTCAGTCCTGTCTGAAACTCCTGGCTCCTCCCTCCCTAATATCAGCTTATTGGAAAGGTGGTGGCACCCCGACTCCACATGAGCCAAAACTCCTCTGCAGGAACTCAGAAGTACGATTAAAAGGAAACTCACCAGACACTCTTGTTTATTTCACCTTAAGGAATATGAGGACAGACCAACAGGGCATGCTTCCCATGAAGGAAATGCTCCCCAGAGAGAAGGAAAAAAAGGTGGGTAAAGGGGACAGAACTACAACAAAGTGGAGAACAGATATAAATGTGGGGAAGCAGGCAGAGTAAGAGTGATAGGTGAAATGAGGACAGTTTCTTAGTATCTGGAAATACTTCTATTTTCTTCTGAGGCCAAGTGGCACACACATTATTAATATATATTAAATCCTACATAATGTATACTAATGTATATAATTATGCATTATGACATAAATTTCCAATTAAATATACTATTCTAAGTGCTACTGTAATTGATATATATTTATGTATAAATGTAAATTAATTAACAGGAAAGTTTTGGTTTTTAACTATGTATTTAAGATGAACTGCATTTCATTTTAATATAAATAATGCCTATGGCAATAAATTGCATTATTTAGATATGGAGAATCTGTTGGGATAATGAATTCTCACCATAATAAGCAAACTAATCTACTTTCTCTTAAAGAATGAGGCATATCTCACATATATTGTTAGGTCTTCTGTTGATAGATTGGAAAATAGTTGATTTGCAACTTCTTGGGTAGGATTGTGGTATCTCTCAAACTTTTACTATGGGAAGAGCATAGTACCGAGAGAGATAAGAAATATTGACTGGATTAGCCAATCTGATCTGAAGATAGACTAATTACTTGTCATGTCTAAGTAAGATTTACGTATTAAGTATCTTCCATGATTTTTTCTTTTAATTCACTTGAACATATATATCTGATTTTTTAACATATATATCTGATTTTTTGTATTATCAGATATTTAAAGATAAGAGATTCACCAGTAGATAATCAAATTTATAAAACAACACAGAGGTGCTAATACATTACAAAAACGATGTATGTGAGCTTAAACCACATTAAAAGAGTAAAACATCACATTTTAAATTTCTTATTGATATTTTTTTCTCAGGAATGATGGGCAGAGAAAAAAGCAGCTGAGTAAGTTTGGGCATCCCAGCCCAGATGAAGAGAACTTTAGTAGGTTGGGGAATGTACAGTTCGTGAGAAATGATGAAGGACAAGAGTGAGGAATAGAAAACACTAGTGGTAATGAGCGGGGGTGGGGAGGTCGGCGGAAAGCGGAAAGTGTGGAGGTGTTAGGGAAAGCAACATAATCCTCTAAACAGGAAGTAAATATGTTTTTTCATATACATGAAGAATTTGTAACTGCATGAAGTATGAATTTGTTTCTCTACAGAATTTCTCAAAGTTGCAAGATAGTAAAGTTTCTCGTCTTACACAGCTCACATGTCATCTTGAAAGTATATATAACAATCTCTACACTAGTTCAGTCACTTGGTGATGGGAGGAGTAGGGCTTACAGAGGCACATGCTTTCTCAATACTCTTCGGGCCATCTTACACTTAAAAACTGTGTTTCACTATCTGGAAACTATACTTTGAGAAAATATTTGAAACAAAACAAATACATACATATTTTAAGCTATGCACACTGAATGTTTGACCTAAAGTGGCATTTTTAATCATTCAACAAACATTATCAAATGGCTATTAAATATTAGAGACACAAATATTTAAAACAGCTTATGTCTAGGGAAAGATTACTATACTGGAAAACAGTGATACAAACAGTGTTATTTATTTAGTCTTCACGTAATGCCCTAGTATTAGTTTCAAGATAATAACCAGCTCTAAAACTGATTGGAATTTGTATAAAGCTACCTGATTTATGACCTATAAATACTTTAATATATCAAAACTTCCCAGGTCACTCATTCAGGCTAAATATGAGTTTCCACCTTTTTTAGTCCCTCATTAGCTTACAGGTAATCAAACGTTAGTATGCATGAATTCTGGAAAATCATGAAGAAGTAAACTGAATATTCTGTACTTTCTAGTGACTAATAATAAGAAAGGACATATGCTCAAATAATCACAATAATCATGTAGGGAAACAAGTAGAGTACCCAGCGGCTTAGGTAACAGTCAGTTCACATCAGCTCAGGATACTGGGCAGAACTTTTCAAGGCATAGCTCTAGACTTCAAGAGGAAGGTACAAGTTTTTAAATATAGACCATAAATGGAAATATTTTATTCAGCTAATGAATGATACGAACAACACACTGACAGGGGAAATGTAGGCTATATTCTGGGAGGGGTTTGGCAAACGTTTAAGGTAAGTTGAAAAAGTGGGAGATAATTTTGGAAGTATAGGTAAGAGCCAAATTTTGGAGGGCAGTGAAGGACATAGAAGTTTGGATTTTGTCTGCGGCAGCCTGGAACCATGATCCGCGGTGTCCATTTGTGCCAGGACTCAGGGAAAGTCCCCATACTCTGTCACCTCAGACCAAGAGGCCCACAACCTCCCCTCTGGGAAATGCAAGCAACCCTTTGAGGCTACTGGGACTGCTCTTCACCGCCACCCGCCACAGCCTCGGCATGGCCACTCAGGAAACCTCAGGGCTCCTGCCTCAGGGGACACCGGCTGACACAGGTGGAGTGGGCACCCTGGAAGAGCCGGGAGCACTGCCTGCCACCCCCCCTGAGAAAGCCTCTGGCCCACGTGGTCTTTTTTGCATTCTCCTCTTCTTGACCACTTCTGCTTTTCTTTTTCATCCTAATCTCACTTACTAGCTTCTAAGCAATATGCATGTCTTGGCCACACCAGGGACACTACGTACGCACACAGTGGGCAGCCTGGGTGCCCACCCCGCTCGCGGCCCAGACGCCCCTCCCGCAGCGCCCCGGCTGTTGGCCCTTCTCGGCCTGCCTGTGCCCGTGTCTCCGCTCTCCCGCCCCGACCCCCTCGTCCTTGGAGCTCTCGGACGTCCAGCTTATCTCGGCACTGGCTGGCGTGCGTCACTGGTCTGCAGGAACATTTCTCTCCCTAAGGTGAAAAACTTACCAATCACCTTCATTGTCTGTACTGCTTTAGTCTTGGGTTAGATGTCCTTTTTTGGGTGGATTAGGGAGCTTTTTTAGTTATTTTCAGGTCTGACTGTTGAAGTTGGCTGAGGCCATTATGTAAGTGGATGCGTCCTTTAGAATGAGGAGCGGTGCACCTTTCAGAAACGGCCGCAGAACCTCAGGGAGCGAGGCTTCGCGGGAGGGAGAGGAGGCGCGGGTTCCCTTCTGGGCCACCCTGAGCTGCTGCGCTGGCCGCCTACCGGATCCCACCTCCCCGTCGCAGCTGAGCGCCTCTGTTCTTTCGTCCCTGCGCCAGCTCCCAGTTTTCCATGATAATCTTTCACTGACTGCCTTTGAGATCGTGCCTTGCAGCATGTAGCAGGAGAATACTGATATTCATATAAATACACTGTCTCTAGATATCTAACGGGGGTCCAGAGGGTCTGAATACAAGCAATGTCAGTGAATGAACTTCCCAAATCTCTATCTCCCTTACAAAGTGTGGCCTCCATGTAGCTGTGTAGACTCATGTACGATTCCTTTACCATTCATCAAAAACCTGTTCTCTCTCTTTAAAGTGACGTTCAAATCCAGTTACTCTAATAAACAAATACTTATAAAATTCCTACATGCCAAGCATTTTATAAGTGCTTAGGATGTATTAGTAAATAAAGATCTCTACTCTCATGAAACTTCCATTCTAGCAGAGAAAAGGCAGATGATTGGGGTTAGAAAGTATAAATTAGGCAATTATATATCATATTAGATTATATAAAGCACTGCAGGAGAAAAAAAGAAAAAATTAGATCCTATTTAAGATTTGGGAGAGCCAACCAACATTTGCTAGCTTTTTTACTCCAGAAAGAGCAATCAGACAAATTAGATACAAAAAGGATGCCAGTAATAAGCAAATACATTTCCACAGCCAAAGTCTAGAAATGCTTAGAAACTGAAGGAACTAGCTACTTCTCAAAAGAAGAAAAAAGAGATGAAAAAGTGAACATTGGTTGGAAGTCTTCCTGGAACATTTAGATACCGTAAATCCTGACTCCCCCCTTGCCTGATACACACACATACAGTCAGATGGAAGTCTCCTCAGCCCCCACTCTTGCAGTGGGAAATGAATTCCTTGCATGATCTGACCAAGGAGATTCTCAGTTTTGAGACTGCAGACATCATGGGATGGAGGGAGGCGTGTTATTGAAATAGGGAGGTCACGAAAAATGTACGACTTGCGCTGAGAATCCAAACCCATACCCCTGCACGGCTAGCATTCATTCTGTTATTTTTCAATGCTTCTTGGGAGAAAGAAAAGCTCTCTGGAGTGATCAGAAGTTTCTGCAGCAAAATGTCTCAGGTGCCCCAGGGTGTCTGCGATTAGACAGGTGCTGCCCATGTGTGCAGAGCTTCCGATCAGCATTTTTAGGGACTAACTTCTAAATCATGGTGACTCTGCATTTGGGAAAATCTCTAACATGACAAACATAAATCCTACCAAACCACAGGAAAAATAAAATATGTGGAGGAAATACAGAAAAAGAAAACAAATTTAAAACATTATCATTATGATCTAGTAAATAAAATCTTGGACCCAAGGAAAGGATGCTATTAAAAAGAAATGACTAAATTTTTTAAAAAGGTAATTTGTCAGCGATGGATATGTTAATTAGATTGATGGCTGTAAACATTTCACACTGTATATGTATATTAAATCACCACATTATGTCCTTTAAATACATGTAATTTTATTTGTCATTTATGCCTCAGTGAAGCTACGGTGTGGGGGTAGGGAACCTAAGACAAAACTATAAAAATATAATTTTGTGGAAAAAAGAGAAATGATAAAAAGAACTGGGCTCTTTGGAAATTATAAACATGTAAACTAGATAAAGCCACAGCATTGGGGAGGGAGAGATGGAGAGATGAGTTCTGCTTAAACAGATGAAGAAAGCATAGTGAAGAAAGTAATTTGGGAACCATTTTGAGGAATGAAGAGGAATTTTCCCAGGAAAAAATGATAACATAATTCAGTGATTGTTCCAAGATATATATGTACACACCATGTGAAATATTCAAGAAATTTAAGTCTATGACTGGTCTATTTAAGTCTACAGTATGTGCACTCATGGAAAAGCAGGAGGCTAGACTAAGAAAAGAGCCAACTTATGCAGCTATGCACTTAATTATCATTATTTTCACAATGCAAGATTTACTCCCCAAATGTGGCACTGATGACGATGTGCTGTGAGAAACACTTCGTAGTTTAAAATATTGAGTAAGACCTGAATTTATGTATCATTACTGCTTACTTCTGAGAGAGATTTTCCTTGAAATTACATAGGAAATCTTGGTATTTCTTGCAATAGAGAAGTGATAGAATTATCTATCCTATTTCCTTAAATACTAACATTTTGATAACACCCTTATATCTCCTTTAAACATTGTTGAAGATAGAGACAAGAGGTGAGCACATGGGTCCGTTCATCGGATGCCCACACTGCAGCACGCACTAAGTGTGCTGACTCTAAACTTACCTGTGGTACCAATGTTTTTTGAGGTACTAAAAATATGTATTTTGAAAACACCTTCACACATTCTTGAAATTCTATCAATTTGTAGTACAAATCTCCATTTAAAATAAAGTGTTCTGCTATCCCTGGAATGCTGGGAAATGAAATCAGCTTAGTCTTGGACTGCACTACATATTTTTCTCCTGTTAGGGCTGCAAGCATGGAAGAAATTTAAAGTACAAAGCCCTTATTTTATAATTGAGAGTTTATGAAATCATGTCTAAAGTCTATCTTGTGTCAACATAAAATTCCAAAAAAAAAAAAAGAGACTGTTTAGTTTCAATTACACTGGAAGTTGTGCCCAGTTGCACATTACAGAATCTCCAAAACCAAAATGTAAAACAAATCTCATTTTCTATAAATAAAGAAAAATTGTTGCTGGTCTATTATTAGTGAACAAATCATACCAAAGCTAAAGTCAGAGCTCATCAAATCCTGGTACATTTTTAGTTTATATTTCCGTCCATCATCCTTTTTCCCCCAGCTCCATCTAATTCTACCAAACTGCTTTGAGAACAAAATCTTTATTTTCACTGAACTTGCCTATAGCTATTTGTATCCTCTTGAGATGTACTTTTGGTCTGGAATTTATAGGTAAACAGCATCAACTGTCTCAGAAATTTTCAAACCTACTTGTTGCACCTGTTAATTTTTTTCCAACTTTATTAAGATATGATTGACATATAGCAATGTATAAGATTAAGGTGTACAAAGTAATGATTTGACACACATATATACTGCAAAATGACTACCACAATGAGGTAAGCTAACATACCCTTCACCCCACATAACACCATTTTATTGCTGTTATGATGAGAAATTAAAGCTCTATTCTCATAGAGATGTTCAAGTATGCAATACAGTACCTTTAACAATACTAGAACTGATTCATCTTATAACTGAAAGTTTGTACCCTTTGTCCAGTATCTCCCCATTTCTCTCATCCCTCAGCCCTCAACCCCCATTCTACCCTGTTTCCCTGAGTTCAATGTTTGTAGATTCCACATATAGGTGAGTTCATACAGTATTTGTCTTTCCCTGTCTGACTTATTTCACTGAGCATAATGCCCTCACGATGCATCCATCTTGTTACAAATGATAGAATTTATCTTCTTTTGTATGGCTGAATAATATTCCATTGTTTATATATACCACATTCTCTTTCTCCATTCATCCACAGATGGACACTTGGAATGTTTGTATGTCTTGTTTATTGTGAATAATGCTGCAATAATAAGGAAGTATAAATATCTCTTTGAGATAATGATTCATCTTCTTCAGATATGTTTCCATAAGTGAGATCACTGGAACATAGAGTAGTTCTAGTTTTTTTTCCTTTTGAGGAACCTCCAAGCTTTTTTTCATAGTCACTGTACCAGTTTACATTTCTGCCAACAGCACATGAGAATTCCCTTTCCTCTACATGCTTGCTAGCATTCGTTCTGTTATTTTTCAAATAATAGTCATTCTAACACATGTAAGATGACATCTCATTATGCTTTTGACACACACTTCCTTCAGGATTAGTGATGCCGAGTGCCTTTTCAATCACCAATATACAATTTAGTAATTTGTATGATGTTTTTGGAAAGATGTCTATTCAAGTCTTCTCTCCATTTCTCATCAGCTTGTTTGTTTTATTGCTATTGAGTTGTAGGAGTTCTTTATATATTTTATCAGCCTCTTATCTGATAAATGGTTTGCAAATTTTTCTCCCATTCAGTACATTACCTTTTAATTTTTTAAATTAAAGAAAAAAATTCCCTTGCTGTGCCAAAGCTTTTCACTTTGATGTTGTCCCACCTGTTGACTTCTGCCTGTGTTGCTCTTGCTCTTGGTGTGATATCCAAAAATTCTTTACCAAGACCAATTTCAAGTAGTTTTTTTTGCCTATGTCTTTTTTTTAGGAGTTTCACTATTTCAGGTCTTACATTTAAGTTCTCAATCAATTTTGATTTAATTTTGGGGAGTGATATAAAATAGGGGTTCAATTTCATTTTTTGCATATGGATACCAGTTTTTAAACACCAGTTTTGGAAAAGAGTACGCTTTCCCCATTGTGTACTGACTCCCTTGTCAACTATCAGTCGACCATACAGATATGTTTCTCTTTAATATCATTTACTAACAGATCACCAGAGATGGTGTTAAAAATTATTTGACCAAGGATTCCCTATAAGTGATTCAGGAGTCTATCAGTGCTGCTCTATCAAAAATATCCTTTCAAATATAAAACAGATTATTTTAAAATGAAGCTATTTGTAAAACTTTGTCAACTGCAACAGTACATAGTTTTTTTCATGTGAAATATCATATAAACATTGCCTAAAGAAATAAATGGTATATAGAGAACAAATGCATAAGCACAACTCTCCAGTTAGACTTAACATTTCCTAGTTTTAAAAGTTTAATTGAAAGTCTTTATAGATAACTGTGGGAAAATCATATTTTAAAAAATATATTTTTAAATGACTATTCAAGATACTGGTTGGAGCTGACATGAGACTTCATAAGGAGGAGTAATTCACTTAAGCATCTGGTCATCTAATTCTATTCTAGTCTCAGGACTTATAACTGCAGTTTAACAGTGCAAATGGGAATTTGGATTATGTCATTTGATGTAAGATATAATTTCTACCTGAGAAATGTGAGACTAGTTCACCACTGAGATATAAATTCTTCTACAGAGCTTACTTTATATGATTTACACTGTATCAAGGGAAATATTATATCAGACCAAACTTGTGATCGGCATTTCTACTAACAACTCCCACCTGACAGCAAATGTTTTTTTAATTTTTAAATATCCTGGTAGCCATTTAGTGAGTGGGCAAGAGACGTGGTTTCTACAACAGAGCTGTTCTTCTATCAGACCAAACTTGTGATCGGCATTTCTACTAACAACTCCCACCTGACAGCAAATGTTTTTTTAATTTTTAAATATCCTGGTAGCCATTTAGTGAGTGGGCAAGAGACGTGGTTTCTACAACAGAGCTGTTCTTAGAAGTGTATTTTTGTAAGTCTCTGCTCTACCTTACTGAGAAACAATGGCCTCAGAAAACTATTTCATATACATTGTACTCTGAAGCAAGACTTTATGTAAAATTTTATTTGATACTTCCCCAATTTTATCCTGTGTAAATAATGCAAAAGAAAATAAACAAATGTCCTAAAATATATTTGAAATAGTCCTGAGTAGCAGGAACTTTAGGATTTAATCTAGTCCTAAAAAATTGTTAATTTATTCAGTGGAATAAATGCATTAATGAGACTGATAGGCTCTTAATCTAAGGAAATACAACAATTTCCCAGTTTTTAACTTGCAAATAGCAGATGTTATTCTGGGAAGTTCTGCAAAACCATATGTAAAGTTTAAATAAATGTAAAAAAATTTTGAAAAAAGCAAAACATTTTAATGTAAATGTAAAAAATATTTAATTTTTTGTTCTATACATTAAAACAACAGAACTGAAATTGGTTCCATTAGAATTACATGTTTGGTATTTTCATAAGCCTTATTGTTACATGGTTCCTTAGGCAGCTGAACACAAGGGCCAGGGCTGAACTGTTTAACTCAGCCTCCTCCCACCTCCTTGAACAGTGGTGTGTCTCTGGCCTACATTAGACCAATCAAGTTATTTTTCCAAGTGCTTGTAAGTAGGGTGCAGTCTCCTCTGACTGCTTGAATGAGGAAACCTCCATCCAACCACAGATGGAGATCTGAGTGTTGACTGGTGGGCAGAATAGTTTTTATTGTTGTTGTTGTTAATGTTTTCTGTTGTCCGTCCGCTTTCCTTTGTAAGGAGCACACAATGTAGGACATTCATAACTTGCTTTATATAACCTAATAATATATAAAACTATCAGGAGTATAGGTACTATATACAATCTGCTGATTTTCAACCTTCACTGTAATTAGAATCCCCTAGTGATCTTCAAAATGTATCAGTACCTGGGAGGCACCAGTGTCCAAGTTTAATCTCTGGGAGAAATGTCCAGGTATCAGAACATTTTAAAGTCTCTCCAGATTTTTTCTATTTGCACACAAGTGGTGTGATTCCACGATCACTTGAGAGCGAAGTGATGCCTTTGCATCATCAAACACTATGTTGGCTTTTCAGAGAAGGTGTAAGATGCTTAATGCACATAGGTTAAAAGTCGAAACAGTATGTTTATGCTGGCAGTACCTCCCTGGATGCTTAGCAGCAGGCGCTGCCCTGAACTCTGCTTTGAAGACCCTTACATATTATAAAGGTGCATCCACAGAAGGGATTCAAGACGTGTGAGCACATCCGTCCCTCAGAAGGGGACTAGACTCCAGTGTGGAAGAGGCCTTATGTAGGATTACAAAGCATTCATCCGTTGTAACAAGGAAAATGCAGAATATGCAGGTAATTCTGTGGATAGGTTAACAGCTTAGACAGTTAAACTTGTGGAGGTTATTTTCTGATCGTTTCATTTTTTTTTTCAAATCAAATAATAATTAGTAAATGAACAACTAATGAATAAAATGCTGATTATTCTTCTGAGAGCTGTTCTAATGTTTCCAATCTTCACTTTTTATTAGTGTAGTCACTTAAGAATAGAGAAGAATGATTAAAAAGTTGCATATGTATCTTGAAAAAGTAGAACCAGAGACTGTAGGGCTAGGCTGACGGGGAGCTGCTAGAATGACATGACCCCCAGAACAGCTCTCTCCAAACATGTCTCTCCAGCGGGCACTTCCCAGGTGATGCTCAGCTTGATTTGCTACTGATTTGTGTACAGATCACTAAGCTTCATTTAAAAGGTGAACACTGGAAGATATGGCATCTAACTACCATAGAGCAGGCCTAAATTAGTTGGATTATATCTTCACATTAGAGTTCTAATGAGATAGAATTCTGGATGAGAGAGGAACTCCAAAGAGTAAATTACAGTAATACCTGTAAAAGAAGGACCATAATCAACATCAGGAACAGGCGCAAGAGGAGAAGGCGGAGAGGTGGAAGGCAGAGAGGGAGAGGAAGAAAGAAGGCTGGGTGGCTGCACAACTGTAAGAAACAAAGCCCACATTTCAAATGGTAACAAACAGTTTGCACTACTGAAGAGATGACACAATATTTTGTGTTTGAGCAGTTACACTGTTGAGACTATGTCGTTACTATGTGTTACCAAAATGCCTACTCAAACAACAGTTAACATTCAATGAATAATTACGTTGTTCCAAATGCTACGTTAAAATGTTAATATGCATACCTCATTCCCATTGCAAAATAAGTGCTCAGTAGTATTATTATGTCCATTTTACACATGGACTTTAGAGAGCTGGAGCATATTTTCAAGGTTACACACCTGAGGAAACAGTGTATAGTACCTGAGGCCAGGGAACAGTAGGGTTACATCCTATGCTATCTAAGATGGCCCTGATGCTCACTTACTGAAAGGAAAATAGAGAGAAGAAAAGTAAGTAAGAACTGGGCTTTTGAGGTAGAAATTTTGAAAGGGACATAAGAATCTACAAAATAAGATGGATAAGGTGCTGAATACTCTGATTACTTCAAACGTTGCCTAGGACCAGTGCTTGTACTTAATGCAACGCTCTACCCAGATGCTTACACAAATAACCATAAGCCTAATCAGAAACACTTGTGAACAAATGTTAAATTACGTTTATTAAAATTTACTCACCTAATAAAATCTAATGTCTTAAGAAAATGAGAGCTACATAAAATATACTTTTGGGAACAATGAAAACAAAATTGACTGTTTTGAAGGATAATCACAACAATTTAAACAAAATAGGCTATATCAGGAAGCATTTCCATAGTAATGTTATATATTATTTGTCTTTTCCAAAATATTTACCTTATTACAATAAAGTGTAAAGTAATCAGATATATGGACTGAATTTAAAGACAGTCAGTTAGACCTCTGACCCTAAAATACTGGTTATAGAATTTCCAACATTTATCTTCATTTATATCAAATATGAAGTATTTGAGATGCCCCTAAAGCCAGTCATTTCTCACAATCTCACTGTTCTAAACAATCTGAGTACATCTTTAATGAGTATGACATTCTTAACCCTTAATATTCATAGATATATATTACATATATAACAATTTATATTAAATCATATGTATTTTTCTAGTCCCTTAAGTGGATGATACTAATAGCAAGATATAAGATATTAAAGTGCATGCCCTCAGAGAAAGAACATAGTACAGGAGGTATTGAAAATATTAGGGAAATTCATTTTCATTTACAGGATATTTCTCAAATTTGTCTTCTCATTTATTTATAAGATGGAACTTTTTGTTGACTACAGAAATAAATTACTTTCTATTTAATAATATTTCATTACCTAGCAAATATAATTATCTGTGCCAAATTTGCAAGTATAATAATGCTCAAATATAAAATGAAAAGGACAGCCAAAAGATATTCTAAACCTTAAAATAGTGTGAAAATAATCTTAAATGAGATGTAACATGTAACAGGGTCAAATACAAAGTCCTTACTGCCTCCCTCCTAACAATTTGTTCCAGGATTCTGAAGCATCACACCCCCTATCACATAATCTCCACACCTTGCACGTGCCGGGTGAAGCTGGCCTCCTGCCGCAGCTGATCACACCAGGTGGGACTGAGAAGCCAGAGGGAGCCGGCACACCGAACTAAAGGTTACAGACACCAACTTGATTAGTTGCTGGTGAGCACTGACCTGAAATGTCACCAGCACGTTGGGGCGGTTTTGGTCATTTTCACTGTGATATACTTTGGCCACTGCATGCCCTCCAAGCATGGCAAGCACATGAATGTGCAGAGAGAAGCTTACACAGGAACCGGACGCAAAATGATAAGCCAAGAAGTAACCGTCAAAGCACAACTGCCTAGAAACGCTTGAGTTCCTTTGAGCCACCTCTCCCCATCATTGCCATTTGAGATTCAGGAAGTCGGGGTAGGTTCCTATTATTTGCAACTAACCTTACACAGTTTAAGAAATTATTATTTAAAGACAACAAAAACCAAAAGGAAGAATTAAATTTCATAACAGTTACTGTGAACAAAACCTGCAAGTCTCAGGTAATACATTTTGTGAGACAGCATTTAAAAATGTAGAGCAATTCTAAGCTAAGCTACCAGAGGCACAAAGTGATTTCATATAAAGACAATAAAAATATACTCTCTCTCAGGCTAGGCCATGTACATTAAGAATATATTTTTATCACTTCTTAAAGAACGGCAATTGCATTTGTATATGCGAAATTAGTATATTGGAAAATTTTTTTAAATTAAAAATGATTAAAAGCAAGAAACACAAAAGCACATTAAATACATGAAACGTACAAAAAGACAATAATATATAATGAATAATATTGAAAATGTTGTCATAAATATAATCCTTATGATTATCAGAATAATTTTAAAAATAGAGTGTACGTGCTTTTCAAGAACATTACATAACTTTTTCCACGACTGGCCATATGTTAGTTTATAAAGCAAGCTTCAATACATTACAATGCATCGATATTATTCAAAAGACGGGAGGACCTTCAACAGACTGGAATCAAACACGTTATTTCTAAATACCCAACATTAACAAAAAGGAATCATAAATGAAAACAGAAAATATTTTAACTTGAATGCTAATGAAAATATATTAAGGCCGGCCCATTATATGCTGCTAAGAATAGCTCAGAGAGGCCTTTGTAGCCTAGGAGAACAACATCCAAGCAGTAAAGCAAAATAATAAGGAGCAGAAATCAATAAAACTAACAAAGTAGGAACAAAAACAGAGTCAATAAAAGCTTTGCAAATATTAATTTGTAAGTCCAACTAATATTGTTCAAACAGAAAATAAAAACCAGGAGCATTCATCTAGCTCAGATAGAAAAAGACAGGACTCTTAAAACAGAAAGAAAATCCCCCAAATGGAACATCACAACAGATACTAAGATAATATTATGATGAGCTTTGAAAAGTCTGAAAGTGGAAATGAATAAATGCTTTCAAAAACATAACTTATAATGTAAAAAATAATAAGTACAATTACACATTATTTAGTCTCTGTTAATGAAATAAAATTAGTTACTAAAAACTTTCATAAGTGAAAAGTAGAAATCCCAATAACTTCATCAATGAATTCTAAATATTTTTAAAGGCAATAACATCAGTATTATTCAAGAATTTGAAGAGGATTGAAAAAGATAACAATTTCAAACTCATTTTGTCACAACTGTTAACCTTAATATAAAATCCTGACAAGAACATTACAATAATAAAAATAAAATGCAAATGCATTTTTACTATAAATATATGTTAAGATCTTTACCAAAATATCAGCAAATCAAATCCAGTGATAAAGAAAATCAAAATCCATCATTAAAAATTGTAGTGTATTGCAGGAATGGAAAATAAACATTTTTTAACATTTGAAAATCAATTGATATAAATTTACCACAGTAATAGGAGAAAATGAAAAAAATAACATGTTACTACCTTAATAGAAGTGCTGCTGTCAGTAGTTGTTGCAGGGAACTTCTTTAACAAATAGTTATCTAAAAAAAGAAAAAGCAGCATTATGTCAATGATCACACATAAAGACTATTTAAATCACTTTCTTTAAGACAGGAAAAAAAACAATTCACTCTATTACTATTTCTAGTTAGCATTTTCTTGAGTATCCTGACAGTGAAATAACGTAAGAAAGAAACAGAAGAAAAAAGACAGGAAAGAAAGAAAAGAAAGTATTTATGTAATGTCATGATTAAGCACATAGAAAATCTAAAAAATACATACAACAAAATAGCAATAATTAGTGAAACAAAAAGGTCTTCATTATATCTGAATTATAATTGAATTGTCAAAAGTCAGAGAATTTTTATACAAATCTCACGGTAAGCACAAAGATAGTATCTATAGTATATATAAAAAAGATAAAAAAGTACCAAAGAATATCACTACAGAAAAATATATAAAATCTTCTATGGACTGAAGGTTAGTGCCGCCTATGTGACAGTGAGAGGAAATGAGGTCTCCGGTCTGTGCATAGGTCATGAGGCAGGACTGCACATGAACAGGACTTGGGATCTTCACAGACATTACGGAGCTCCCGGGCCCCTTCTGCTATGTGGCGTTACGGCTAGAAGGTGCTACCTATGAACGGGAAGGTGGGTCCTCAGCGGACACTGAATCTGGCAGCACCTGGGACATCCCAGCCTCAGTACTTGTTGTTTATAAGCCATCCCATTTAGGAAGACAGCAGAAAGAAAAGAAACATAAAACTTACAGAAAACAACAAAATGGCAACAGCAAGTTCTCACCTATAATTACTTTAAATGTACTGAATTAAATTCAAATCAAAAGATAAAGAGTAGCTATTGGATGAAAAACAAAACAAAACCCAGCTCCAACTCTATGTTGTCTACAAGCAACTCATTTTAGATTTAAGGACACACAATAGGCAGAAAGTGAAACTATGAGAGAAGATACTCCATTCAGTGGCAGCCAAAAGAGCACAGAAAGACACACTTACATCACAGAAAATAGACTTCAAGGTAAAAATTTAACAAGAAACCAAGGAGAACATTACATATTGATAAAAGGGTGAAATAATCAGGAAGATACAACAGTTATAAATGCATAAAGCAAGCATTGATAAGATTGAAGGGAGAAACAGACATCAATACAATTATAGTAGGAGACCTCAATACCCCTCCTTCGGTAATAGATCATCCAGACAGAAAGTCAATAAAGAACCAGCTGACCTGAACAACACTATAACCTAATGGACATAACAGACATACAGAACATTCTCCCCAAGAGCAGCAAGAATACACATTGTTCTCAAGCACACACAGAACATTCTGTGGGACTGACCACACGTTAGGCCACAAAACAGGTCTTAAATTTCAGAATATTGGAGTAACTCCAAGTATCTTTTCCAACCATGATGGAATGAAACTAGAAATCAGTAACAAGAGGAAAGCTGGAAAATTCACAAATGCCTAGACATTAAACAACAGCCCTTGGAACAAACACTAGGACAAAGCAGAAATCAAGAGGGAAATTAGGAAATATCTCAAAACAACGAAAAATGAAAACACAACATACCAACAAACACAGGATGCAAAAGCAGTCCTAAGAGGGAAGTTTGTAACAATAAGCACCTACATTTAAAAAAGACTTCAAATAAGCAACCAAATTTATACTTCAAAGAACTAGAAAATTAAAAATAAACTAAGCCCAAGGTTAACAGAAGTAAAAATAATAAAGATTACAGAAGAAACAAGTGAAATAAAGAACACAAACAACAGACAGCTATGAAATTTTTTAGCGGTTTATTTCTGAAAATATCAACAAACCCTGAGCCAAAATAACTAAGAAAAAAGAGAAAAGACTAAAATAAATAAAATTAGAAGTAGAAGATACCACCAAAATTAAAAAAGGACAAGAAACTATTATGAAACCATATGTCAACACTGATAAACCTAGAATAAATAGCTAAGTTTTTAGAAACATACAACCAACCAACTCTGAATCAAGTGAAAATACAAAGTTTGAACAGACCAGTAACAAAGACATTGAAACTATCATTAAAAACTCATAAATGAAAGGCCTCATACTGGATAATTTCAGGTGAATTCTACCTAACATTCAGAGGAGAATTAATACCAATCCTTCTCAACTCTTTCAAAAACAAAAAAAGAAAAAGAAAGACCTGCAAACTTTTTATGAGACTAGTGTCATTCTAGAACCAAAGACAGCAAGGACATTACATGAAAAAAAAACTAAAAGTCAATGACGGATACACATACATGGAAATACCCTCAACAAAGCACTATTGTAAACCAAATTCAGCAGCACATCAATGAATTAAGAATTCACTGTAGGCAAGCACAGGGCTAGGTGCCCAATATACAAAGGATTATAGGTATTTTCCTTCTCCCCAAGATCTCATGAACTGTAGACAGAAAGATACGTAAAAATATACCACCACCTTGATTTACAATTCAGTACTATATAACACGATCTGCAGAGAAGAGGGGGTGTGGCAGAATCTCAGCCATGTCCACATTGTGAAAACCTTTCATATGAAATATATGGAAATTTGCCCTACCCTTCTTAAAGCTTCTTTAAGCAGTAGGTGAAACATTTAGATCTGATTTTTAAGGAAGATACCACTGAGAAACACAGTGTAAGATTACTGTTTAGGGAAACAACTGGGACCAGTCACAAGAATCCATGTATCCAGA
Organism: Manis pentadactyla; assembly: GCF_030020395.1. Classification (NCBI taxonomy): domain Eukaryota; kingdom Metazoa; phylum Chordata; class Mammalia; order Pholidota; family Manidae; genus Manis; species Manis pentadactyla. Next base: position 152,415,214 of record NC_080024.1, on the reverse strand, counting down.
TTTTTTTTTAATTGAAGTATAGTTGATACACAATGTTATATTGGTTTCAGGTACACTACACAGTGGTTCAACAGTTACCCACATTATTAAATCCTCACCCCTACTGTAGTTACTATCTGTCAATGTAGAATGAATGATGTTACAGAACCGTTGGCTATATTCTCCAGCTGCACTTCCAACCTTGTGACCAACTTACACTGAGATTGTGTGCACCTCTATTTCTCACCCCCCCTACTAACCCACCCTAACCCCTCCCCCATGGTAGCCACCAGTTACTTCTCAGAGTCTACTGCTGTTTTGTTCACTTTTTTATTTTGTTTTTAGATGGCAAAAATAAGTGACATTGTATGCTATTTGTTTTTCTCCACCTGGTTTATTTCACTTAGCATAATACCCTCTAGGTCCATCCATGTTCACAAATGGCAGGATTTTTTATGACTGAATAGTATTCCATTATATGTCCCACTTCTTTATCCATTTATCTATTGCTTCCATATCTTGGCTATTGTAAATAATGCAGCAATAAGCATAAGGGTGAATGTATCCTTTCTAATCAGAGATTTTGTTTTCTTCAGATAAATTCCTAGAAGTGGAATTATTGGGTCATATATTATTTCTATTTATAGTTTTATTGAGGAACCTCCATACTGCTTCCCACAGTGACTGCACCAACTTACATTCCCACCAACAGTGTAGGAGTGTTCCCTTTTCCCCACATCCTCACCAACACTTGCTATTTCTTGTCTTTTGGATAGCGGCCATTCTAAAGGGTGTGAGGTAGTATCTCTTTGTGGTTTAGATTTGCAATTCCTTGATGAACAGCAATGTGGAACATCTTTTCATGTGCCTATGGGCCATCTGTATTTCTTCTTTGGAAAAATATCTGTTCTGGTCCTCTGTCCATTTTGTCCTCTAACCATGGGTTATTTATTTATTTTTGGTGTTGAGGCATATGAGTTCTTTACATATTTTGGATGTTAAGCCCTTATTATATATATAAGTTATGAATATATTCTCCCATACTGTAGGTTGCCTTTTTGTTCCGCTAATGTCCTTTACTTACAGAGGCTTTTTACATGGTGGCTTAAGTCAGGGAAATGAATTAATCAGAAATTTTAAAAAAATAGTACAAGAGTAACAGGACATCTTAAATGCCTTCCACCCAAAGGAGGCGATCATAGACTGTATTTCATGACACAAAGGTAAATTTACTAATAGACTAAATTGGTGTGTACCAAGGTGACTCAGATAAATGAGAGTATTTTTTGCATTTTTTTCAAAGTTGTCTAGGAAAGGTAACTTAGAACTTTGGGCTCTCTTCATCTTCTTAAAAATAAGTGTAAGATCCTTTGTTTTCTATTATTTTTTTGTCCCAGATTTACTCAAGTATGAATGACAAATAAAAATTGTATATATCTAAGGTGTAAATATTTTCATATACATACACATTGCAAAATGATTATGCTAATTAACATATCCAACACCTCACAGTTATATTTTGTGTGTGATGAGAACACTTGATATCTACAGTCACAGTAATTTCCAAGCATAATTATTAACTGTAGTACCCTCCTGTATGTACATTATGCCTCCAAAACTTACTACTCTTATAACTGAAAGTTTGTGCCCTTTGGCCAGTATCTCCCCATTTCCACCAGCCTCTGGCAAACACAATTTTACTCTCTATTCCTCTGAGTTAGGCCTTTTGTGGATTCCACATGTAAGTGGGATCACGCAGTACTTTCTGTTTCTAGTTTATCTCAGCCAGCATAATGTCCTCCTCCCTTCAGCCACACTATCACAAAAGGCAGGACTTCCTTCTGCGAGGCACGGGAAGGCTTGTACAACGTTCCATCAGCTTCATGCACTACCTACTCTGGGTGATATTATTCTCTAGCAGCATAATTACAATAAAATTTTCTCTAGCATCAGGGCTGTAAACCTACCAAAAAAACAAGACAAACAGACAAAACAAAAAGCAACAATAATGAAACTCTCTTTCCAGACTTTTGGAGCTGCTTTCTAATATGCTGGGCCAAGGGGACGTTTGTCACATAAATGGAAACAGAAAGGAAAGGAAGCATTTATTTTTCTGTTCCTGGTGTTAGTGACAGAGGTGCTGAGTGATGTGGGGGTGACTCCGGGGGTCTGGCTCTCAGCATGAGAACACCCCCCCATCTTCTGCTCACTGTAGATGCTCCTTCAATAGCAGGTGTGCTGGAAACCCGGACTCCTCGGTTTCAGGGTTCATCTGGGCTCCGGGTTCCATTTCGTGCAGTGAAGGCTCCATCGTCAGTAACAACTCCCTCTTCTCTTCTGCTCCTCCAGCCGTTCCCAGACATTGGTAACCAACTCATATGCGAAAATTCCCTGAATAAGAAATACCTAGAATAGTTTTTCTGTTCCTGACGGGACTCCACTTGGCAAAGGAATGTTGAACCACAGTGACACTGATTTCAGTCTGGTAATTTCACATCTGGGGCACATACACTAGATTAAATTAGAAAATGCATATTTCATATGTGATTTGAATTTATTAAATATTACTGTTATTATTTATTAGTGGTCATTATCCTTGTCATCTTATAGAAAAATATTCTAAAATGCCAACTTTTTAACTCATAATTTTTCTCAGTTGCTTTTGTCTACATTCATTTTTATTAATAGTTAATATTGGAATTTTCACTCTTTTCAAATAATGTGTTCCTACATAAACAGTTTGCTCCCTGAAAACCATTCTAGATTATATACTGTGTAGCTTCACAGATTTCTGGATATAGGGGTTTTTCTAGAGCTGTGAGGGAATTAAACAACTTTGACCTGAATCCTTTTTCTTCAACAAAGGTAGAAAGCAAAGACTGCATATTTATTATGTTTAGGTAGAACAATTTAAAATTATCTGTTGTTAAAAGTTGACATATCCATGTATTAACTCCTTCCTCTCGAGAAGGAGCACCACATGCTGCCTCAATGCATCTAAAAGAAATGTTTAAATTACTGGGATTCCAAAATGACTAATTATTTTCATATTGTTTATAGATATAAATATGTATATGTAGATTTTCATTTAACTCTGAAATAGTTTAGTGGTTAAAAAGTCAAGACTGCTAGTTTGCCAGGACAACAAAGAAAAAAGCAGTATGTGGAAGAAAACTTGGATGAGAATGTTACTATTCCTAAAACAGTAATTAAATGGCAAAGTCAGTATTCTTCTCACAGCACTACAAATTGGCCTTTTATTCTGTCACCCGGACAACACTGACAGATGATTGTTGCTTTTGTAATATTAATTCAGACAAAAGCCAAAATCTAGCCCAACTGTACAGAAAATACTGCTTGCAAATTTCACAACAGGTTATCTTTAGGGGTCAGGCCCTTGGAAGGCACACTTGTTACAACAGGGTTCTCAGGGCTGGGTATTAACAGCGATGTTCAAGGCGTCCAAAGACAGACCAGCTTAAACCGGTGCTGCAGGTGGCAGCTTACTGAGAATGCTTGTTCCTGTTACAAACTACACCTGGCTGCAAGGCTGGAAAGCTAATGAAAATGGCATATGAACCTTCATAAATCAAAACATATTTACTTCTCTTGCAAAGTTCTTCCAGGGCAGGACTCACCATAAATGAAACACATTAACTCCTGGGGCACATGAACACGAGACCACATACAGCAGCAACAGTGTACATAACATTTGAAAAAGTCCTTCCACGGATGTAAACGTCTTATACGCTTATACATTTTATTACTGAGAATTACCAAATGTGGACATTTACTACTGCAGATGTAACACATGGACTAGAAAACACATTTATGGACAACTTGTTTAGTTCTCAAATCTAAGACATTTTAGGTCTCAAAAAAAAAAAAAAGCCAACTGCTAATGCTATGCTAGCTAATGCTATTGTACCCTTGAAGGCAAAAAGGGGAGTTTATGGAGGGTGAAATAAGACTTACTAAATGATGCAGCTCAACTGCTTTTACCACATAAATGAAACGCAAAAGAGCTTGATGGGGACCTCAAGTGTAAAAAAGGTGTGCAGGCTACAAAACTTGCTCGAGAATTTGCAATGATCCCAACAATGTTTATCCAGATAGGTCGTGACATTCCATAAATCAAAATAAATTGAATCATTCTTTTTTTCCATTTTAGCTATGTGGAAATAAGCATTTAAAAAGAGATCCTCAACTACATATAGGCAGTACTTGCAAAATCAGTATCAAACATGTTTTATTGCTATTTGAACTACTTATATTGTGTACTACTAAGCTTGTTCATGGAATCTCCTTGAAAAGCAAACAGGTGTCTAACCACATCATTAAACAGGACTATTTGAGGAGTTGTAAGGGGCATTCAAAGTACTATTAAAATATATAACATTTCATATCAAATGACAGAGATTTTTTTTTTTAAGTCAAACAATTTATTTCCAGGTCTTCATTTGCTAATTTTAAGACTGTTCCCTGCTAGAATAAGGATTGTGTTAGGTTTGCTGAGCTGCTTTTATCACCAAAAGCAGCTCACTTTTCCGCAGGTGCATTCACTGCTGTTGGATCCTCCATGATGCAAATGACACACTATTATTTTTTCTCTTTCACCTATGTTTCTATTAATGTCTATTACATTGTAAAAGTCAAACTTATTTACCTATGTGTATCCTAACAATTGCTCTTGATTTAGGTACTAACCCTATTTAACCAGAATATTAACTAACAAAAAATTGCAGTAAAAACTTTCCGAGCATGGAAATAATCTATGAATTAGTGCATAAAAAGGAAAATGCTTATTTTCAGAAGTTCTTCATAAAACGTACAAATGGGTTGGACTCTAGAATGAGCACTTACTTTATTGAAATGCAATTCCATTTTCCTTAGTTTTAATGATCTATGAAATCAAGTTTCTTTAAAAGAGCACCTTCTTGGTGGAATGAGTTACGGTGTAATGAGTACTGTCTCAGTTTGGAAAGATGAAAAAACTTTGGAGATGGATTTTGATGACAGTCTCACAACTATGCGAATATACTTACATCATTGTCCTGCATGCTAGAAGAAACTGAAAATGGTAAATTTTATGTTCTGTATATTTTATCAAAATAAAAAGAGAGAAAAACATACCCTCGTATTAAAACTGAGTTTTAGGTTTTGGAACCATTTTATTTCACTCATACCACATTCATGAGAGTAAAAGATTCTTCTGGCTTTCTTTTTCCCATTGCTTGTGGAAGCAACTTATTAAAAAAAGAACTATTTTCAATTCAAATTGAATAGCTATTTTCTATTACAATCAAACCCAAGCATTCACATTTAGAGGAGTTTTAGAAAAATCAGACTCAATGATGCAATATGTGCCCGTAGTCACTCTGGAAGATACCGTCTTCAGTAAGGCCAGATTTGTCATGAACAGGGCAGAATGACTGCTTTATTTCTGATGCATTAACAGAGTAATGTAGTTTGATTCTCTGCACAGATGACATGTCCTAAGATACCATCGATGCATCGAAAGCAAAACTGTGAATGCCGGGTATTGTGCTTTCACATTCATTCATAAAGAATCTGCTGGGAATCAACACTGGTGATGGGAAACAAAGAGAAAATAGAACCATAAAGCTCACAAACTCCTGAAAGGATATTCTTCTCAGATGCATAGCTTCTTCAACACCAAGGCCTCTTTTACTTAAGCCTAAAGCTATCAAGATCTCTCAATGTATTGGCTCAAAGTATCTGTGAAATGGGAAAACTAGCTGCATTTGCCTCAGGATTATGGTGAGAATCAAGTGAGATAATCCATATAAATATCTCATTGTCTGGCACAAATTAGGTCAACAAACATTACCTGTTATTTTTATTATTAGCAGTAGTATTTAATAAAGGATAAAATATCTATCACTTTCCAGATAGTATAGAATCATTAAACTTAAGTATTTCTAGGTCCAATATAACATAGGAAATATCTGGCAGAAGATTTTGTGACATGGAAATTCTCATTTTAGGTAAAAAATCTCATTCAACAGCAATCATTGTTCAAGACAGTGAGCATAAAAGTAAAAAATCATAATAGCATTAGGCAGGTAAAAGCTCAAAATAAATTATATGTGCCAAATAAAATGCCTAGAATGACAGCAAAGTTACTTTCTGAAGTCATTACAGAATGACATCAAAAAGAACAATTTATTTCAGGGTATTTTTGTGAATAGATACGGATGGATATAAGTGATAAATGGTAATTTGAGTAGTGAATTCATAACTAATACAGCCCTTCTGCAAGGATAATGATTAATGAATTGATATCAACTAGAGGAAAACTGCTAATGAATTGAGTCATTAGTCCATCTTGCTCTATTTTATCAGTCCTGCTGTTTATCACATCCTGCAGTGTTTATCAATGTTTTTTTCCTTATCATTTGCCTGTTTGATACTGAATAAACCATTTTTATCAAATTATATACAATAGAAAACAGAATCTGTAAAAATAAATGATAATTTGCAATGACAGAGAAAATCTATCATGATGAAATTATATGAATCTAAATGTAAACTGCTGGACTTGTATCTAAAAATTTAAATGAAGGAGTTCACAGATTCAAGAAAGGGAAAAATTTGCTCTCTGTCAAGTTATTTTTACCCCTATCTCTGCAATTGAAATCAGTACTCATCATTGGATTATTTTGAGAAATAAAAGAGGTATTTTCTACATAATGCTTTATGAGGTCCTTGCCATACAGTATATAGTAAAGAATTGTTAAGGCTTTTAAACAGAAGAATGTGGGGTAAAAGAAAGTATAGTTTTTAGTCACTTACAGGCTCAATGTAAGTCAACAATACAAAGGAGCGACAAAAAATAAATTTTCTCCTTTTAAGTACATAAGGCAAATGAAAAAGTAAGGCGAGAGACGCCATTCTAATGCAGCACACAACCCATTCTGAAGGGCCACTTTTTCAGGACATTGAGAAATTGGCACATATTTGAGAAAACATATTCAGAACAGCTGTAGTCTTGGACCCCATGAAGTAAAAAGAGAAAGATACACAAAATTTGGAGAATATTTCAAAATAAAGATGATTTTTCAATACTACAAAAAGTTTCTTTTTAGACTGTAAACTGGGTTTCTTCTGTTTCTCTCTAAACAAGTAAGCAAACTAATCATAGACGATATAGATGGACAGTTTATGAAGACAGTAACTTTTTAAACAGATACCAATTATCTCATTGATGTTGTATAGGATTAGGAATGTTTCTTATTATGATTTATACTATAATAATGACTCAAACTGTTGGGGAGATGTAGAGTCCTCTGAGACACATGGAAACTATGTAATTTTTCTAAACCATAAAAAAGGAAAAACTCAGTTACTTCAATACTTATCACACAGCAACTCAGGCCTCTAAAATCCTACAGTATTCATGTAATCCAGTTTAAGAATCTTAGATCTAGGTGATCTTTAATGTTTTGTTAAATATGATTTTTAAAATTTCCAATGTGACCAAGGCATCATGATGTGGCAAATATCATTTCATTGCCCTGACTTGGACTTTTATTCTGCTGCTTATTTTTCCGTGGGATACATAACAGATGGCAATCATCAATGTGATGTCACGTGATGTACTTGTATTACTATAGTCACAATTTGTCCCCAAATTCCCTATCCAATGAAAATATAAAAATGTATCCAAGATCACAGAAACTTTAATTCTCATACACCTTCTCTAAAAAGACTGTTTGAAGATGAAACACTAATTTTGAGGCAGAACAGGATATTGGAGCCAAGGAATAGTGGTACTAAGCCACTAATGAAATAAATTTTCAGACAACAGTTGTGCAATGGTACCTCCAAATCAGGTATTTCTAATAAAACAGTTAAAAATTAAGCATAAGCACATCCTCGATATGTATAAAATTTTGACAAAAAATAATTTATTGCAAGACTATCAGAAATCCCAGAAACATACCAAACTCGATGATTTTCTGTTATTAAACAAAATAATTGTTGTGGTTTGTAGATTTTTTTATTCACTTTTTTCTACATTTTATTCTTCCAAATATTGCTCTAAGATAACTTGTCAAGGGCCAAATATAAGAAACTGTTATTTTTTAAAGTGTCAGTCATAGATTTTTCAACTCAGTTAATATTTATTGAGTTTTGTTTTTGCATGTGGAGTGTGTGCGCGTGGAGTGGGGGTGGAGGTTGTAACTGTTTCCTTCTCCTTTGTCATCATGTGACACTTCAAAAGATCAATTTAGAACATGAATTTTCCCTCTTTCCAAAAGATCAGAAATTATTCAAAAAGCAAATTGTGCTTATTCATGTGCTTACTCTTAATGTCTAAAAAAAGAGTAAGAGAGCACTTAGGAGTTTACATTTTGGGGGAGGACCGGAGTGAGATAATAACGAATCCTGTTTCTACACACCTGCATGCCTATCACCTTTGCTCCCCATGGCAGCCAGTGATGTAATACTCTGGGAAGATGCATTTCATTATTTTCTTACCCTATTCAACTTTAAAAGTGGTACATAATGTGTCAGGATAAAATTTTAGAAGTTGAGAGAGCATCAATTATCTTTTAAAAGATACAAACCTTAGACACAATTACCTTAAATATCTGCTTTTGTGCATGTGAATGCACATGAACATATAACATTTATATAAGAAAAATACTTTCTCTCTTATAGGAGGAAAATTTAGATATAAATTTTCTCCATAACTCCAGACACTTTTCTCTAGTCGTTCCATTTTTCAAATTATATATCTGATACCTTGCATGGCCTCAGTTCAGATTTCAAGCACAAGGATTTTGGCAATTGAGCCAGAATGCTTCTATTATCAGTACTTATATTTATACTTTGACTAATAATGATGGTGTACTCGTGCTAGCTAGAATCTTTATACCCAATATAAAACCTTTGATTCAGAGAAAAAAATATATAATTACATGGTCTGTATTCCAAGAAAACTAGATATTTTTAAACATAAGAAGTAAAAATTAGCTTAAATAATTATATGTCAGGATGCACAGCTTAACATTTTTTTTTTTTGCTTCAAATTTCTTAGTCATAATGTGACATAATTTCTCTTAAACAGAAACTGCAGTAATGCCACTTGTTGAAACTTTTCTCTTTAGGTATCTCTTGAAGTCCTGTGGTAATAATTTATCACAGAAAATATGTTAAAATTAATTTTTTTAAACTACAATTTTCCAGGTTTTTATAAGCATAAAATCATTATTACAGCAAGCATTTGAATGCGTATTTAGTCAATAATTGAATTTCTTTGTTTATTTGGTATATTACTAGGCACTCTGACAGAACAGACATGAGGTCCAGTTTTCTGGGAACCGGGCATTACATACAAGTGGAAAGAGAACTGTCCAGGTGAGTGTTCTAAGTACCGCCCTGCAGTAACGCGGAACTGAGAGCTCTCATTGCACCAAGAAGGGTGGATATCTCCTAGCTTGTCTGGAAATGTTCAACAAAAGAAAATTTTTGAACAAAAGAAAGATTTGCTAAGTATGAAAAATCTAGGCATCTGGGCAATAAGGCATTCAGGTAGAGGGGTTAGCACGTGGGTTTTTTTTGATGGAGATTACAATTGCAGTACAGCTCCTAAGATTCAGATGTGAGATATAGGAGGTAGATTTGGGAAGTGCATGAAATGTACCACAGAGAATATACTGAGGAAGTTCACTTGTGTGACATTAGGTGACATTTACAGTAGTGCACTGAAGATGGGACTTCAGAGGGGCTCCAGTTCCACAGGGTTCGGAGCATTCCACAGAATTCGGGGAATCCAGATGTCAGTTTTCACTTCTCTGAATCTAGTAGCTTCTTGAGTAAAGCACCTGACTTTTATCTATAACCTGTCATCTCTGCAGAACCCATCACGGAATCACAGTGAACTATGAAGCTCACAGACCCTCAGCCAGGTTCATCTGTGTGCCTTCCAGGACACCGCAGTGGACCGCGTGATTAATTTGTGACAAGGACAGATTAACAAACCTTGTTATTGGAAACCACAAAATTTTATTTCAGCTAGAACACCCTGACATAGCTATGAAGAATGTATGTTCCTTGAGATGAAGATTAAACCCTTCCTTCCCTGAGTTCTTTGAGGTGTATAAGGTCAGAGAAAAATAAATATAAGAGCTTGGCTGCAAAATAGTTTTACATACTTATCCTTCAATTATAAAAATAAGTTCATAGTGTAATTAGCAAAACACTACAAAAGTATGTAAGACTACCTCTCTGTTTTGGTTAATTAAGCATGAGTCTTTCTCAAGTTTAATATATATACATTTACTTGTTTCTTGCTATCATGTAATATTTCAAAGTATTATGGACCTTTTTCCTTCATTATATTTATATTATACAAGATAATGAAATAACATAGCAAACAAAATGTATGTAATTCAAATTATATACATAGTGATCAGAAAGAGGGGGTCCAATACGGATACTGTGGTTATTCAGAGGCAACTCAGAACCCGGCCCCCACTGTATTGCTAGTGGACAGAAACTGTCTTAAAGATATGCTGCATAAATTTAAAATGCATGGAGAAGGAAGAACTTCCATAAACTCAAATTTACTATTCCTATGAAATCATGCCCTTTTTTCTCTCTGTAAAAATACACACACACGTTTCGTGGTATTGTGTTAGACAAAATCTTAGGGAATCCACCATTCAATAAATATTATTAAATGATTACTTACTTTGGCTGAATGTCACTTTCAGCAATAGGACTTAAGTATTAAACATACTAATTACTTGTTGTGATCTTATATTACATTAAAAGTAAAGAAATAAATGAACAATTAAGAATTGCAAAGAAATTAAGAGAGCATTGTAGCAGTGTGGGAATGAGAAGACAGATCTAGCTCTGTTGGACAAAACAGGAAGGCCACACTGTGGAGATAACTTTTGAGGTAAGAAAAATTGGGGGATTCAGACTTTCATGTTAGCTGCCTGGGTGTACGGGGTGAGTAAGGGGGACGCACCAAGAAAAGGGACACCGTGAGTGCTTTACCTGACTTATCACAGGAGGAGGAGGATCGGCTCTCTGAGCTGACAAGGAGCATGGCAAGAACAAGACACTAAGAAAATTTTGAAGCATAAAATTAGGTTTTACCACTTTATCTTGGTAAAATTAGTAAATTCTAATAATTTCAGTCAGTGCACAACTTGTCAAGTGTTCAAAGTAACCTGCTGATGCCATCTACAAGGAACCTAAATATATATGTAATTTGATAGATAATTTTATCATCTTATATAATATATAGTAAATATAATACATATCAATTTAAAGATCATCCTTTTAATCTCTTAATCTAATATTATACTCTATTTTATTTAGAACAATATCATGAGCTCTGTCAACCAAAACATGATTATCTCCTCAGCCCTAGCTAAGCCAAACTGAAACCACCCTGGCAGGTTTGCCTCACTCAGCTGCTGCTGAGGAGGGTGGGTCGGGGGTCGGCTCCCACACTGCCCCCCACTCACCATCTCATGTCTACTTTCAGTCCAGAGAGACAGCCATTCTGAGTCTGACTGTGAGTATGCCATTTTACTTTTACTTTTTATCATTTCACTTTTATTTTTATAATGAACATACTAATACTTAATGATTAGGTCAGAGAGGGATCCTCTAAGTATAAATGCACAGCAGCACCTTGACCATAAATTTAATGAGATCCTTTGGTACACCAGTATGAGCTGTGAGGTGAACTGCGACTCCCCAAAATATGTGGAAGTCCTAACACCCAGTGTTTGCGCACGTGACCTTATCTGCAAATAAAGTCTTTGCTGACGATCAAGTTAAGCTGAAGTAATTAGGGAGTGCCCTAAACCGGTACTACCAGGTCCTTATGAAAAGAGGACATGTGGACACCCAGACACATAGGGAGAATGCTAGTGGGCGTGATCGCAGAGATGGCAGTGGTACAGTCAATGCCAAAGACCACAGGCGCTCCCCGGGAGCTGGGAGAAAGGGACAGGCCGCACTCTCCCTCACAGCCCTCAGCAGCAACTGGCCCTGCCAACACCGCCATCTTCTGTTTCCAGGCTCCAGAACTGTGAGACAGTAAGCTTCTGCTTTTTAAGCCATCCAGTTTGGGTACTTCATTACCAATCCTAACAAACTAAGACAACACCTAAACTTTATGAGAAAAATTCCATATTATTTTACAAAAATGAAATTCATATTTAAAATTCAATCTGGTTTCTATATTAATATTTTCATTAAAATGTTCCTTATATACTCTAAAACTAGAAAGAGTCCCTACAAGAAATAAATATTGATGAAATTCTGTAGGTACATATTAATGTTACTAAGCCATAAGGTACCAGGAGCCAGTTTGTGACTCTATTTCTTAACTGGACTGTCAAAACGCTTCCTATAAACTTTGCTTATATTTAAAACATATTTACACATATATTAATGTCCTTTACACAGAAAAACTATATTTACAAAAGTGAAGTTTCACTCACACATCTTTCAAGGAGTTCTAAATATTGCTTTCAGAATATTTTTTGCATTCCGGAAGATACCTTTAAAATGATAGTTTAGAAAAACTTTACCTTGATGACTTGCTCTTCACCCCTAAGCCTTGTTACAGGCTAAAAAACAAACAAACAAAAAATAGAACAGGGAAAAAATGCTTGTGATGACATCTAAGAACTCTTGTTATCTTTTGTCCAAGGGACTCTTCTTAGCCTTCCAGATACTATATCTATAATAGGAAACTGACATTAAATTCTCTCAACCTTAAATCCATGTCCATCTCCTGAAAATGAATGACACCAGCCATCAACTACTTGATAAATTTCAAGTCTCTCATTTAATTTCCTTCCAGTTACCCACCCCCTTTCTTTTTTTTCCTGACATGAGGAAGCAAAAGCATAAGATTAAAAAAAGAAATCTTTCAGAGAAAAATAAAAGGCATTTACTTTAGTTATTAGAAGTAAACTACTACTCTGAACCAAAATGCAGAAATAGAGGACAGATTTTTATTCCTTATTACTATTGGTGTTGAATTATTCAGTGGTACCCATTAGCAATATGATAACGTGGCAATTTTATATTTAGACTTCCTTGTAGATGGTCAGCAGCTTTGAACACCTGAGAGGTTGACTGTGCACTGACTCAGAAATTATTAAAATTAGTGATCAAGACAAAATGGTAAAACCTAGTTTTCCTTTGAAAAATCCATGCCTCTCTTAACACTGTCAGGATGTTTGGTGTTCCCTTTCTCCTCCTGCTCCTTCTCTTCCTTCTTTTACTTTTATTACTATTATCACCAACATCATCCAATAAGCAACAGTCAAGAATATCTTAAGTATGTTTATGAGCTAAACTGTTCTTAACATGAATTTTTCTTATGTATTTGTTTTTATCTGAGCTGGCCATTTTTCCTGTTTAGTTTCTGATTTTTTTTTAAAGGAAGTATATATTTTTTCTTCATACACCTGCACTGTAATTCATAAACTGTCACGTGAATCCTTTTGCACTTTTTTAAAAAGCTATTGTTTTCCTGGTTGTTTTATTGCAAAGGTACCAAATTTAATCTTGCAGATATGAAATCCTTTCCATCTGCCTAAAATTTCCTTACTAAGTTTCACCAGAAGATTTTTTATAACTTACTTTGTACCTATAAACAGAGATTTTTAAAAAATGCTAAGTGGAATATGAATATCCTTATGTATGGATAGATTTTTAAACTTATATTAGTGGAAATAAAAGGAATACAGTATGCATTTTACATAAATCTGTGTATACTATGTGTCCAAATTATGTACATATGAAGTGTTGATTATGTAATCTCTTTTGAATGATTCAAATATTAACATGATTGTCTGATTATCCCTAGATTGTGAAATAATGGAATTTCAATTTCTCCATTAAATTTACTAGTATACCTTTTAACCTTTCCACACATGTGCATTTCTTTTATACTAATAAAATTATATTAAAATTGTTAAATAAGTACATATTTTGTATTTTGTGAAAAATTAAAATGATTTTTCTAAAAAAACACATATTTGCACATAAAGATGAGAAATTAAACACAATATTTACTTTTCATATATCACAATATTTAGTTTTCACATTATACTTCATGTGTAAAGCCGTTCTTTCAAAAACTGACATTGTTCAACTTTGTAAAACCTTCTATAAAACCTTCAAGGATGTTACTTAAACTACTCTTGCCATAATCGTTATACTACCTGCAAAGCTAAGTCCAAACAGTCCAAGAATCTCTTGCCTTTTTAAATGGTTTATTGTTCTACTTATATTTCTTATCACAAATTACCAGGATTTCTGTATTTGCTTTTATCAAAGGAAAAGTTCAACTTAATAAGGATATTACTGTTGATAATAATTTTAGTGATAATTTTAAGCTGCAATGCACATATTTAATGTACATTATTAATGTACTCTATTGAGAAGAGTGTCTTTATAAATAAAGAATTTGAAAGGCTTGATTATTTGTAATCAAATATTTTTTGGAAGTCTCTTTTTTCCTCAATTCTTTAATTCACCTTTCAACATGGACTCTCATGAACATTTTTCTGACCATTGCCCTAAAAGTATACTTAAATTTATTTGAGGCAAAGCAAATAAGAGCCCAGAATGCTTGTTTAGCTCTGCTTTCATTTTGACCTAATTATAGAACATGTTCAAAGGTCTTTAAATATACAATGCCCTTGAACCCATTTCAGTGCATACATGGCTTTATATATATATGGCTTTATTGTTCATACATCTAACAGGCAATATGGGCACAATGTATTATACTTCATGAAACTGAGTATACTGAAATCTCAGGAATATATTTCACAATTTAAAAAATGAAAATACCTTAATATTCAAAGAGATTCTGAAATTCTTTAGGGTTATTTATCATGATCAATCCTAGATTATGAATTTAGTTCTGAAATACCCATAGCAAGTTTGGCCAATGAAAATCTGGATGCTTCTTAGAGACAGATCTTGAGTAGCTTGCTTGGAGTAATGGAAAGCAGCGAGGAGGCCAGTGTGGCCAGAGCAGATCAAGGAAGGAGAATGAATGGGATGATACAAGAAGAGGCTACATACAAGTGACTGAGAAGCGACTGTGCAGAGCAGTTATGTCCAGTAGAAACACAAGGGGAGCCACATGCATAATTTAAAACTTTCTAGTAGCCACATTAAATAGGTAAACAGATGCAATTAACTTTAATAATATATCTTCAGTGTAATATAGCAAAAATAAATTCATTTCAACAAGTAATTAAAAAATTATTAAATGGTTACTTCATTGTTTTTTTTTCACTACATTTTCAACACCTTGCAATTTGGACTAGCTGCGCTGCACAGCCCAGACATATATTCTTGACTCCTATTCTGAGTGAAATGGAAAACCTATGAAGACTGTGGGGCAGAGATGAAGCATTGTCTGTCTCTTTCTCAACATCATGTTAAAAATGAAGTGATGGGTCAAGAAATTAATGATTATTTAAATTATGATGACATCAAACATAAAATCACCTTCTAAGAATTTTTAAAAAGTGAAGTTTTAGAATTCTTAAGCAAGTTCATCCAATAGGAGGAAATCATACACTTAAAAAAGATTAACATTTATAGGACAGTGTTTAGAGAATTTTTACCTCCACATTCAAAAGTTACATTTAACAATTATTTACAAAAATCAAGCACAGCAGTTTGTCACAATAAAGTATAAATAAAAGTGGGAATGTCATAGGCATTAGGCCATTTCCACTGTAATTTAAAAATGATTTCATTAATCTGGCCACTTACAATGTATTAAACAAGCAGAAGAAATATTGCTAAATCATTTGAATACATGAAAACCATATGCTCCTTTTGAAAGAGCTTTATTGAGGTATAATTGATATAAAAAAATTGTAATGCACATATTTAATGTATACAATTTGTTGAGTTTGGACATATACAAACATCATATTATCACCAAAATCAAGATAAATTATATATAATCAAATAAACAGATCTATTTAACACCTCCAAAGTTGTGTCCCTTTGATTTTTTGTTTGTTGACTTTGTTGTAAACAAACATGAGCTGAATAATAGCTCTACTCTCTTAAATTTTGCCGTATACAAAAGGATATTGTTAACTATAGTCACCGTGTTGTACAGATCTCTAGAACTTAATTCATCTAGCATAACCAAAACTTTATACTCTTTGAAATAAAACTTCCTGTTTTCCCATTCCCCACGCACCAGAAAACACTGTTGTATTTTCTGGGTCTTTCAATCTATCTTAGACACCTCATATAAGTAGAATCATGCAGTACTTGTCCTTCTGCAACAGGCTTATTCTATTTAGCATAATGTCATCCAAGTTGTAAATGTTGTCAGTTATTGCAAATGGAAGAATTTCCTTATTTTTTAAGGTTGGATAGCATTCTACTGAATGTATATACCACATTTTCTTTATTCATTCATTGATAGATACTTGGGTTGTTTCCATGTCTTGGCTATTGTGAATAAAGCTGCAAAAACATGGGAATGCAGCTATTTCTTTAAAAATTATAATTTCAATTCTTTTGTATATATACCCAGAAATGTGATGGCTGGATCACAGGGTAGTTCTACTTTTAATTTTTTGAGGAACTTCCATACTGGTTTCCATAGCTTTCATATATTAAACTCCAACCAACAGTATATATGGGTTCCCTGTTCTCCTCATCCTTGGCAACTTTTTACAGTTGGTTTTTTGATAACAGCCACTGTAACAGGTGTGAGGTGACATCTCATTGTGGTTTTGATGTGCTTTTCCCTGATAATTAATGATGTTGATCACTGAGTTGTTAAAAAGTTCCTTATATTTGTTGGAAACTAAGTCATCAGATACATGGTTTGTAAATATTTTATCCCATTCTGTAGGTTGTCTTTTCATTCTGTTGATTGCTCAGAAGTGCTCGGTTTGATGTAGTCCCATTTGTCTATTTTTGCTTTGTGGCTTGTGTTTTTGGTGTCATACCCATAAAATCATTGCCAAAATCAATGTCAAGAAGCTTTTCTTCTATGTTTTATTCTAACATTTTACAGCTTGAGAACAATAAGGCAAAATGAAGCAAAATTAATCTGAATCAGAAAGGAAGGAGTAAAGTACTTGTGTTTGCAGATGCCATGATCCTATGTGTGCAAAATCCTAAAGGCTCCTTTAAAGTCTAAGAAACTGTTAGAGCTAATAGGTGGATTCAGTGAAGTACAGAATACAAAATCAACATATGAAAATAAATTGTGTTTCAATACACAAATCATCTGAAGAGGAAATCAAGACAGTGATCCCATTTTCAATAGCACCAAAGAGAATAAAATACTTAGGAGTAAACTTAAACAAGGAGGTGAAAGATTTCTACAGGGAAAACTACAAAATATTAATGAGAGAAATTAAAGGGGATCAATGAATGCAAGCCAATGAAAAGACATCCTGTCTTCATGGATTTGAAGAATTGATATTGTTAAAATATGTATACTACCCAAAGTAATCTACAGATTCAATGCTATCCTCATCAAATTCCCAGTGGCATTTTTTACATATGTAGAAAAAACAACCCTAAAATTCATATGGAACCACAAAAGACCCTAATAGCTAAAGCAATCTTGAGAAAGAACAAAGCTGGAAGTATCACACTTGCTGATTTCAAAATATTATAAAGCTTCAGTAATTAAAACAGTTTGGTACTAGCCTAAGACAGACATACAGCAATGTAACCAAATAGAGATCCGAGAAATAAACTACCCAGATACAGTCAGCAGATCTTTGACAGTGGGACCAAAGATACACATAGGAGAGTCTCTTCAACAAATGGTGCTGGGAGAACTAGATATCCACATGCAAAAGCATGAAATTGAATGTCTATCTCATACTATATAAAAAAAAAACTCAAAATAGATTGAAAACTTAAATGTTAGATCTGAAACTGTAAAATACCTAGGATAAAAGATCTTGATGTCTACTCTCAAGTTAAAAAGTGAAAATCAAAAGTTGGAGGGAAATTTTGCAGATGTGTGTTGTGTTTATTTTATGGTTAGCAGACAATAGCATTTATAAGAGGCTAGGTCCCAGAATCATCTGGAGCTAGAAATCAATTCCTCATTTAAATCCTGTCTCTTTTCACTTATTTCTTCTGTACCTAGTAATTACCTCACAAGAGATGGAGATTATATGATCTAAGGATCTGTATAAGGCCATGCTTGATAAAGGTTAGTCAGCATTATAATTGCTTTTTAAAATGGGGAAATTTTTCTTACTTTGGAAACAACCGGAAAAGAAAAGCTTGAGCCAGAAGATATGAGAAGATGTGCATAATAAAGACCTTGGGCAATAAGGCCCTTAGGAAATCTAATACAAAATCACTTTACATATAAATACATACACACACATATATATATGCCTAACAGAAAGATAATAAATAGGGTGGGGAGAAAAAATCCTATGTATGCTTTTTAGAATTACTTTTCTGAAAAGATAACATTTATGGAAAACTTGGTTCAAGTTATGGGAGGATTTCAGGGAGTGACTTTTCAATTACAGCAGTGCATATAACAGCGCAGAGAGGACAAGGTTGACATTTTTCAAGGCAGCTGTGTAAAGAGGAATTTTGATCCCAAATGTATAAATAAGATAAAGATGCAGTTTCAAAACAAACTCATTTAAGCATTATAGTTTTCTAATTTATAAACATATGTAGTCTAAATATTATACTTTTTTATTCATTCATCAATAAATGTTAAAAATATCATATGAAGATATGTAAAACATTTTCAATTTCAGAAACACCACAATATGATTTATTTTTACTTTCATGAAAATTAGACCATATAGTAATGGATTACATTTGTATTGTATCTAAAATATAAACAATTTGTATTTGTATTTTTTAGCTTTTAATTATTTTAGAATTTTCAGTGAAAAGATCTGTACAATCATACATAAAATAAATATAAGTATTATATATGTCCCATAAATGTTTAAATGTAGCTAAATAATATATTAGTATATGAAGGAATTAAAATTTGAATATGAGACTAAGCTTTTTTAATATTTATTGAAAAATATATTATTTCTAATCAATATTTGTCAATCAAAATATATAAGGTACCTTATAAAAATTAATTTTTATTCTTCTATTCTCCATATTCTTCATTTGTACAATAATTTCAAGATAGGAACTCAAAAAAGACAATTGGCCAGTGAAAATCTAAAGGTAAGTATGAAAAAATGTCAAGGTTTAGACAAGTAGGAACAAAAAGTGTCATTATGAGCAAATAACATACCTAGAAAATCCAAGACAAGAAATGTGAACTTATAGAACCATGGGTGCTGTAAAGTACATAAAACAAACATATTTTTCCCTGCAACCTAAAATAAATTTTAAATAGAGCTGGAAAAAAATTCCTGAAAACATATTGGAAAACATATTCATTTGTAAAATATTTTGAATTTCAAAATATTAAAGATTTTAATTGCCAGTTTTACACCTCATCATTTGTTCCCCAACAAAAATTTGTAAACTTTAAAACTTAAAATTTTAAACTTCACATTTAAAAATGTAAAACTTTATTATATATATATATATATATATATATATATATATAATTAAGTTTTAAGCAAGCAAGTTTATATTATAAAAGTTTCTCATATATGTTTGCTTCATTGAAAGTACATGTTTAAGCCTCATCTAAGTTACTGCATGAAGCTGTAGTTAGCTTATTAGCTTTGGTCTTTTCAATAAATGATCCTGGAACAACTGGTTATATGAAAAAATATACTGGGCCTTTAGTTTAAACCATATACAAACACCAATTCCTGGGATAAGGTAAAGCTAAATATGAAATCCAAAACAATAAAAGTTTTGAGGGCAGTATCAAAGAATTATTTTCTTGACCTTAGTATAGGTAAAGATTCCTTAACAAGACATAAAAAATGGTAAAAGTAAGGAGAAAGTAATTAATTTATTAAGGATTAAAATAAGCAAATCTGTCATTAAAAGACAACTTCTAGTAAGACAAACTACAGAGATATCTGTTACATATACAACCAAAAAGACTTGTATTCAGGATATTTAAAGAACTCCTACTAATCAATAACAAAATAACAGCCTCATAAATACAGGCAAATATTTAAACATGCACTTCACAAAAGAAGAAATCTAAATGGACAATACATTATAAACAGGTGCTCAATTTTCTGAGAAACCGGAGGGGTGAAATCTGCCAAAGAGATATCTGTGCAGAGATGGGCAAAACTTAAGTCTTAATAAAAAGGAAGAGGATGTGAAATAGTAAAAACTCTCAATAATTGCTGATGGAGCACACATTAGTACAACCACTTCAGAAAATAATTTTAAATAAAAGTAAAGATAGTCATAGCCTGTAACCAATCTAATGTGCTTACAGATACATACCCTAGAGGAAGCTGTGTAAGGTGCACCAGGGTGTTGTCCACACAGCTGCATGATTTGTAAAAGCACTAAACTGGTGATTATTCAAATGTCCATCAGAACTAGAATGGATATATTTTGCTATATATAGCATCTTATATTGAGAATATGCTAAAGTAACTAATAATAGATAATATTTATTGTGTGCTTTTTCAGGGCAAGTAGTCCTACAAAAGACTTACATTTATTAATGTGTTCAATGCTCACAACAAGTATCAAAGGTCTGTACTACTATTCCCACTTGATATATGATCACAATCAAGGAACACAGTACTTAGGTAGCTTTTCTCAAGTTATAAAACAAATATGATTAGGAATACAGAAAATCTGACTTTAGAGCCCTAACTTTTAATTGCTATACCTTACTGCCTAATTGCTTGCCCATGTGTAATGAGATTGGTACTCTTAAACTGATGAAGTGTATGCCAATCAAAGTACCTTTTCTGGATCAAAATTCCTGTCTTTTTAAGAATTTTAAGGTGTACATGCCATCTAACATAATAACCCCTGTCTAAAAAGCAGTAATAATAAATATTCAGGACTACAGTTAAATGTGTATGCAGAGAGAATGAGTATATGACTTTCCTAGATTAAGTATAGTGATGGGTTGGGAGTCCTCAGGTAAAATGTGATCATTGGATCCAACATATTTTCTTAAGGAACAAATAATCCTAGGTAAGAGGATGTTGTTTATATTATGTGGCTATACTTCAATAACTCATGTAGCAGAGATTTTTTTTTTTGTAGGTAATTATTTTTTATTGAAGGGTAGTTGACACACAGTATTACATTACATTAGTTTCAGGTGTACAACATAGTGATTCAACATTTATATACATGACAATTCTAGGTACCAGCTATCACCATACCAAGCTGTTACAATATTTTGACTATATTCCTTATGCTATACATTACATCCCGCTTACTTGTTTATTTTACCATTGGAAGTGTGTACTTTTTTTTTCTTTTTTTTTTTTTTTTTGTGAGGGCCTCTCTCATATTTATTGATGAAATGGTTGTTAACAACAATAAAATTCTGTATAGGGGAGTCAATACTCAATGCACAATCATTAATCCACCCCAAGCCTAATTTTCGTCAGTCTCCAATCTTCTGAGGCATAACAAACAAGTTCTTACATGGAGAACAAATTCTTACATAGTGAATAAGTTACATGGTGAACAGTACAAGGGCAGTCATCACAGAAACTTTCGGTTTTGCTCATGCATTATGAACTCTAAACAGTCAGTTCAAATATGAATACTCATTTGATTTTTATACTTGATTTATATGTGGACACATTTCTCTCTTTATTATTATTTTTAATAAAATGCTGAAGTGGTAGATAGATACAAGATAAAGGGAGAAAACATACTTTAGTGTTGTAAGGGAGCAAATGTAGATGATCAGGTGTGTGCCTGTAGACTATGTGTTAATCCAAGATAGACAAGGGCAATAAAACATCCACGTATGCAGAAGATTTCTCTCAGAACAGGGGGGGGAGGTTCTAAGCCTCACCTCTGTTGATCCCCAGTTTCTCACCTGATGACCCCCCTGCGACTGTGCCTGTCTTAGGTTGTTCCTCCCTTGAGGAATCTTACCCGTCTCTGGCTAACCAGTCATCTTCCGGGGCCATACAGGGAAATGTGAAGTTGGTAAGTGAGAGAGAAGCCTTATTGTTTGAAATAGTTAGCTTTTTATTTCTTTGCATATTTATGCCCTGTAGCTTCTGTGCCCAGCATTTGTCTTGAGGTATCTTTACCACTTGGAAGAATTATGATACTCGGTAAATTTGATATGAGGCACGGATTCTATTTAAGGGTTGTAATTAGGAAGGAAGAAGAAAAGCTATAGAAGTAGCAGATGGAAGAAAACATGGGAAGATTGATTATTTCTTTGACATATCTTCTTATAGAGTAACTTCAGCATGTATAGGTTTTAAACTACTAATTAAATTGCACACACATTAACATAATAGGAGTATAGTTACATAACCAAACATACCTGTAATTACCAGCCGTCTGCAGTGAAACCAAGAAAACCAGTTAGGTACCTTAGGCATTTGTGAAAACTTATCTATGATATGGTGGATATTGTCCAGCTGAACTTGAACAGTCTGAGAGAAATCAGACAAATTAAAACAACCCATTCCTGGGGACTGTTCACATCCCATATGTTCTTTCAACAGTAAATAGTCTGTAGTTGTAAGATTTTGGATGTAGCAGAGATTTTTATAGTGGATTGTGGATAGACAGATACTGGATGGAGTATTTTAATTAGCAACAAATGGTTATCTCTAAACCTAACATTTTATTTAATAAATGGATGTCAATGTGGAGATTTCTGACTCTGGCATCTTTACTTTTTATACTCTATGTGCTATTTCAATCAGAGATGAATAATATGCACATCAGATTTAGGTTTTACAAACTTGGAGAGGTTACAAAAATTTTAGATGACACAAGTTCAAAAATATTTTGACAGGATTGATAGATAAGTTGAATCTAATGAGAAGAAAGCTAACAAGAATTAGCCTGACTTTTACTCATATCCCATCCTTACCCCCTCCTCACTCCACTGTCCCCCAAAAATGAAAAAAAAATGTATGTCAAATGGAATTGATGTAGTTTTTTGAGAAAAAATATTACAAGTTTTTGCTGACAGCATGGCCAAATGAGTCAATAAAATGATATATCACAATATCTATCTTTTATTATTTTGCACATATTTTTAGAGTGTTCCCATCCAGTCCTACAGCTTCAACTTGTATCCACATGTTGATAACTCCCACACACATATAGCCTGAAGTTGTTTTTCACTTCCAGACCTCAGTATACAAATGTCTAATTACAGTAGGATTTACTTCAGGCATTTCAAGTATGAGTGTCCCTCTACATCTGCCCCTCCGTAATTTCTGCTCGGGCTTTGGCATCAGTTTACTGTACATGCTATGAACTCAATCACCTTTGTATTCTCCGTTTCCCTCCCCTGTGTTCAATCCATCACTGCGTGCTGAACAGCCGCTCTGAAACCCGGACACCCATAGTCCTCTTCACCCCGTTGGGAGCGTTCAGGGACTCCCAGCGCCCCTGCCTTCCTCACGCCCCAGGTTCAACCTAGTCTACCATTTAACCCACCACAGAAGGGAGCGTTCAGAAATATAAAATTCAAGGATAACAGCTCCTTGCTAAAGCCATTTGCACCTCCTAGTCCATTCCCACCACCGTCAATTAGCCCCAGATAAACTCAGCTGCCACTCCCGCCGGGAATGCCTTTCAGCTGCAGAGACAACTCACAGGGACACCCATCCCGGAGTGACCTGACTCTGACAGATGAAGAGGTCAGCTCAGCCCGTTCGGGGCGACTCCGACGGGTCATGTTATGCCCAGAGCTCCTCAGGCGGTTGGCTGGGATGCCACCGGGGCCGCACCACACCTCGGCTTCCCCCACAGCTGAGTGGGGTGCAGACCCCCTCCCTGCATAGGTCCTGACCTCGGTGCGTTCCCCAACATGCCTCCTTCACACTCGGTGTCTTACAGTCGGCCTCCAGGGAACCTAACCCGCGGACCTGTGTAGTGTACGCTTAATGGAATGGACGTGGCACTTCCAAAAGTCCTTGGCATGGTTATTTCAACCTGGCATGTGCCTGCTGTCAGTTCTCATATAAGGAAGCATATAAATATATAGGAATGCATTTCCCACAAATTATCATTATGCTAAACTCAAGACATGAATCCCAGAGGAAAGAAAGAACGCCAAGACAGCTGTCCTCGATATTGGGAAGATTACTCTATGAACAAAGGTAACCTAGTCAGGGTCCAGCTACGTTAAGACGTAACATTTTATGTAAAGAATTACCACTAATGTCTAAAACATTGTAAACCAAGTAAGACAAAAAGAGAACGTTAAGGGGCCGGGGTGGGACAGAGCCAGTGAGGCCGAAGCAGCGCCCCCGGAGGAACGCGGAAACTCCCGGCCCCGCGGGCGCCCCTGGGGAACGGCTGGGAAGGCCCCTCCGGGAGGGCTGGGGAAACCACCACACGGATCCCCCGCCTCCGCATGCAGCCCCCGCCCCGGCGGAGGAGGTGCGCAGGCTGGCGATGCCCACGGAGTCACCCGCAGGCGGCGCCCTTCCGCCGCAGTTGGCGGGCTCCCTTCTCCAGCCCCGAGGGCGGGTCCCACGGGTCCCACCCCGGGTGGCAGTGCGGGGAAGCCCGGCTTTGAAGCTGGGAGAACGGTGTCGTCACTGGGTGCCCCAAGAACTATGGCAAGACGCCCCAGAAATACAGCCTAAGAAAAACTGTTTTTGAGGGAAGAACATCCATTCCCTTTTCCTCCCATTTCTATGGCAAGAGGTGAGCCAGACCGCCGCTCCCGGCCTGTCAGCCACCCTCCCTTAGGGACAGCTGTCCCCGCCCTGGAGGGTGAATTCTGGGGAAGGAACGGAAGGGGTGGGGTTGATCCTGCCGCTCGCGGGGCTCCGGGGTAAATGCCTCCTTTGGGGAAATCCTCAGCTGACCCACGCCTGAAGCTCCCGGGGACAGGCGATGCCTCCCAGGCACAGAGTCTGTGTAGCTGCCCTGTGACCAGGTGAGCGAGTTCAACTCGGTGGGAGAATTATTAGGACATCTGCATGATCTCATCAGATTCAAGCCATACCCTCCAATCTACTTTATTGCTAACAGACCTAATATTTTGAGTTTTCCTGACTCATGTCTTGTATCTCAATTGACTCAAAACCCAAATGGGAAGAAGGGAAAAGAATGTTATTCACAGTTGTTCTAAACATACACACATAATTAATCGCTGGACAGTTTCAAACACTGAGTTAGCCATTGATGCTAAGAACTTCTCTGAAGTGCTCCTATGAACTCTCCAGAGTCAAGTTCTGATGTGCAGAATTTTCCCCCCTCTGGAAAACTTCTATACTGAAAACCAGGGTACTCACTGTATCCCTAGTCCTCTCAAAGAATGGAGATACCACACTGAAACTACATATACATCCTCAAGAAGGGAAAATCCAAAATATCTGATCACTAGTTAGTTACACCTCTAGGCAAATGTCCACCTTCTGGAAAATGCCTGAATAAATAATAAGGAGAAAAACATGAAAATATATATTGGAATCACTTTTCCTCTCTGTTAAAAAAGCTATCCTCAGAGTTATAACACCCTCTCAAAACACTCTCACAGTGTTCTTGTAACCAATTAGTGAATCAAAATTTCAAAACACATAATTTGTAATGAAGTACTCAAATAAATAGTAGCTAAGGTACTACTTTATTACAGGTGAATGGATATTAATTAGGTTCACTTTAGTGAGGAATCGTTTGCTTCCTACTTTAGGTTTGATTTTCTCTTTGTCAATATTAAGATCAACATGGCTAAATTTCTGTATGCTTCTCTTAATACCCAAACCCATGAAGTGTAAAGATTTTTTAATCTTGGACATGAATCACTGAATTGAACCACATTCATTTCCATCACAGAAGTGCAACAATCAAAGTGATCTGAGATCAGTGATCTCAAAGCAATTGAAAATATTAAATAAGCCTCGCCTCTGAACCATATGAATACCATCTCTCATTTTAGTGAATTATGTCAAGCAGAAAAAAAAGAAACTTAACACAATCTACTTAAAAATATGAAAATAATCTGGATTTTAATGCAATTAAATTTCTAGAGCCCTGCTATGCTTTTCCCTCTTCTACTTTCATGCACAAATTTTATTTTCATTTTGATGACAGAAAGGGGCCCAAGTAGTAAATTGAACATCTCTCTTTTATTAGAGCATCTTTGTTATTATAACTGAAATTGAGCTGGTTCTCATTCAGATCTACTGTATCTATGAAACAAGGCTTAGTCATGCATTAAATGAGGGTTTCAAGTGACATTATGCAGGGAATTTGCGACATGCTAAACACCAATAGCATTCTTTCAATATGTTTACTGGCATAACAGGTATGCAATAATAAAAAACAATAAAACTTTATAATGCTTCATTCATACCAGTAACTCCCACATCCCAGCAGTTCTTCAAATGATGAGTATAAAATTAATAAAGACAATGAATCTGTGGAAGTGGCCTATAAAAGATGGGAAGGGATGGACATATTAAGCAATAAGGTGTGCCAGACCTGATTCCTGTGGCGAAATTACAGTGTATCAAACACAGCCTTGACAAAATGAATTTTCAAGGATTTTGAAACAGCTGTGTTCATGGTGACAAAGAAAAAAAGATAAACAGCACAAACAAAAGATTAGAGTCATGCTTCCAACAGAACACATAGAAGTCGTTTAAATAATGTGACTTATGTGCCCAAATGTAAATCTGAAGGGTCTACCCTAAAATAAATTCCCTTTGGGCCTGAAAACTTTTGGGAATTTCCATGATCTCCAAGAGACTAAACAATAACTTATGGCATAAAAAAATATCTATTCATGCAGAGTTAAAAGCAAAGTCACTCTAAAATGGGTAATTGGTTAAAAGTATCAAAAAGGCAGAAGAAAGTGAAAATGCAGAGAGAAGTTAATCAAAGATAAATTTCATGCTTATACCTGGATGTAGATGTTTAGAATAACATCCCCTGTGACTGTAACTACCAAATGACACAGTAGCATTTTGAAAAGCTTAAAGTATATTCTCTTCTTAACTGTAACTATTTTTTTTCAAACATCAACTGGCTTCACATTTGTGTTGGCAACAGTGTAGCCCCTGGTCTGAGGAATTACTATAAACCTAGACCTAGTTATTTGAAAACATTCTATTTTCAAATTTCTCTAGAGTGAGTCAGGCTTTTTGAAAGCTTCAGTTTCTCCGTAGCTAATAAGAAGTCTCAAATTAAATAATACTGTTGTGGGGAGCTTATATTTACTTAATTCCAGGAGCTTCTGAATTCTCACACATAGAATCACTACTTCTCCTTTTGAACTTCTTTATCTGATGTAGAGTGTACGGGAGTTTAGTTGAAAAGAATAAAACAACAGTTACCATAAAATAACCCAAGGCTCCCCAAAGTCAGCCCAGAAAAAAAGAGAACAACAATTTGCTAAACTGATCATAGAATGATTTACCAGTCAAATAAAGAATGCTTCACTGCAATGCAAGGGGATTTCAAATACAAATAAATTATACTATGATTGCTTTATTTGCATTGCAAACAACAGTCAGATAACACTTTTGTATAAAGAGCTTCATAAGTTTGCAATATTCTACAGCCTAAACTTTTATTTTGACACAAGGGCCATGTTCATCTTAAAACAGTCATTCAGGTACTTTCCAAGTGTGCCACTGAGAAATTGAAATTAGA
Source organism: Manis pentadactyla (assembly GCF_030020395.1). Taxonomy (NCBI): domain Eukaryota; kingdom Metazoa; phylum Chordata; class Mammalia; order Pholidota; family Manidae; genus Manis; species Manis pentadactyla. The sequence continues at coordinate 152,387,443 of NC_080024.1, read as the reverse complement.
AATAATGTATTGCCAGATGCTACAATCTAAGGAGCCTTGTAAAAAGCAGTACTCAAGTGTTACTTTGAAGAACACCTGTTAGACATTGCAGTTGAAATAGTATTTGAATGTTTTAACTTGTAAGCATGATTTCTGATGTACCATAATTCAGAACTATTGCTTTTAAGAACTTTTCATAGTAAACTAAAGACATGTCAGTTTTGACACTCACTTTGTAGAAAGAATGACTCCTGATGGTTGCTGATAACACTTGAGTGGTACCGCAATATGCCCTAAGTAAACCATGCATGTTGGTTTTCTGCTCTAGAAACCTGATGCATGAGAATTTGGAAAAAAATGATCTTTTAAAAAATATTTAACTTTAATATTGGAATGCTTTAGTATTTAAACTGAAATCTTAGAGGAGAGCAGAGCATTTTAATCTACTACCAATAATGTGCCATGTCATTCATACTGGGGGGAATGTAGTTTGAGAAAAACTTGCAAAATCATAATTTTATAAGTCCTTACCTAAATGGAACTATATGATCATATAATAAAAATAGGTAATAATGCTCACTAAGTTTAGTGTCAAAACTCAGTCTTAACTAGGTCAGTTTTCGAGGTTAAAGATGAAAGTGCCAACCCCTTGACTGGCAAATGCCTTTACTGGTTGTAATGGGGTGTGTGTGTGTGTGTGTGTGTGTGTGTGTGTGTCTGTGTGTGTGTGTGTGTGTGTGTGTGTGTGTGTGTGTGTGTGTGTGTGTGTGTGTGTGTGTACGTATGCATGCGAGCATGAGTATGAGTGTGTGTGTGTGTGTGTGTGTGTTAATGCTATCGTTTCCTGTTTTTTGAGGTCTTGACTAGCGGCTGGTCAGTTCCTCTTCTTGAACAGCTGACTGAGTCCACAATCCAAGCACCTCCTTATGGGGCTCCCACCATCAGGTCCACTGTGCAGCCCTGGTCCACTGTCCAGCCCTAGTCACCCTGGGGCCAGGTAACAGACAACTGGGGACAGTCTCTATGCCCTTGGAGTCTTCAAAATTATTCAAATTACTGATTCCACAGGGAGCTTGTAAAATGCAGCCCACTCAGCCCTGCTTGCATTCCTACGAGGCCCCCCACAGCTATAGCTCGCTGTCACTTGTCCCACTACCACATGCCACGGTCCGGCCAGGAATCCTTCTCTCCTTCGGGGCTGGAGGGAAGAGTTCCAGCTTTCACCCACCTGACAGCCAGTGGGTTGTGTCCCAGCACAGCAAGAACCTTTACATCGCATAAAACACTAGGCAATTTAAACTGCCATCTATGTCTACACGTCTCCTCAAATGAAACCTAAAGTTCTGCTGATGAAGCCTTGGAGGACCTGGGGAAGAAGGAACGGAGGGAGTAAGGGGCTCTGCCTGCAGCCTCATGTTTGCAGCTTTGGTCATCAGACTCTATTGTATAAGAGAAACATGGAGTGATGGTTTCACTTTCTTTTTTTAATTCGAGGGCCACCTCTCCCCATCCTCCCCCAAGCGCAGTGCTCAGACCCTACCGAGCAGGCATTCGGACCCCTGGAGCACATCCCATTTGGGGTTTTTCTCCTTCTTTTCAGACACAAGAAATGTTAAGCCTTCAACACCACCCTAGCATCAACACAGATTCTGTTCTGGCTGCATGTCCTTCTCTCCAGTACTCCTCCCCCTTAAGGAATAGCTTAGCTATTTCAACACCTAGTAGCCACTACTCGGATATTACAGTCTCCCCCACGCTGCTGTCTGCGCCGCCATCGGCCTTCTCTAAACTGCGGTCGTTTCTAAAAGCCACGGCACCTCTGTAATTACAATTCAATGTGCCCCATTCCATGACCATCACGTCCAGCTTTTCCAGGTGACCACCTCCTCCCTTCACTTCAGCACACTTTCAATCCATGTCAGACCAGCAGTTCAGTCATCTTTCACCTTTCCACAGCTCTCCTCCAACCCTGGGACCACACTTTCCTTCTAACCCAGGACAGACGCACAATCCACCAACTAAATCACTGCAGTGCACACCCTTACTCTTGCACTGACCCCTTTGGTCACCCTACTTGCCTAAAAAAACAGTAATTCTAGCTAAGACTAATTTTTCCCCAACTATATCATTAGAACTGCACAGCTAAATGTGTTTAAAGAAAAATACACAGAAAAGTAAAGTCCACATTAAATCCGTGAGTTCTTACTTTCTGTATTGGGCTCTTTGTTCTACCCTGGCAATCCTACCCTATTTCTTCAGCCCACTCATTGTCCTTTCATAGGAGAACATTTCTTACCTTCTGTTCACTCAAGAATTCAAAGGCAGGGGACTTCCCCTAAAAACTGTCCTCACAAACCCTGATAGCATCAATTATCTCCTCTCTACTTATACATAAAACAGCAACACCAATACCAATCAAGGAGGATGTCTGGCCTCCTTATCTACATTCCCCTTCCTCCTACTCTCTCTAGAACCTTCTTCAGCCATGTTGCCATGCTCATTCTACTGAAGTTGGTTTCCTCAGAGACCCAGTAACAAATTTGCTGAATACAGTGGTCAGTTCTAGGACTTCATAACATCCCCAGCAGAATTTGAACCAGTTAAACAATTGTATCTTTTCCAAAAATACTTTCCTCCCTTGCCTTCCAAGTTGCTGGATTTCCAAACTCTGTTCTCTTTGTGTGTGGGTTTCTCAGCTTCCTCTGACATTGCTACCTCATCTCTGCAAGCTTCAACAGTGAGATAAGTAGGCCAGTGCATGCTCTTCTTTAATTTCTGTACACTCATTCCCTTGGTGAGCTCATATATTACCACCAGTTTAAAGATGCTAAAGGTTTTTTAATTAACTCCGTTACAACTTATAGCTGCCTGAACTCTGTATTTCGTACTGACTCCTGAACACTAACTCTTGGTTATGTAACAGATATATAAAACTTAGAAATTCTTCATCTGCTGCACCAATTTTTTGGCTTTTGGATTCTTCTCATTTCACTCAAGAGAAACTCCACCTTGCTAACGCTCAGGTGAAAAAACTGCAGAGGTTTTTAGAGTCTCCTCTATCACAATCCACACCTCATCCATGTGAAGTTATATTTTCATAATATCACAAAACTTCACCATTTCGTACCTTCTGTACATAATTGGTATTTTTCACCTTGATTTGTTTCCTCCTAAACAGACCCCCTGCTCTCTCGCCTGCCTTTTCTCCCCGACTCACTCCCGCCCAGTTCATTCTGTGCTCATCAGCCAGGAGGAGTCTTTAAAAATGTAAAGTAGGTCACAACACTCCTTTATACAAACACATCAGTATCTTCTCATTTCATGTAAAGTAAAAGATCAACTTCTTACAATGTTGTCCCAAAGGCCCCCCTAAGCTCTGCTCAGCCTCTCTCCGCACCCACGCCGCCACGGCTGCGCCCGGACCACTGAGGCACCCTCCCACCTCAAGGCCTGCCAGCTTGCCGCGGGCTGACCGTGCTCTTCCCACACATGGCTGCGTGGCTCCTGCCCTCATTTCCCTGCAGTCTCCGCTCAAATGCAGGGCGTGCAGTAGAACCTTTCCTAATCCCAAGCCCACCATTAAATTACCAACGTCTCACCACTAGACTCAAACATCACCATTTTTATTTCCTGCTGTATTAGCACAGCATTTTATCCTGAGAAGCACACGTTTTCCTCATTTAGCTATTTTCTTTGAATCTTTCTTCTTCATTTCCCTTCACCTCTAGCATATGCCTCCTACAGAAAGAAATCTCGTCCTCTGAGTTAACTGCTGTATCCCCAGTGCCTAGCATAATGTAAGGTACTTTATAAATATTTGACAGAAAAATATTTCATTTCAGAACCATGAAATAATTCTAATTTGGCTTCACTTTGATCTCATATTGCTCTTCTAGACAAAGCTTAAATTACAGGATGTTTATAATCTTATTGGATGAATGGTAGATGCTGTTACTTCTGATTTTTCCTTTTGCCCAACAGACCCACCAAGCCATCCCCTCCCTGCCTTCCTGCTTGTTGACACCTGTCTCCCTGCCTCTCCCCTTCCTCTATGTCCCTTTCCCCAATAGAATCTGAATCGTCTTTTAACTTCCATAATTTTGGATATTTCCTACAGAATTTCAGTGGATATTTGCACAGCAGATAATTCCCTTTCCATCTTTTTTTTTAGGAGAGCAAGGAAGAGGCTTTTATTTAGAGATAAAGCGAGAGGACAGAGACCATCTCTTTTTCTACCCTTCCTAAAGCAACTACTTAGGACAATGCATTTATTATAAACTATCATTACATATTTTAATATATATGCATTGATTCAAAAGCATATACTCAGGCACTTCTATAAAGTAGGAAATAATCTATATCAGGCACTGATAAATGCATAATATAGAAAAGACAAATATTACATAATTCTCTTTCTCAAGGATGCAAACTGACATATAGAGCAATAAATAATTTTCTTTATTTCATGGAAGGAAGGGGTAGTAAATTTTCTCCCTTGTGCTATCTCATCTACTCTTGTAATGTAAATAGAATTATATATGAAATACAAGTTTTCCACCTTTCATTTATTGTACCTTTGATTTGTTAATGCCAACCTAATTTAAAAACAAATAAAAATCACCAACAGGATGTTGCTAATTAATGCAAAATATTATATATGCCCTTCTCTAATATTAGCAAATTTATATAATTAGCAAAGTATTTTAATAGGTGGCTACTGTGTTATTTAATATTTCAGAAAACAAAGGAAAATCTCCAATATAAATAACAGTTCATATCAACCTTTAAAGTATTTCCTGTATTATCATTTTTCTCACTCACAGGTAATGTTAAAACACAATGAATTATGGCAGTAGGTCTCTATGATATACGAGTATAGTAAAAGGAAAGGTGTATGTTTTATTTTGAGTGCTGGATCTCTTATGTAAACCTCTTGCTAAAATTTTTTAAACTAGAATAAAAAAGCAAAAAAGTAACATGTACTGATCTGACAAGGATCCGTTATGAACACTAGAGGCAACATTAAGCTTTTGAAGCAGCATACAATGATCAAAACATAAAAATGTGGGTGTCTCTGTTGTCTACTATTTATTCACTTTGTGGCACAGAAGACACTTATATCAGACAGAAAGCATCCCGATCTACAAATACAAAAGCAATACCAAATTCAGGGTTCTTGTAATGATTAAATGAGAAAATGAAAAAAAGCTTGGCACTCCAAGTGCTGAACAAACTCGATGCTGTTTTCACATGAAGTCTGATGAAACTGAACATAGTTGTCCTGGAGTGGCCTCCACAACCCACAACTTCTCAGACGTCACTTTGGCCTTGGCTACTAACTTGTGTCAGGGATTATGGAAACTCAGCCATAGCCATGGCCTCCTCTTCAATTCCTCAATGTACTTTGCAATTAGGATGACGACACTAGATCTGTTCAATAGAATATGAAGGAGGAATCTCTGCTCTCTTCTAATGAGGCAGCTGGTAGCTTCAGAGACCATTTTGCTCCCCCCAGGCTAACCTTGGCGCTGTGAGGTACAGAACGGCGACTGAAGCAATGTCTTTCCCTGACATACTGTTTAAAGCAGAAACTCACACTCTGCAATAACTGCACAGTGTGACTTGTGAGCAAGAAATGAGTCCTTGTTTTGCTATGTCACTGAGATTTTTTTTTTTTATTGTTAACAGAAATTAGCTCTGGCTAATACAGCATTTAAGCACGTTATTCATGTAGACCTAACATGAGATGGATTTTACATAGGCAAAAATAACTCATTCTATTTTGATGCCAATAATTGAGATTCTTCTTTGGAAAATATCTTATAATGATATTCTTACACACTGAAATTCAACAGTCTCATAGTTAACTGTAATTGTTATAAGGATGAAAGAGAAGGTAAAGCAACCAAGGTCAAATAATGAAAGGATAAATGTGAAAAGTGTATACTTTTAATGAAGGTTATTACTTGAGCAAGTTGACTTTTCCAAAGCCAATAAAAAACCCATAAAATATAATTATGTTGATGTTTGTTTGGCTAAAAGTCCAAAATACCAGATTCTATGAGGCAGCAGACTTACCCACAAATTGCAAAGTACACAAAGAGGACACTAATTGCAGCAACCGTTTAGATAATCATGTAGAAACATATCAGTGGATAAGCTGTCAAAGAAATTCCACTTACGGTTTTCATGAAAACAAAACAAAAAGGAAAGCTCTTTTTCTAAGGAAGTATAGGATGTAGACTCTAAATATTTTCAGTATACTGGCTGCTTATTGAAAAAATATAATGTTTATCTAGAAAACAGGTTGGCTTTGCACTACTTACCTTTTCATACGTTTTAACTCTATCATGTCAACAGTTTATGGGCACAGTGATACAGTAGTTCCCTGTGTCTTCATTGGAAACTGAAACTGTCAGCATTCTCTTTACATCCCTGTAGATGCTGAAAAATATCACTAGATGCTGATAATTCTGCATCTATCAGATTTTGATTATCAGATTTGAAGGGATGTAAAGAGAATGCTGACAGTTTCAGTTTCTAGTGAAGACACAGGGAACTACAGAGAATACACCCAGCTGTCTCCACGTCTCCACAGTGCCTAGCCCATCATCTCACCATTTCAGAGACACTCTGGCAGGCACAGGTGATGAACAACAAGTAACTGACAATTACAAAATAAAAGGGATGAAAACTGTCACTCAAACTCATTTGATGCAAAGATTTTTAAGAACGGCAACAGGCTTACAAATGGGAAGCATAAGTCTGCAGTGTGTATCTAATATTATTATATGATGCAATATAGAAAAAATATCGCTAGATGCTGATAATTCTGCATCTATCAGATTTTGATTTTTAAGCGAAAACAACATACAATCCTCTATTTTCAGGTAAAATGTAGAAGTCACAGGAGGTTGCCCTGCCCTCCCTAAGAATAAGATGGATAACTTACAAATCACACAAATTTTTTCTACCTATCCTAGAACTTAGGATAAAAAGAAAGTAAATTCCAGGTGTGAAGGCTTTGCTAGGAGAGAAAAACTATACCTGCTTTCTTTTCTGCTGAATGGTGGGATTTGGAAGGTAACCTTACACAGAGGTAAGGCTAAAGTATCCTAAATTTTAACAAATTCATAGCAGCCAGGTATAGGTTGACATGATGGCTTAGGTTCCCGAGGGGCTGCGGTCACAGGCTGAATCTGCACAACCCACCATTACTCCCATGTGTCCTCAACAGAAAGAACAAGCACCCCTTCAAAGGCTGGGGCAGGGCAGAGGGGCCAAGAGAAATCCTCGTCCACTGCCCCAGGCATGTGTGGCCTGTTCTGTGGGCACCTAAAGCAGAGTGAAATCTTGGGTGTTACCTGTGCTCAGAGCCTGAGCTCTGATGAAACAGAACCCTCCTCAGAGAACATCTGAAGCTAGTGATGAATGCAATAAAGCCAAGAACTGACTCAGTTGCATATTATATCCACACACAGCCCACGCTGATGCTTCAAAGCACAAAGGGCCTGTTTTCTTTTCTGGGGTAAATAATATTTACATTAGTATTTATAATGCTCTTTCACACACAATGTTCTGAATCAAATTAAGACACATGAGACCCTAGAGCAGCAGAAAGACATGACACATACTCAAAAGATGTATGTACTTGTATCTCATACATGATATATAATTTTCTGCTTCTTGTGCCTCATATGTCTAAATTTTATTCAGGACATTCTGTGGCATCCACACAGGGACTATTGATGTTTAAAGCAAAAAATTACAGGTTAAAATATAGTGTGAGGTTTCTGACATAGGTAGAAGTGAAATATATAGTTCTTTAAAAACTTAAAAATGACTTATTTTCAAATTTGGCAAATAAGTGTTAAAAGTTTCCTCTTCGTGTTCAATTTTTGTGTTGGAATAAAAATTTAATACTCTTTTGAAAAGATGCTGTATGTTTCAAGGAAAGACATACCCAAGATGCTTACATGAGACCCCTTCTCCTCCAGCAAATAGGGTATAAATCAAGACAACATAGGGAAGGGATTGATAATAGATGCATAGATGGATAGGTAGATAGACGATAGATAGGTAGGTAGATCTTTGATCATTGAAGAGAGATAAGCAGATGATAAGCAGATGACTAAAGAATGTAAAATATAGAAAATTTAAATATATTAAAATAGGACACTTAAGCAGAAAGGTCTGAACCAGGACCCAGGCTGTCAGATTCCAAAGATTGAGATTTTAAGCAGAAAGGTCTGAACCAGGACCCAGGCTGTCAGATTCCAAAGATTGAGATGTTCACCATAACAAATGTTTCATGAGAAAAATATAACAAAATATTATTAATGTCATTTTGAGATGGGTCACCTTGGAATATCATTTCATATAGAACTAGGATAGAAATGTTAGTATTAAAGTTAATTTTTGTTTTGCAAATATATTACACACACCTTTGTTTGCCTCTCTTTACTGGTGTCATTTCTAACTTGCCCAGAACTGATTTGCTCTAAGGAATTTCAGTGAGAACAATTACATAATATTTAATGGTTAAAAACCTGGACCAGTTTAAAATATCCCGTGACTACCAAGGCCAGGTGATGCCACTCAAAGCTCACTAGTTACTTAAATAGCCTTAGACAGCCTCACAGAGGCACCAATGCTTCCCCTCCAAATTCACAAGCAGATTTTATTGGCCCTTCTTATATAGCTATAGACATATTTCTGGATGGAGAAAGGACACAAAATAAAAGCCTCACTAGCAGTGGAGTAGTAGAGGGAAAAGACTCGTCTGGTCATTTAAAAGTGCAGGTCTACCTCTCCACCTATGGCAAAGAGACTCGGGTGCTGGAGGTCACTGCCTGCTACCGCTTCTGTTCACACCGAGCCTGGCCATGCCTGGCTCATTAAATTATATATATATATATATGTGTGTGTGTGTGTGTGTGTGTGTGTATAAATCATTTCTCTTAAAAATAAGTGTGTAAGGTTATTTTTCCCCTAACTAAATTAGATGTTTTAGGGTAAGACAATAATTAGCTCAGTGTTGACTCACTGCAAACGTAGTCAAAGCAGAAAGAAAAAAAGGTCAGTAGAAAGAAAAAAAGAATCATTTTAATAGGGGCTATTGATCTCTGTTAAAGTATAATGATTAAAATAGACCTTTTGAATTTTAGTTGCAAAGACAGACTATGTTCTAATTGCTATAACCTTTGGGGAGCATCAAAAGGATAACAGTGCCTTACAAAAGGTTAGAACAGATTTTAGGGAGGAGTTTAACTGAATGCAACTATGTGGCACAAGAAAGAGCAACCTAATGTAAAATAAATCACCTATTTTTTTTCTAACAAATAAAGGCAGGTAAGCAAAGCAAAAAAAAATCTGGATTTAAATTTATAATTAATCTTAAAAGCATTCTTCTTTAATACTGTATTACTGAAGACAATCTTAGAAAACTCATTACTCAAGTCTTACAGGCAGAGCATAGTAGCTTCTTACATTTAAATCCATGTGGAATCTTTTCCTTTAATTACTTCTATTTTTTTCACAAAGCTAAAGATATTTAATGTATAGACCTATTTTATATATTTTTCAACTAATATAATTTTTCAAAAATATACAGACATTTCTAATATTGTTCATCAAAATTTCAAGGTTATCAATGTAAGATCAATTCTTAAGAATATCGAAGAAAAGTTGACCTGGATAGAGTTAAATAGGCAAGGAGGGCTTTATTCAATACTATTGCAATTTTTTGGGGCTTATTAATTTTGGGAATAATCAATCCATTGAATAGACAGATTAAACTCAACTCCATGAAAAGAAAGCCCAGAAAGATTCAAGCACCAAAGTGAGCGAGTAGAAAGGTACCCAGGAGGGGTGTCAGTGTCTTTGGACCCTCTGTGTTTGCTAATTGGTGATGATTGTAACAAGTGGGAAGTTAGGCCCCTCACACCAGGTAGGGAGCGGGACACTATCCTTCCAGGCTGCATTTCACAGGCACATCTGGCTGGTGCCACAGACAGTCCTGGATTACAACACTCAGAAGAGCAGGGGAGAAGATTTACATTTCAAAGGAACAGAAAATTTACATTTAAGACTTGTCTAGAGCAAATGCTCTACAGATTAGTCATGTTAGAGAGAGAACAAAGGCCATCTTGGTAAAGACAAAGGATTTACAGGTAAATTATTCAAAAATCAGTCAATGGCATCAAGGGCAGTTATTTTCTATCGCCGTTCATATCGGCATATAAATTCTAACAGAATTTGTTTACTGCAGGTCTTTCACATGAAGACTGTTTTAAGATATTTTTTGTTATCCCTCCATCCCAAACAATAGCAATTTAAAACAAACTGAATGTAAGAGTAAAAAGTCTTGTAAATAACTTCAGCACCCATATAGGAGTCCACTGAATTTCATCTTTTATGAAATTCAACTTCTAAGAAATTTAAGATGTTGGAAGAAATAAAACACTCAATGTGGGGAGAGACAGTAACTAGAGTTATGGGTAAATTACTGATATTGCATGCCCCGAGTGAAGTAGTTACATTTTAATATTTGCTCCTAGCCTTTGTTTCCTAGAGTCCCTGGTGCAAGATAGGCAGGCAAAATTATTACTGTAATTTTACAGATGAGAAAGCTGAGACGCAGAGCTCCTCAGTGAGAGCCCCTTGAGGCAAGGCAGTCAGAGAACATACTCTTACATACTCTGCAATGTGAACAGAATAATTCTCATTTTACAGATAAGACACTTGAGGTCCAATCCCACAAACACACAGAGTCAAGCTGGGTATTGTTTTCACTAAACTATACTATGTCAGTTATATTTATGCATGTTGGTATTTCAATATTCAGAGTTCTTAACAGCTAGCTATTTTTAAGTTTTCTATCTGTCATTATTCACATCCCAAAATCTACTTTCTTGAAACTTTTATTCACTTTCTGGTAAGGAATACAAAACTGTGCAAAAGGTGAAGAATGCCTTGAAAGAGGAGGAAAAGGGGACCGAGAATAAACACACATTTTATTTTATGGGTGTAGGGAAAATGTAAATCTTATGGCCAGGATTCTCATGTGACCTAATATCGCCCATTACATACATGCAATGAGGTAATACTGTGCCTGCTGGCACACCCACCGGCCTACATTGCTTTAAGAGCTGCCCAGAGTGAACCGTCAATCTCGGGAATACCGGCCAGGGGGCGGGGTGGAGAGGAAACAAGACAAGCGCCTGATGTAATTGGCCATGGTCTCCGCCAGTCACCAGAGAGGCCCGCCCACAGAGTTCCGCCCGGGGCTAGGAAGCAGAGAGCGTGGAGAGCAGGAGAGGAAGAAACCACGGTGCTCCTTGCTAAGGAAAGAGAAGGAGCCCAAAGAAGTGGGAAGCACAGAGCCTGGAGTCCACAGACTGGGGAGCCTGCGGCGGAGGCTGAGCCACGAATGGAGGCAGCTCCTGTGGGGCAGAGGCTGGAGCCAGAGACCTAGAGGGGCACACGGGAGTCTTAATACTCGACCTTCTGCTGTGAGAATAAAGCTTGGTATAAGCCCTTTTTAACCCCATTTTAGTTTGCAAAATTCAAACATCCTAAAGAAATCAACGTAGAAAAACTAAAATGGGTATTTTTAATTATTGACTATATGCTTTTTTCTTCAGTATTTGTTCTTTTTGTCCTTCTTTTGCATGTTTCCTCACCGACTGTATGCTGAATATATTGTAGTTTGTGACTTTAATAAGTGATTGCACAGTTTCCACTGTACAGAGCTTTATCAGACATTACCTTTTAATGCCATGAACCATAGTATAGTCTTACCAGTTACATAAGCACCAAAACACCTAAAAGCTATAAAATAATGGGTAAAAATTATTAGGTAATTATTACTAACTCTAAATCTTCTAAATTATTCAAAATGCACATCTAAGGCATTATAAAAACAATTAATTATCCTCATGTAAAAGTAAAACCAGATAGTGTCTTTGGAATTTTAAACTATGATGTGTCTTTGTGGTTATTCAAAGAGCTTCATACTCTAAACCAAATTCTTAAGTACCTTTGCTAATTACAGAGAAATTTCTGCCTGAAAGAAGTTATTCCACGTATATACAAATAAAGCTGAGTCTCACAGGAATTTTTGAGCAAATTGTTATTATTAATCAACATAACACCCACCCAACAAATCCCTAGAAAAACAAGCCAACTAACAGTGCTCATCAAAGTCTTTAAGATTAACATGAAAACTTTTAGATCACTGGCTTAACTTTAACTTTGGTATTTTCAAAAGATGAGTCTTTATGGGTAATTTTTTATCTCAGGTTCTAAAAGAAAGAACATTTATTTTGCTTCAGTTAAAGCAGGGAAGGAACCAGAAACCAAAAAAAGTCACTGAATTAGTTAACAGGGAAAGTGTACATATTTGATATATTTGCTTAATAATGAATTTAAATCATAAATAGAAGATTATTAAGTGTAAATTGACAGGTGCAAGCAAAATTACTTTATTAAATAAATTAAACCCAAATACCAGCGATCCTAGTATTTGAAGTAATTCCTTTATCAGAGGACATGAAAAATTACCAATCACAGGACTTTCTTCACTCCAGCATTTTAAAAAATCTATGATTCATTAGTATGTTTTAATGAAAAGTGGAATAATTAGCTAATTTTTCAAACTTCTGTGGACTGTATTAAGGGCATATGTAATAGAAAAGAATTCCATATACTCCAAGAGAACTTATAAATGCCACATCATGTTCTTGTGGAGCACAGGGCCAGACTTTTAATAGCCTGATGGTGACAGTGCAGATGCATCTGAGGGCAAAGCGCATGCAGAAGAAGCTAATTAACATCAAACACTAATTAGTCCCTCAGTATTTAGCAATGAAGTATCAGCAGCTGTCTTAGATGCCATATGCTAATTAGCATTAATAAACTTCAGAAATAATTGTCTCCATTGTTCTGTGTCATAATACTCCCTCTAATTGTACTTTGGAGAGTGTTGCCTATAAATGGTAGCAAGCATTTCATAGGATTGCTTGAAGTTTAATGAGCAATTTACTGTGACTTGTGGCATTATAAGAGAATATATACAGGTAAGAGAAAAGATTAATGCCAATTTTTTAAATCCATAATTAAGTTGTTGGCTGGTACTTGTGTCTCCAGTTATTCAAATATTCAGACAGGGGAGATTGTTACTTTGGCTCCAGATTATCTTCAGGGCAATAAAATGTGAAGTTTAATAGAGATAACCTGAGTCACTGCCTCAGTCAGCACTCCACAATTGTTTGCAAAGTCCAGTTCAGTCTTTCATTACAAATTGTCTCACCATCATATTTGAGGAGGCTGAAACGTCAGGAGGGAGAAAGAGCATCTTTCTTTGGAGAAAAAACAACTCCCATTTTCCTAATATTTGCAAAAGTCAGCAGAATGTATCTTTGATAGTACAATCTGAAGTAAATACAGAGGATGGCGATTAATTATCTTGAAAAATGTTTAACAATGCAGAAATTTTCACTGTTATTGTTCCATGAATAGACTGCTTCAATAAATAAATAAAATGTCACAAGAGTGGGGTGGGTGCCTACAAATAAAGTGATACCAAAGACAGGATTCTTGGCCTCCAGAGGCCTGCAGTGTGAGGAGAGGAATTAACATATGTGCCATGATGTTCTAAAAATTAACCAATATAAAAGATTTTATAAATTTTAAAAATGCTGTACACCTGGACCTTTTTAATAATTGAGCAAATAATGTAGGACTACATAAACTAAGGATTAAACACATACAGCCAATGGTATACCCATTACATGACTTTCTAATAACAATTCCATTTATAATTGCATGAAAAATAATAATATGCCTAGGAATAAATTTAGCCAAGGATGTGAAAGACTTGCATGCTAAAAACTGTAAGACTCTGATGAAAAAATTCAACAAGATATAATAAATGGAAAAATATTCCATGCTGATGGAGTGGAAGAATTAATAGTGTAAAAATGCCCATATTATTTAAAGCAATCTACAGATTCAATGCATTCCTTACCAAAATCCCAAGAGCATCTTTCACAGAAATAAATAATCCTAAAATTTTATGGAACCCCAAAAGATCCAAAATAGTCAAAGCAATCTTGAGACAGAAGAGCAAAGCTGGAGGTACCGCGCTTTAGAAGTATATTATAAAGTTACAGTGATCAAAAGACTATGGAACTGGCATAAAAACAGATAATACATTAAACAGAATAGAGAGCCCAGAAATAAACCCAAGCATATATGGACAATTAATTTACAACAAATGAGGCAAAAATATATACTGGGGAGAGGAAAATTTCTTCAATAAATGGTACTGGTGTTGGGAAAACAGGGCAGCCACATGCAAAAGAATGAAATCTGGACCATTATCTTATATCATACACAAAATTTATTGAAAACATTTCATTAAAATTTTTAATTAAAATGGATTAAAGACTTGAACCTATGACTATGAACCATAAAACTCCTAAAAGAAAACAAAGGCAGTGAACTCTTTGGCATCACTCTTGGCAACATTTTGTTGGATCTGACTCCAAATGAAACGGCAACAAAAGCAAGAACAAACACTTATACAAACTAAACAGCTTCTACACAGCAAAGGAAACCATCCACAACATAAAAAGGCCACCTACTGAATGAGAAAAGATATTTCAAAATCATACATCTGATAAGGGGTTAGCATCCAAAATATATAAGGGCCTCACATAGCTCAATAACAAAAAATTCCAATTAAAAAATGGGCAGAAGATATGAATAGACATGTTTCCAAAGAAAACACACAGATGGTCAACAGGCACATGAAAAGATGCTCAACATCATTAATTATCAAGTGAAGCAAATTAAAACCACAGGATATCACCTCATAATTCTTAGAATGGCTATCATCTAAAGGACAGGCAGTAAGTGTTGGTAAGGATATGGAGAAAAAAGCAAACCCTCATAAACTGTTGATGGAAATGTAAATTGGTGCAGCCATTATGGAAAACAATATGAAGATTCTCCAAAAAATTAAAAATGGAACTACCATATGATCCAGCAATTCCAATTCTGGGTATGTACCCAAAGAATGTGAAAACACTAATTATAAAAGATATATGCACCTCTATGTTCATTGTAGCATTATTTACAATAGCTGAGAAATGGAAACAATCTGTGTCCATTGATGGATGAATGGATAGAGGGTATATAATATATATATGCATGTTTATACATACACACACATAGAGTACATATATTTATATTCATTGTGTGTGTATATATACGCACACACATATATATATACATACATACACAGTGAAATACTACTCGGCCATAAAAAATGAAGTCTTGCCATTTATGACAACATGGACAGACCTTGAAATTATTATACTAAGTGAAATAAGTCAAAGACAGACTAAATAACATATGGTTTCACTTATATATATGTAGAATCTAGAAAACAATAGAACAAACAAAACTCAAAGAAACAGAAAATAGATTGGTGGTTGCCAAACAGGATGGGGTTAGGGAGAGGGGCAAAATAGGTTAAAGGGATCAAGAGGTACAAACTTCTGGTTATAAAATAAATAATTCATGGGGGTGTAATATATAGCATGGTGACTACAGTCAAGAATAGTGTATTGCAAATTTGACAGTTATAAATCTTAAAAGTTCTCATCACAAGGACAAAAATTCTAAAGTTTTGTAGTGACAGATGGCAACGACTTACTGTAGTGATCAGTGCAAAAAGTATGTCAGATTATTTTGTACACTGAAATTAATAGTGTTGCATGTCAATTATACTTAAATATAAATAAATTACATTAAGAATTTTAAACTTTTAATTTACAATGTCATGTAAAGCAGCTTTCAAAATACTGCTGTCTGGGTTGTAATGATGCTATCCTGAAAATAGCAAAAAAACTGCCATGGCTTTTGAAAAATAACATAAAATAGGATGCCTTTTTGTTCTGCTGATGGTGTCCTTTGCTGTTAGAAATTTTGGGTTTGATGTAGCCCCACTTGTTCATTGTTTATTTTGTTCCACTTGTCTGAGGAGATGTGTCCAGGAAAAAATTGCTTATGCTTATATTCAAGATATTTTTGCCTATGTTTTCTTCTAAGAGTTTTATGGCATCCTACAGCATGGGAGAATATATTTGTAAAAAACTCATCTGATAAGGTTTTAACATCCAAAATATATAAAGAATTTATGTACCTCCACACCCAAAAAAAAACAAATAACCCGATCAAAAAGTGGTTGGAGGACCTGAACAGACACTTCTCCAAAGAAGAAATACAACAGGCACATGAAAAGATGGTCCACATCACTAATCATCAGGGAACTGCAAATCAAAACCACTTTGATATCACCCTCACACCAGTCAGAATGGCCACTATCCAAAAGACAAGAACCAACAAGTGTTGGTGAGGATGTGGGGAAATGGGAACCCTTGTACATTGTTGGTGGGAATGCAAATTGGTACAACTGCTGTGGAAAGCAGTATGGAGTTTCCTCAAAAAATTAAAATTAGAAAAACCATTTGACCCAGTAATTCCACTCCTAGGAATTTAACCAAAGAATACAAAATCCCTGATTCAGAAAGATATATGTACTGTTTGCAATAGCCAAGATATGGAAGCAACCTAAGTGTTCATTAATAGATGAATAAAGAAGATGTGGTACATATACACAATGGAATATTATTCAGTCATAAAGAAATAAAAGAAATCCTGTCATTCGCAACAAAATGGACTCATCTAGAGGGTATTATGCTCAGTAAAATAAACTAGGTGGAGAAAGACAAATATGAGTTCAATTATTTGTGGAATATAAAAACAAAGCAAAGCAGAAGGAACAAAACAGCATTAGACTCATAGATACTGAGAAGTGACTAGTGGTTACCAAGGGGGAGGGGAGTGTGGGGTGAGAAGGGGACTACTGAACCACTGTTCCGTACATTTGATAATAAAAAATAAAAATAAAAATAAGATAAACTTGAATTTCCTTTAAATGCCAAAGAAAAACATTCCTAATTAAAGTGTTTTACTTTTTCTCATAATCTGCCATTGATTAATCCTAATATATACTTAAAATTCCAAATATGCCTCAATTCAAATTCAGAACACTGTCAACACTAGTACTAGAACAAAAGTAAAGAGGAAGTGAGATATATTTCCCCAGACTTCTTGAGTGTATTAAATATATTAAAACCTATGGATTCTAATATGCTACTATATAACTTGATGTACTTATTTTTGTTTTAAAATATGTATTTTATTCCTTGAAACTATATACATATAATAAAAAACCTATATTTGTTCCATAATATTTTCAACATTAAATTTTCTGTTGTTAAAAGAAGCTAAATGTTACATATCTATTTTCTGGAATAAAGAATAGTATTTTTAAATTCACAATACAACTAAGTAATTAAGTATACATCTTCTGTTCCTAAGAAGGTTTTAAAGACTAAATTAAAAACTGAAAACTGGGTAGTGCTCTGAAATTGAAAATCTAAACAATATGATAAGAAAAGGAACCTCTGAATACTGGCAGTTAACCTTGCGAATTCACCTGAATATTAACCTTAAAAAAACTGCTGTGTTCCCTGGTTGTTTATTTAGAGGGTCAAATATATTCTGTGCTAAATCATTAATCCACTGAGTTCTTTTGACTTAAAATTTAAGAATAGGGCTTACAGAGATTACTTTTGAATTATTCTAAGAAAAATATCAAGAATACATTTAGCACTAGATAGTATGTTTTTTGTTTTCAAGAAGTTGGTTTCATGCATGAATAAAAAAAAAGTTGCTATCATTGCATATATAAAGCATTTTAGTAGATATATTTCAGTAGGTACATCCTGTTATTACAGATTTTCCTTAATCATCACTGATGTTATTGACACAATTGTCACCAAAAAGCCTATGTATAAATCGTGGCTATTCAAGTAAGCATGGGTGCAGGACTTCACTTCTTAGGCACAGATCCTTTGTTCTACCTTGAGATATTTCATCAATAAAACTAAAATGAACCAATATATGATTTTTCTTTTTTTTTGCAAAGAAGCTTCACTTGAAGAAAAATATACTTTCATGCTGTTAAGAGTTAAAATCAGCACCTCAGTCTGAGCCTGTGTAGTAATTAATTGGGCCAAACATTATTCTTGGTTAAGAAGGTGAAATTATATTATACTCCTTGACTCTATCTCTAGATTAACTTCATTTTCTCTTATAATTTACTAAATTAAAGCCAATTCTTTCCCAGTGTTGAAACTGAAAAATTTCCCAATGGCCCAAACTAAAATAATTTGAAGAACAAAATAAATAATGATTGCATACGATTATAACCTAAGAATAAATGTCCAAGAGTCTACACTAGTATAAATAAGTAATGAATTAATAAATAATTGGGAGATAGGAACAAATCTTCCCTACAGAAGATTTCTAAATAATAAATGTAAAAGGAAATGAAATAGAAAATCTCCATTTTCTGCAGTAATAATATCTGCACACAGGCTCCATGGATTAATAGGAAAAACATCAACTTAGTAGACAAAATTGAGAGCATATTTTTATATCAAGAGATCTCCCCCAAATATATATTAATTACAGTGGTACATATGGCCACAAATTCCTTGACACTCCTCTCTCTAGGAGGTAGTTAATTCCTATCTTCTTCAGAGTGTCCTGAGTTAGCAACTGACGTAACGAAGAGAGTATGGGAAAGGAGAAAGTCACTTCAAATCCGAGAAACTTGGTAGGTCCTAACCTGACCCTGTGAAATGAGGAGTGTAACATAACAAGTAAAGTTGGCACCTTGTTCTTCCTAATAGAGTGTCATACGAAGAGCACTGACCGCTGGTATTTTCCAAAGCATAATCATGAGAAAACATCAGACAAACTCTGTTGAAGGACAATTACCACAAAGTTCTAGATCGGTACTCAAAAGTATCAAAGTCAAGAAACGCAAGGAAAGACCAAGAAACCAACATACATTAGAGAAGACTAAAGGCTTGTGATGAAGAAAATGCAATGTTAAATCCTACACTGAATATTAGATTAGAAGAACATTTGTGGAAATGCTGATGGGATACAAATAGTCTGTGGCTTAGCTAATAATGTTGCACCAGTATTAAATTCCTTATTTTGATGTTTGAATGACAGTTATTTCAAATGACAGCATTAATGGAAGGTAGGGGATGGATATATAGGAACTCTGTGCTATCTCTACAACACTTCAGTGAATGTAATTTTGTAATAAAGTTGTTTTTTGTTTTTTTTTTCTTTCAAGAACAGGCTTTTGACTATGAACAGGTATTTTAAGATATATGACAAATTAGCTATGTTGGGAGGGTGCAAGTATATGTCACTTGCCAGCTACCAAAGAATGCAATGGTCAAGAAATTTTAATAATCGTTTTTTATGAAAAATGTATTCCTTATTTCTCAGAAGTTTCAATGTAGATAACATGCCATTTCTTTATATATACTGTAGACTTCTACATGTTTTTGTTTTCACGGTTGGAAGTAGGATAGCTAAATATTTTAAGAAAATATACCTTGTCAATTAAAGACAATATTGACCATATTTCCAGGCAACATTATTTCAAACTCTCATGACTTCTCCACATCACAGATATTATTTCTACTGTAATATCTGTTTTCTTTTCTCAGGGTGTTTGGGTTTATTTTCCTTTCTCTCATCCTGCTTTAAACAAACTATCTCTGCATTTTCTTACAGCCACCACTCTTTCATAAATCATTTAATTCAAGGCTATAAAACTGGTTTATCTTATCCTGATTAATCATCTGTCATGTCACTTGCTCACAATCCCTGACAGGCAACCTATCACTCTGACTTCACACTGGAGAGCTATCCATGTAGTTCTGACTAGAGGCAGACATGAGAATGGCCTTGCCCCACTCTACATTTTCACAAATCTAAATATACATCCTCCTAAATCTTTACTCGAATAAATGTTTAAAAAAAGAGGTAAATAATACAGAAAAATACACATTTCAGCCACTTATATATGTAACTTTGCATAAGATTGCCTCAACACTCAAAATTCACCAGTTATTTTACCTCAATTATTAAGTACATTTCTAATTATTCTTATCAATATAGTTACTATTTATTCTATAACTTAACAGAGGAAAATGTACTTTGAAAATGTGCTAATAAATCATTGCTTTTGTTACACTTCTGGTTGGTAATTGTGCATTATGTTTACGCCACCATTTCAGTCTGAGGCTATTAGCTATAACCTATTTAGCTCAAATAGCCACTTCTTTCTATTACCTCCATGTAAGGCTTTACATAACTGAGCATCGGATAATGAGACAGGAAGGACAATGAGAGAGCACCCTAGAGGACACAGGCATCGGAGAGAAGACTGGGCAGGTGGGGAGACAAAGAGGGAGTCCCAAGAGGGACAGAGGAACAGGACACAAGGAGTGTGCTTCCGTAACATGCCAAAGTCCAGTGCTTGGAGAATAACGGAATCAACACTAATTTAGTGAAAAGGGTAGGCAACAGGGGAACGCTAAGTATTTTAAGTTGGTAATGGGGCTTTTGCCGTGAAAGATACTAGTCTTTGAAATGCCATTAACTCTGAGATCAAAAGACTCAACCATTTTCAAGGAAATAAGAAAAAAAACTCTATAAAGGCAGGGGCACAGTTTACATTTTCCTTGTTCTGGGATATATACAGCCTGGCTATATATATATATATATATATTTTACATTTTGAGTTTATTAGTTTTCTATTAACTCCATGTAAAAAATTACTACTGACTTTAAGAGATCCTAAAAATAGACATGTATTATCTCAGTTTCTGTGGGAAAGGAACCCTAGCAAAGCTTCACTTGGATTTCTGCTCAGGGTCCCACAGGCCATCATCAGTGAGTTGGCTGGGCTGCAGTCTCCTTGTGAGTCTCAAGTGATACCCACTCCCAGACTCACCCAGAATGTTGGCAGGATTCCTTTTCTAGAGGTCATAGGGCAGAAGAGCCCGTTCACTTGATGACTGTCGGCTGGGTCCACCTGGAGTTCTTTGCCATGCAGCCCATCCATAAGTCATTTACAACATGGCTATTTGCTTCCTCAAGGCCAGGAGAACCTGCTCTGCTCTGCTAAGATGGGGTCTCACATAATGTAACAACCACAGGAGCAACTTGCCTGCCACCTTTGTCATGTTTGGTTGGCTAAACGGAGTTACCGGCCCCTCCCATACTGCATGAAAGGGGCTTGTGGAGAGTGTGACTCACTGGGAGTCAGGGGTGTGTCACCTTGACCTGTGTCCACCACACCTCAAAATAACAACATCCTGTATTAAAACTCTCAGGCTGAGAGTTCATGTTTTATTAAGCTACAGTTGAAAATATTTACATTTACCTACTTCAAAAAAAAACCACTCAAACATGTTTACTGTGGTTAAACTTTAATAAATTGCTTCCTCTTTATGGGTATTTTAGTTCATTTATGTAAGAAGGCTGCAGCATTTCAAAGAAAACATTCAGAAAAGGGGATTGCATTTTGCTTTCTTTTCAGTTCATATTCATCTTCCTTATTTTGAAATACTCTGCAGAACTGTACCCACTCACACTGAAAGTGCACATTATTGAATTTCATTTCATCCTCTGCAACCCTTGTGTCATCTTCTACTTCTCCAAATCAGGTTTCACATGTTCTACAATTTTCAGGGATATTTCCAGTGTACTAATTCTTTTTTTCTGTTTTTATTTTATTTAGTACTTACTGGCAGTAACAAGAGCAGTTTGGAGTGTGACAGAGGCCATTCCAGTGGGGCAATGAGGCTAACTGGAGCAGAATTCAGTAGAGTCATGGGCTGAATTGTGCCCTCAAACACTCATGTGCCAGGACCACAGAAAGTGATTTGGAGACAGGATCTATAAAGGGGTAGTTAAAAGAAGCTTATCAAGGGGGGCTCCAACCTAATATAACTGGTGTCATTAGAGGATGAGGAAATTAGGACACAGGTGGGAATGGAAGGAAGACCATGTGAAGGAGGAAATCGCCACCCACAGGCCAAGGACAGGCCCTGGTTAGAAGGAGCCAACACTGCCAGCACCTCAGTCTCGGACCCGTCAACCTTCAACTGTGAGAAAGACATTTGCTGTGATTTAAGCCACCTGCTCTGTGGCATTTTGTTAGAGCGTCCCTAGCAAACAACTATATATAGGCACACCAATTAATATCAGTCCCGTATCGTATCCCAACGAGCACCACACAGCTTTGGGCTGGTGAGCGAGACTGTCTCAGCTGGCCAGTCAGATGCCAGAACTGCACCTGCGCGCTACCCCGTGGCGGCGCGGAAGGTCCGTCAGGGCTGGCCGTCTCCTGTCCCAGGCCACTGTCTCATTCCCCACCTATTTACATCGGATGCAGATGAGGGAAGAGACTGATGCAATAGAAATCATTAGGACCGCAGCAGCTAGAGTCCCTCCTTATGAATGGCCAAGATGATTAGCATTTAAAAAAAAAGTTTCCAAAACTATTTTCCTTGATGAAATAAAACCAGGGGTTTTACAGAAGATAAAATGGTCTCTGTACTTTAATGGAGTCACAGGTGTTGATGATTCTGGGAAGTAAACGTTTGGTTTAATTTTGAACATCACCAGATCCACAAAGCGTGTAAAGTTTCATTAGTGATTTGGCTGAGAACGTAAAAATTAAGATGTAAGGGACAGTTTGGAGAAGAAAAAAAATAGTAAAATGGTAATATTCTGACACTGCCAATTATTTCCATAGCCCTCCTGAGAGACGTTATTATTAATATTCTCAATTAAGAGCTGGTTCTCTGTTGGCATTCAAATTCTTGTGAGAAATCAAATGCTGTTTTACTAAAAAGGCCTTGAAGCATTCTCCTTGCATGACTTGTATTTTGAGAACCCTTAGTACCTGCCTGAGCCTCCCGGCCGCGTGGTCCGCAGGACGCAGGCCTGACCGCAGGGGACACCTGCGCTTTCGATTTCACTTCATCTACTCCTGGTTCCAACAGTGGGAAGTCAAACCCTGAGCCCAGTAATCAACTCCGGACCTTTTCTGCCGGTGGAACCCTGGATCCCCTCGATCGCGTTTCTGATGCAGGACTTGAAAGAGAAGGACTCTCTTCCTAGAAAGGCAGTGATGAACTGTGTGGTATTTTATATCATGGGTGATAATAAACCGGTTACAAAATAATGTTGTTTTTTTTTACCTGCTTGATGCAAATACACATATTCCAAAGGCCTCATAATCATTCCTTGAGAACCAGGAGGAATATTGAAAATTTTTCTGTGACTTTAAAGCTGCTGTCCTCTTGCAGTCTCAATTTCTAACATAGTTAAGTATCATAAGATAATTAGGCATATATCATTAAAATATAAAAACTTTCTGAATCAAAGAACCAAATTAAAAGTGCTTTTTCCCCCATACCTTGTTTTTGTAATATTGTTCAATTGTTTGTAAAATGGTCAAATGATTAATAAGAATATATAAAATATTGATAGGAATAAAACTCTTCTTCTAGACACCTATCTAGCTTATCTAATTAGGTTTAAAATGTAATTTAAAACACCTTAGCAAGACAACAGATAATTTTTAAGAGTTTACAACAGGGTGGGATAAAGGTGTGATAGTCCAAAGTATACAATTTATCTCATGCACTGCCCTCAACAAACATTTTCCTGAGACAATTTGAAAAATGTATGCTGTTATGTCTTGCCCATTACACACAAAATACAGCTACTGTCTTAATGATTACTTAACTCAGATTTTTGCATCAATTTAATCATCTGTCCACAACCGAGAAAGTCTTCTCTTCAAAATGAAAACAAAAACAGTGTAATACACAAAAGCTTTAGAAACATAAATGAATGTAAAAATGAAAGAATTATGTTTATGGTCTCACATTTATCTCCCTGATATGGTTTTAATATTTCCCACATACCCCCATACATAAACAGATGTCTTCTTATTGTTCAGTAATAATTATTTCAGCAGATTGTTAGGAATTTCGGATATAGAAGGTTGCAACTGTTAAAATAGGAATAGCAAAGTTTCAGGTAACTTTCTATATACCTTGGGGTACAATTATATATAAAAATGGAAATGAAAAATTTTTTTAGCTCACAGGTTACATTTCAGTTAAAGTCTAGAGCAAGGGCAGATTTCTCAGCTCCTAACTCTTTGAAGAAGATTCTGTAAGTCTTCATAAAATTTCTCTCTAGGTTTATACCTCCAGTGGTAAAATTTGGATTAACTGAACAGCAATGAAAAAGAAGCTGTAGCTACTAAAGCCGCCTTCTGGAAAATCCCTTGCTAATGAAGAGCCTGCTGTGACCAAGTCCCAATAGACTTCCAGAGGCCCAGGTTGGTGTGCCCATCGGCCATCACCGGGTTTCACAGCTTGTGCTCCATCCTTTCATTTTAACTGGCTAGATAATCTTTTCTTAGAAAAAAATGTAAACTTCAGATAGGAAAAACATTATGAAAATACAACTTCTGAGAACATGTTATTCACTGTTTTTGATACTTTAAAAAAGTTTTTCACACCTGCATCTTATCAAGTTTAGACAAAAGTTACAGAAATCAGTTAAAACAACATGCACCCACTACCCAGATTTTAAGGATCATGTCATCTGCTTTGTATGTAGGTATGTATAAATTAAACAACATGAAAGCTCAATTTCCATCTCTACTTTTCTTTCCAGATGTAACTATTACAATGTTTTTTCAATTAAGTCTGAAGTCATTTAACATCGCTATGCTTTTTCCAAGTGAAAAAAATACCTGAGCATGTTTTAAATAACTTTATATACTGCCCCATCTTTATTGTTAACAGTTTTCTAGAAATATTTGTCTTTGTTATTCAAACTAAGCAATGTTTATTATTTTTAGAGAATCTAGTTAAGTTACTGACATACTTTATCAATTACCAGACTACTTCTGTGTCTGCTACTTTATTTCTGTCTCCCAGAAGGAAATCTTCTTTCTCTCAAAAGGGAATCATTTCTGTAAAACTAATTTTTAATGAATACAAATTTCCAATAAGGATATCATTTACTGATTGATATGTTGAAAGCATATTGATGACATCAATGTTTAAAACCATAAAATGTTTTAATATGTATATTTACAATCTAATACTATAAAAATAGGCATGTATTTTAATGTACCATATTTCATAACCTATAAAATATTCAATACTAGAAAATCTATTTGGGCCATTTAAAATATTACATATAATACAAAACACTAAAAATAAAGTCAGATGTATATAGTTATCTACTTACTCATCTAACTGTATTATTTAAATCAGTGTGTTAATAGTGCTCATCTTCATGTGGAAGAATTACGATTGGTTTTATTTCCCTTTCTTTGTGCTTAATTGTGTGTGTGTGTGTGTGTTGAGGATTAAGATACAGGTTGTATTTCAAATTATTCATATGCAATTCTAGCTTAATTATTTTATTAATTTAGAGCAGAAATTATATTGATAAGATCAAAATTTTTCTTTGTAAAACACTATTTCACATGTAAACTAAGTTTTGTTAACTCATAATATCTACATTTAGTGATTCAATAAAAAAGCACTTATAAATAGGTTACTGCCAATTATTAAAATTTTCAATAGAGCTATCAGGTAATAGCTGTATTACTGAGGCTTCAGTATTATTTTGTGAAAAATGGTTATTTTAATTAGATACATATTTGAAATTTATCTTTGAAAAAATTCTAGTTTAACATAAAAATTGATTTTTTACTCTAGGGAAATTGTTAAGGTAATTAAAGTCGACACATAGTAAACTCTTATTTTAGAAATTTTTGTACATTCTTGACATCACAATGTGATTCCATTCTTTTCGTGAGGACTGCTTGATATTTTTTATGTGACAATTTGGAAATAATTTACTGACATTATTACCAAGCAGCTTAATGTTCCATCTTTGGAAGGAGTCAATTCACATGAAATAGAGTAATTTTTATTAAACTGTATTTGCCAATAGGAGCTCAAGTGGAACATTAACACGATTAAAGTAATAGTGGGTATTTTTTCCCCTGTAACCTGCCCCAAGGTTCCGGGGGTAGACAAGCTATTCTCTCCTATTACACATGATATCTTACTGTCTGAGTATCACTTGCTAAATTGTAGATTTCACAAGTTGTACTGCTCCTCAGGTACTGTCATGTCTTCTAGAACCTGAATATGAGTTAGTCCCTGGCAAGAGAATTCACTCCTTGCTCTATATCTTGGTGATTGAGCATGGATAAACTTACCAAGATAGTGTCCCCAGGATGCCACAGCAGACACGGCATTCTTTATCCATTCTCCCTCTCTTTGCTTTTGTTTCAAATCCTATTTGCTGATTTTTTTGACACACCAGATTTGGCTTGTATTCGTAAAGAAGCATCCATGTAGCCATAAAAGAGCAAGTGTGATTCTATTCCGCCTTGATCATCATCAGTCAATTTGTCATTTCAATCTTGATGGCTGATCCCTCAACACAATGTAATGTTATAGAGAAGGAAAGAAAAACCATTGTATGACCATGGAACAGAGAGAGAATCGCTACTCAAGTCATATTTTGATAAGTAGGTTAAAATTGCTTCCTTATCAAAATAGGAAAGTTGCAGTAAATACAAAATGTCTACTTTTATGATATAAATGGAATACTACTACTATTGATATCCTAGATGATAATTTACTCTTGAATTTATCTATCCCCTCTCCATTTCTATCATATTCAGTTCTTGCTAGCTCATTATCATAAACATAGTTTGAAGGGAGTGTAACTAGCACCAAATACAAGTGAAAAACAGAGATGAGGATGTGACAAGACTTAAAGCTAAAGACATCAGTTTTTTTTATAACTTACACTAAATGGAATACTGTACTTTAAACCTTCACACGGTGAGCATATTTAATTGTAAATATTAGTTTAAATATAGTGGAATTAAGAGGAAATTAAAAGAACTTTCATTTTTTTGACATTCTGAAGATCAAATGTCTAATAAAGTGCACCTCACTTGGTCCACCAAGTTGACAGCCAATCAGCTTCTATCTTTAAAAGAAGGAGGTATTTTTACATGAATGTGATCATTTTTCAATTACATATGGAATGTGCTCTGTTCAATTTAAAGAGAAAAGAGCAAAACACAGTAACTGCATTAAGAATAACTAAGTGAAATTTAAAAATAAAAATATAACTATCATTAACATCTGAGTTGATATATTTCATGTATGTTTGCTCTTTGCAAAAGATTTGCATAACTTGGAGAATTTACAAGTGAGCTGTTTTAATCAGTGTATTGATTATAATTTCTCATTTCTCTACAATATAAAAACACAATGACCCTGGCAGGATTCACAGGATGAGAGGCAATGGTGTGTGCCAGACGTCAGAGGATGTCAGGGCATAAAAGAACTCCATATCCAATGTCAGAAGGCTCCAGGTGGCTACAGTAAAATTTACCCCTTTCAGACTCTCAGAGTTGCTTTTAGATCTTTCAGGCTCTTCAGCCTTGAGTTGAAGTATATCCTTATATTTGTACCCCTACATTACCTGACATATTGCTTCTTGCCAACTACGTATATAGTGACTAAAGACTTCTGAGCGCATATCCAGTGAATACAAACAGCACAGCCCTGAAAGGAAGGAAGCATCAAGGCTACAGCTCATTTTTGGGACCACTGTTGCCTCCTACCTTGATAGTTTGCGCAAACAGGTGACTCTACCACCAGTTAACCCATTCCTGCTTCTTGTTTCACCCCTTCAGGCTAAGTGGTTGTGCATCAAATAAGAGTTCAAACCAATGTTGTGAACTGCAGTTCTAAGTGAATTTCAGGAGGAAGCAAGCATCGAAACACCTATATTTTGAACATGGGAAATAAAGAAGACTCCTTTTTATGTCCTAATTTATAAATAAATTAAAATAGAATGAAAAAATATTATTGAATGACATCCTACATCAAGAAACTCAGTGTCCAGTATTATAAATAAAAAAAGCTACAATTTCCTTTTTTAATAGTAGTGATAACACATGTGATATATGGGAGTTTTGAGGAAGGAATTATTTATTGTGGCCAACTGGCAACATCAACCTTGTAAGGGCAATGTCCTTAATTCATGTTTGATTGAAAATGCATTTTTTACCCTTCCTGTTAAAAATATAATTCTCTTGTCTACAGAATCCTAAGCCAAAGTACACATTTATTTTTTTTTGTAATACTTTGAAAACAGTATCTCATTATCTTATGACTTTCATTATGGCCTACTAGAAATCATCTGTATATCTAACATTAAGTATTAGGAACAATTGTAATATGTTTTTTCTTTCTTGCTATTTTTCTTTTACTTTTGTATTCTGTATTTTCATTACTATTTGTTAGGCAAGTTATTTCTTTTTTAACTATTCTGGCTGAAATGTTTTAGTGCTTTTTAATCTAAGGAGTCACAATTTTCATTTTTTAGAAACATACTCAGCCATTATCTTCAGGACCATGTCTTCATGCCCTCCTTTCTTATTGGAATAAAAACAAACAAAAAATTTTTAAAAAGAATGTCATTTATGCATAGGACATTTCATGCATGTTTCTATGCTTATATACTGTGCAAATATTTACTGCATTTTTGGAGGTCTATTACATGTAGGAAGTGAACCTAGAGGAGGGATATGAGAGTTAACAAGAATACTGGCATTCATTTGAATCACAATTTATTTGCAATATGTCAGGAATGTTGATTGAAAACTGATTCTGTCTCTCATATCTCAAAGCGTTAAATATCTTCAACCTCTGATTCACCTGGTCTGCATTTTGTGTTATTTTTTACTTCTCTATTCCAATATGTAAATGTTTTATTCATGTTCGATTCTATAAAATCTGTCCATTAGGTATTATAAAAATAAATTTGTTTTATTCTTCAACATTAGTCTTTAACTTAGCATAACCTTGAAATCAAATGTGAAAATCTTACTGAGGATCCTTTCATTGCTCTTTAAAGAGAGAAAAGTTCAATTTGCCTTTACAAGTATTGTAATCAGTCACTTTGTCAGACAGTGTTATCTGCCCAATAGCTATCCTCCCTTCTTTTTAATAAAACTAATTAATTTACTTAATATGTTAAGAGTGTTCCTGTAGTACAAGTGATATAAGACAGATTAATTTATTGCCTTCATGGAATTACATTCTCATGCAGTCAGCATTATGAAGAAAAAAAGTATTTGGATAAAATGGTAGAAAGTTGTATGAGAGGTTCCTTAGGTAGGGTGAACAAAGATGTAACTCTGAAAGTGTACTTGAAAGAGATAAGTGAATGTGAGTGGGCTGACATCTGGTGGAAAGTCATCCAAGTATAAGGAATGTGACATAGGGACACCGTGAGGTGTTTAAGGATATAAATTTTATGTAAAGTCACAGGACTGCATGATGACCCAAGTTAATGGATATAAAAAGTGAGAGAGAGAGAGAGAGAGAGAAAAGAAAACCAGATCTGAATTCTGGAGAAGGATTTTCTTTAAATCCCTTTTTTATCAGTTAAGGAAAAAATAGGTTTTCAGAAATTACCTCACTTAGTAAAAATAATACAAATGACTAGTTACTGAACCTAATTTAATGGGATTCAGGGTTGATTAAATATGTTGGTTTTCTACACTATTGTACAGCTGCTGATATGGTGTGGTATGGTATAAAATAGTATACTGTGATAGATAAATATATTGAAGGATAAGATAGGAGAAGAGAGGGTAAAAGAGTGTGTGCAATACAGAATACATGTAGTGTAGTACTCATCTATCTGGTTTAATCTTTTAATCACTTCCTTATTCCTTAATCTTTAACTCTAAATTCAGTACTCTGAACTCCTTTCTGTTTCTCCATTTCTCCTACCTTCCGTACTTCTTCTTCCCCAATGTTACGGATCAGGCAATTCCGGAAGCATGAAACACACTCCCCAACACCTACAGCCTTCCACGACCTCCTGAAGTCTGAATTAGCATTCTAGTTGAGAAAGCTCCTTCTCTCTACAAAGCTCGGGATGACAGGGAATCACTCTTGCCTACAGTATGCCCACATTTTCCTTGGTTTTGTTTAAGCTTCATAATGTAAGAATCATGTATTTCCTTTTATTATATTCTCATTACTTTGTCTTAGTAAGTGTCCTATATTTCTCAATTAGATTATGATAACTGGATTAGCTTCTGATTGCCGCTTTATCGAGTTACTATAAATTTAGTGGATTAGAAACCAAAATTCACGTCCCTGAATTAAGTCACTGTGGCAGCCAGGATGGGTTTCTTCCTGTGGACTGTAGGGGAGAATCTGTTTTCCTGCCGTTCCAGCTTCCCTTACTCTTGGTGTATGGCTGCCTCTCTCCATCTTCAAAGCGAGCAACAGAGGGTCAAGTCTCTCACATCAAATTAGCTGATGCTGACTCTTCTCTCTTTCACACTTAAGGACCTTGGTATTGTAATGGGTCCACTTGGATGATTCAGGAAAATCTCCTTGCTCTAAAGTCAAATAATTAGCAAGTTAATCCCATTTGCTGCCTTAATTCCCTTTCATCATAAAACCTAACATACAAAAAAGAAATAAATAAAACCTAACATAGTCACAGGTTCCAGAGATGAGGATGCGTGTGTGACATCGTGTGTGTGTACAGGAATGCCATGGTGGGTGGGAAGGAGGGTTATTTCTCTTGGCATAATAAACAATAACAATTTGGTTACCTACTCTGATGAAGTAATGTGTATTACACATATTATCTGAATTAATATTCACAAATAACTCTTGAAGCTAGTTCTCATTTCAGGTTTGAAAATAATGCACCACGGTTTACAGTGCACACGTGCCTACCATCTAATAGTAAGTGGGAGAACCATGATTCAAATGCAAGTGAGAATTCCGAGTTATACCACTTTAGTGAGTTTTTATGCCCATTTCTTGCTCATCCTGTGAAATACTCTTCCATTGTCTTACCCATAAAATTCAACTGTGTGGCACAAGTTCGTATGCAGTCTTTATCAACAGGCCACAAAGGCCTTTCTGAACCAGTTGTCCTTCATGGAGACGCTCAAGCCTTCCATTTTTTTTTTTAAGCCTAATGAATATCAGCTGGGTTTCTGTCACTGTGGCCAAAAACATGTGGTCTAACTCAATACTTCAACTCATATATGCTAATTTATAAGATGTTTTATATATATTTTATTGAGCACTTATATCTACATTATTTTACTTAATCAGAGAAATACCTGCATTTTAGATGTGTTCCCCAAATTAGAGAGGAAGAAACTGAAATCTGTTCCCCCCTTTAATTGCATTTGTTAGTTACATGATAGAGAGGGATAGATGGATGGATACATACATAGATATATAAACAGATACTGTTGAGAATCAATATTCCACAGATTAACTGCATGAGGACAGTGAGCATGTTATCTGTTCTTTGTTACATGTTCAGCTGCCTGTAACAAAAGATGAGAAACCTGGTTACCAGTTTAAAACAACATACACTGAACTCTACAGCATCTTACTGCACAGATAGACAGTAACTGTAATAAGCAGGGTGAGGACTTGATACTATGGGTGAATGTTGAAACCACAATGTTGTTCATGTGAAACCTTCATAAGATTGTATATCAATGATACTTTAATTAAAGAAAAAACATACATTGATTCTTTCACAGTTCTGGAAACTAGAAGTCTCAAGTCAGGTTGTCAGCATGGTCACACTGTCTCTGAAACCTCTGGGGGAGAATTCTTCTTTGCCTCCTCCCAGCTCCTGGTGGTTGTTTAGCAGTCCTGGGAGTTCCGATCTCTGCTTCTGTGTTTACACAGCGTTCTCCATTCATGGGTCTTTGTTTTGCTGCTTCTTATAAGGACACCAGTCATATTGAATTAAGGGTCCACTCTAGTCAGGTATGACCTCATCCTAATTTAACTAATCATCTCTGCAAAGACCTTGTTTCCAAACAAGGTCACATTCTGAGATTCTGGGGATTTGATTTCAACATATCTTTTGGAATGATACACTTAAACTCATAATAGATACTTAAATAATTAACAACTAGATAAATGATGCAGTAGTATATAAGGGTCTGTTTATAATACTTAACAACAAAGGCAAACAAAAAAATTGCCACCTTCATTGTGAACTATGAAAAGACAGAGCTCACGTGTGGTGTATGCCAGTAAGAGTGGACCTTTAAAGTAAAACACACCATGCCAAAGACAGTAGGGAATGTCAAATTAAAAAGTAAAGAGTTGAGATTTGTTGCTCCCAAGACTTCTTTTGATCTTTGGATGGTATTTTAGTGATAATGTCCTCAGCCTCAGACTGTGAAAGCAATCAGTGAACTGATGGTAAGCCAGTCCTCAAATTTCCTTGTTGCTCCAAGGCCAGCCAACCGCTAATTTCACCCTTCCTTCCATGCTTTCTAATAAGTGAGGCGAAATTATGTTATATACACAGGCAGATTTACTGTGAAGTTAATGAAGATTAAGCTCCAGGGCCTTCCAACTACATGGGCTTTTTCCAGGGCCTTGTACCTAATTTAGGTTTAGTAATGTTGTATGCATTTTTAAAACATTATTGCCCAGATTGTATAAGCTTCAGGCAGCACAAATCCTGGATCTGCCTTTGAACAAGTTCTAGCCAATTAATTATCTTACATTTTGATTGGAAGACTTTTAGTACTTCAGAAATGGTAAAACTGTTCAACAGAAATGTTAAAATGAAAATAACACATTTTGAGCTGGCATAATCAGAGTGTATTGTTCTGTATGGCACCCCATCAGCAGAACACCAGCCTCTTAATTTCTTGGGCCCTTTATTTTTGTTAATGTGTGGCGAGGATTGTTACTTTCAGCGCACATAGTGAGAGGAAATGTGAACCTTGTTATGAAGGGGAGGGTGCGCTAAACAAAACACGGACCCTGAGCAACTTCACCAAAGTCAAAGAGGAGCCCGTGCTGCTGCAGAGCTCCCTCTTAGGGCCACAAATACATGTGCTGTTACAGGTCATGGAAGGTGGCGCAAATGAGGACACAGTTCACTAGCTTGCCTGGGAATCTAACTAAAGATTTCTTTAGAGAACTAAATTCTTACAAAACCAATATGGTAAATGTTAATCAAATTTCTGACGCTTAGTGACAAAAATATCCTTGAAAGCAGATCACGATAGGCCCTTTGTAGATCACGCAACACAGATCGCATCTGCTTGATTTTCAGACTTGCTCCGCATCATCCAGTCATTAATCTCTCAGTAATTTATCTCCCAGCTTCCCATTTGTTTCTTTTCCATATCCTCTTGTTACTATATTGACTAAATGTTGACCCTCATCACTTATTCCTGGTTTAGTATTGTTTAAAATACTGTTGGCATTCATCATCACCTTCATCCAATCTGCTCCAAGTCCAACCTATTGTTCAGGTTACTCTGGTCATCCTCAGGAATGCGGCTACCTGTGCCTCAAACCCACTCCTGAAAAACCCCTACTCTTCTTGTATCCAAACCCACTAGGATGCAAAGAGAGCAAGTAAATTGTTTAGCGACACATGCAAAAGTACAACAAAAAACAGAACTTATTTATCCTAATTTTCTTTCCAACTTCAATGCATTATTTAGAATATGTATTAAATAATTCTCATAAATCTTTTTATGTTTTTCTAGAAGATAGCCATTTCATGAAAGATCCAGAATAGAAACTGCTTATTCCAGTAGGAAGCAATACACACAGTGCTTTTTAATTCAGCTTCCACAGAATGCAAAAATATGTTCTGCAATGCAATATGCCCATTAGTTATTACATGAATTAAACTGTCTACCTTGCATCAATATCATTACCTAACAGGAGGCAGAACTTTAATCTTCAGTTCTTTTTCAATAGCATCAGCTATTTAAATGTGCTCAATTTTCACTGTACTAAATATTTTTGGACTTCAGTAACACTGATCTGAATTCACTTGATTATTCCTATCTTATGTTCTTATTTATATTGAGTAAAAAAGTTTTGAAAAATACATTGCCAGTTTGTAGTTGAATGCTTCTAAAATATATTTATAACTGAAATACCTTCCTATACTGGGCTTTTAATTTTGAACTCACAATCTAATAAAATAGATTTATTCAATTTTATATTGTTAGTTGCCAATAACACTAATAATGTGTCTTCTCATTATAAATAGGTACTGTTTTGATCTCTGTTTCAGGAATATCAGTGCAATATGTTGTCAGATGCATATGGTTATGTTTTGGTAATGCATTTTACATGACTGGAATATTTTAAGTGATGACTGCAAGGAAAATCTGCATTTCCCTCTAAAGGTTCAACCAGGCCTGAGTGTTTGAGTTTCATAAGCTGCACAGGGAAATTTTTGCATATTTTTTCCTATTAATGTACATTCCAGACCAGTGTCTGGTACATGGTAGGTGCTCAATAAATTTGCTGAATGATTGAAAATAAAAGGCAGCACCAACCAAACAGTGATGGAAATGTTTCCTGAGAGGCTACTTTTATAATTCCATCCTCAAAGGATTTGGTCCATCCAAACATCTCATGTTCACTTTGAAGAATTAATAGTCTCATACTATACATAGACATTGCAGATCTTTGTAAAATTTTACAGATCATGAGAGAATCACTGTCAGAGAGTAGTTCTCAAAAATGCTCCAAGGAAAAATAACTGTCCTGCTCAGTAGTGCACTACCATCAGTGTTTCATCAACAATGCCAATCCCAGACATTTTCATTAGCTTCTGTGAGGAAAGGTACTAGTGGAAAATAAGCCTTGATGTATTCCAGCACATAAAAATTCACTAATGCTAAAAACCATAATTACTTAAAATCTAAAATGCCTCTGGAATGGAGTACCTACGCAGCACTAAAGTTATTTTCTAGAAAATAAGTGGTTTGCCAAAGGGCTGCACAGAAGAAAGTGGGTTATTTGGAGCCATAACACCCCCATAGTATTAGATTCATCACAGCTTTCATTTCAAATTAAAACACTTGCTTTCTAAAAAAGTACACAGGAAAATTAAAGTCTGCTCATTTAAGATATTTCAACAACTGTTTTTTATATCTTAATATAATTCAGCTTGAGTAGTTGTTTGCATAAAACTTGGGGCAAATATCTCTTTAAGAGTAAAGTACAAGTGAAGGGAGAGAGGACAGCACTGGCTCTTCACCATCAGACTGCAGAGTAGTGCATAGTGAAAATGGAGCCTTGATCTAGCAAGTGTCACCAGAACAGCAGCAGAATCCACTGCGTCCTCCTTTGGAGCAAAAACGAACACATGTGCAACACCCCCTCTCTCCCCAGCCTCATAATGCACATGCAAGACATGTTTTCTTCATTTTTGCTTTCCAAGGGACTGAATATCAAAAACATGGAAATCATCAGCTTCAGAGAGGAATGCTTAAAGTTCCACTTGCAAATACCTGAGGTAGCATCACACTTACATATGTGTATTGGCCAAAAGTGGATTTCTTAATAAAATATGCCTTCTCAATAATTATACCTCTGGAATAGTGTTGGTCTGGTTCTTAAAAGGACTGAAATTAATACAGTCAGTACAATATGGAAAAAGTTGGGAAAGTAAAAAAGAAAAGACAACTTGCCATGCATTTATTTTGAGATGGGCCACAGTTTCAGTGTCTAGCAGAGGATCTAAGCCTAATTTTGAAGACAGGGACTGTATACTTCCAAGTTAATCTTAATTTCAGCATACTGTGTAAATCCTTAATACTTGTACTACATAGCTCTTTTTAATTAAAACAGTTTTTGCTTACGTATGTTGTTAGACTACTTTTTTCCCCTCAGAGCTATTTTTAGGACTACCTAGTTTCTACGATCACCAAAGAGGAATATCCAGAATACACAAAATCTGACTTGCATGCCAACTTCACAAACCAAAACACTTACAGTGTCCTTGGCCTACTTTGCTGTTTTGAAATAAAAATTCACTGTAGAAGAAGTCCTCCTTTGGCCTAAAGCATACATCACCATACACTGCCTCAGCATTAATCACCACTTCATTCGACTTATTTTTCCCCATTTGATCTATCCTGAATTGGCCCACTTCTATCATGTATGTGCCTTGATATGCCAAGTTTATCACACTATCTTCATATCTGTATACTGTTTTACAAGATCTTTCCCTGCAACACAGTATCCTTCCATTAAGTCTCAATATATAATGTCATATATATACACACATAAAATTATTCTCTAAATTGTAAATCAAATGTCTATGATAAATATTCCCCACATCACATTTATAAGTTATAATTACTCTTTTGTATAAACTCATAAGGAGCAGATCAGAGGGAATCTATCATAATAATAGAGAGGGAGAGAGAGCCAGAGATGGTCAATGACACAGAAGTACCAGGATGGAGAGATTTTTAACAATCCAAGGGAGAAACATTTTTAAAAAGAAATGGTCAATAGTGTCATCTGCTCAAGGATTATGACACTTGATGGAAAAGTTTTATATATGGCAATAGAGAAACCAATGTCCAAATCTGCCAACTTAATTTCAGATGCAGAAGCCAGATGGCAATTTTACTACAACTGCTTTTTGGACCCATCCAGTTATGTACTTACTTTTATCAAGACGTGAGGAGGTTCTCTGTGCAGTTTAAGGATATAAAAAGGATGGAGGATTACTGTCTTGAATTTCTGATTGAAATGTATACCATTCACAAAAATAATTACTTAAATCATAAATCCACACCCACATACACATGCTAAACATAAAATACTACCACTATTATTCACACAGTGATGTACTCATCAGCTGACAAACCATCCTTATTAGAAAATTAATGTGACACTAAGTAGAGTCAGCTCAGGAAAGGCCTTCACCTCAATTGCATAGAGAGCCTTCCTTTTCTATTGTCAAACTCCTTAGCATTTACTGCGCCTCCAGTGATGTCCCAGCTCACTCATGAGCCACGGTAACCGATATCAAGTGGTCCCTGTCTTATATAACCTGTAGGAGAGAAGGAATAGCCAACAATATATCCTGGCAGGTGCAAAAGGAGACAATCCCAGGCACTGGCTGAACAGCAAATGTTTCTGCAGGAGGCTGAAAGCATCAGAGACACGAAAAACTTCAAGAAAACAGGATGAAGAAAGGGGTGGCTGCAGGTGATAAGAAGTGTATTTTTTTCCCCCAGTGACTGATCTGTGAGTGAACCTTAGGTTTCTGAGTAAGCAAGTCAGGCCAACTATCAGCTGAGCTAGCCAATGCCTAGTGTTTGGTCTAGAATAAGTGAGAATCCCCAGGAGGTTGTAGCACAAGTGTCACAAAGCGGAGGGGCAATGTGGAAGCCGAAATGGCCTGATTCTCCAATGCTAAGAAACTGTAAACTAGGTCAGACTCACACAAAATCAGGAAGTTTGTAATAACAGGAGAGAAATATGTGGAATTTTCATAACTAGGGAGTTAATGATGGATTGTGTTAATTAAACGTATTAATATCATCCTGGGGTGTCTTACAAGTTATCTCCTTGGAAAGCCAATACCTGGGGAAAGTCACGCAGGAATGCACCATTATTGCTTGACTCCAACGTGATGTTCTACCAGCAGAGATACAGCTCCATACATTTGCTCCATACACAATTACTCAAAATTTAGAGTCTTAGTTTCCTCATCAACAACAGGGTGAGAGCTACCGTGCTGTTTGTTAACATTAGGGAAAATACAGCAGTGCTACATTTCTTCTCTATCATCCAATCTGAAAAATATTCTTGTTGCAACTGCTCATAAATATTCTGGACAGGCTCATTACCTCTACTTTGTGTTATGGTGGAAGGTGATGTATATGCTTCCCAGGATTTTGCTGACCAAAGATGACTTCTGACAAGTTTATTACTTAAAATAAAAATCAACAGGACAAAAAAGCCTTATAATCTTTGATTATTTCTTCTGTTGCCCTATTTTCACTGACCTCCCCACCTACACCCATGGCTGAAAGACCTGGGTTATGCAGTTTGCATCAGATTCACCAGGTATTACTGTCTTCTCCAACCTCCTCCACTACATAGACCCTGAAAATATTTTAGTATCTCTTTCAAGTCTCTTTTCATAACACAAGTTTACTATAAAGTCTACAGTATACAATTTTACAGAACACTTAATTACAACTGCACAAACACATACATATGCACACACACCACATACACAAAGGAGGATCAAATTTTAACCAATAAAAGTCTACGTTGGAACATTAACAATAAAAATGAGTAAGCATTTATAGACATTGAATAAAATTTTCTCCCTTGTTGATTGTTAAATATCCAGAACCCTGTTACCTCTAATATCTGCTATCTTTTTCCTGGAATGAACATATCACTCTACACCTAAGAGATCACTCGCCTAAACTTCTAGGGAAGGCTCATGATGCACACCACTGCCTGAATTCCACTCGTGCCCCTTGTTGAACTAGGAACACATACACTGAGCAATGTGAATGCAGTTCTGTGTTAGGCTCCCCCGTCTCGATCCTCTCTTTAAACCTTATACAACAGCCGATCACCACTTCACTGTTCTACAACAAAATGAACTTCTTATAGACCAAAACATAACACATAATTGAATCATTTAATGATGTCTGTTACCTAACCATTTATTGCCTCTTGAAGTGAAATTCTTTACTAAGACTTTAACTCTGGGCTCGGTCCCCTTTACTGTCACAGCCCATTTCCTTTTCTGACTCCCCGTTTCTATCAAGTGCTGCCCCTGCAAAATCATAGCCATATTATAAAAGTATTTTTCTTATTTCAGATCCTCTTAGAGGCAGAGACTGAACCAAGAATTCAAGGGCAAGTGATTTGTTAACAAGTGCTCCCAGGAGATACTAGAAAGCACATGGGAAACAGGACAGGGAAGCAGGAGATGCCAATCCAGCTGATGCAGGGGAGAGCTCTGGACTGTAAACTATGCCTAGGAGTCTGTTTGCTCTGAGACAAATGAGCAGGGTGTTTGGGCTCCAAGTCAAGTAATAATGAGCTACAGGCTTCCGCAGGTGCTGAGAGGTGACATAAAACCCTAGACACTTCTGACCCTCCATACAGCAGAGGGGGAAAGATATCCCTCAAAGGGTGCAGGGGCAAGCAGTGAAACACACAGGAGTGTGGCAGGTCTGATGGCACACTGTGCAGGTGTGGAGGGTCAGAGCTGACTTGGGGAGGAAGGGCTCAGGGAGGGCAGCATGAGGAGTTTGGGGAACCTCTGCCCTAAAGGGAATCTATGAAACTGGCCAGAATTAGTAAAGACAGTCATTTAAAATCTCTGGAGATTAATCAAAGGGCTAGTTTACAACAACCTAAGAGTCATTTTTCAAGAACATCTACGGACCTAAGACGAATGGGGACACCTAGCATTAGCAGTGGGTGCTGCATCCACCCCAAGGCTGCAGGAGAAGCTAAGCTGCAGGCTCAGCAGCCAAGGGCAGGCTGCCACACCCCTCGGCTCAGGGTGTTAGGAGAGCTATTCCAGGTGGATTTGGCAGCTAAGTGAAGGTTGGCGTATGTGGAATATCCCACTTGGGCTCTGTGCTGCAGAAGGTTTGCACTGGGAGGAAGTCGGGTGGGGTGTGATGGGTTAGGAGGAGATGCACCAGCTTCTGGAAATAGCAGTTGAGAAGAACAAACCACTTACTACTTATAGGGACTGTGGGACTTGGTAGTTACTGGTGCTGAGTGCTGCTGGCTCATGATAAGGAGAAGATGAGAGTTTCAGACCAGCTACTGTCACCTCGAAGCAGCTGTCCGGGGCAGTGCGTCCCGTGAGTGCAGGTGAATATACTCATCAGCTGCAACCGGAGAACTTTCAGAACAGAAAGCAGGCATGGGCCTCAAACATCAGAGATGGCAACATTTTCAGGCTCAGCCAATCTGCTGTGCTATAGTCTAGGCCTGATCGGTAAGTAACCCTGACTCTCAAAATGAGGAAATCTACATAGAAATCTAAATGCTTTGATTACTCTGGACTTTCTCAGCTTGTCTAAGAAATATGCTTATAAGAGGCAATGGACATTGCTGATTAACTCTATAGATTGCCATTTTCTACAGGTGAGGGCTTATGGTAGAACATGATGTTACAAAAATGGTCTAACAGGTCCCAGAAGAGTAGAGACAAGGTGGCAGGACTGAATGGTCAGAGGTAAGTAAGGTGCGTGTAATTAGTACATACAGGGGGCCGATTTGGAATGGCAGCCCACTTGGTATGATCAGAGCCTTACAAGGATATATAGTAATGGCTAATAGATAATGAAGTTCTTAAGGGCAGTATCAGATGGACACCCAGCCAGACTATTGCTTAATGTGCATTATCAAAGGACAGGAAGAAAGGAGTAACAGAAAATTGAGGTCAGCCTCTCCACTGGAAAATCATGCAACATTTGCATGTATACTTTTGGGTATAAATTCTGCAGCTTCATGGAGCCATGATGTAACACTGTCACAAAGGACAAAGCCTAGGGACTTAAGCACAACTATACATGCCTACCTGGACACCACTATTCTGCCTCTGTTTTGAAGAGGCAAAACAGAAAGGCAAGAGACAGATCACAGCCCTGTAACATTTCCAATGTTATCATCATACCATCAAGAGCAAGGATGTAATGCAAATAAAGCTCTTTCTCGGGGAGCTCAGATCTTATCTCACTGTGACCAATCCACTTTGGCTGCTTAAAATAGTAGAAGAAGTTAAAGAGTGGTTTTGAAAATAAGAAAAATAGATTTGTGTTTTAATCTTGACCTGCTTAAACTATAGTGAAATTTATTAAAATAACCCAAAAAATGCTACATGTTGAATGAATAAAAGATTCAATCTTTATTTTCACTCTAAAAAAATGGCATTCTTCTATAAACAGATAAACAGGCATCTTTGAACGGCACACCATAGTAATAATTTCAGTTATATTTTGACAGTTACTCCTAATGTCTTCACAAAATGCTTTGCTCAAAATCTTAATAAGCAGTCTTTCAGAATTTTCTCTCTCCAATATAATTGGCAAAATTAAATTTTCTCTGATATAATAGGCAACCACTTTTGATAGGAATGTCATGACTGACATCAACAAAAAATTTTAATTGTAAATGCCAAGTTTTATCTTTTATCCTTATTTTTTCAATGACATAATCATGTCATTTTGTCAATGTCTTTATACATTTTCAAATTATGTGTATTAAAATGTTGATTAAGTGGCTTATATCTGAAAGTCTTCTCCAACTCATTTTTAAGTCAGATGCCAATATTCCTAATGAAAAACAAGTGGGTTGCCAAATATTTCTGAAGATTTTATTGATAAATTTCACCAGTCATGTCACTAAAGGATATTTGATATTTATATACTTCCATATAATTCTCATTCATCTATAAAAAAATAATAAAATGCCATTTAGAACTTTATGAGAAATCACATTAAAGATACTGGAAGTGATTCAGACTAGATTATATAGCTATCTGAAGCTAAATTTAAGTCAAGTACCATTATGAGAAAGTTATTTTATAGCATTACTTCTTTTTTTTTTATCTTACATGATCTTATGTGCTGTGGTTGTTCTAGCTTTCTCTTTAATTTTCTGTGCCAATTATTTTTAATAAAATAAAAACTCTGCTAAAATATAAAACATCTATTAATGTTACAACTCAATGGAAATAAATATATAATGAAAGTTAAGGTCAAAATAATTAAATTTGCAAGAAAATACACCAAATTGAAGATTAATAATTCTGGAGCAGACAAAATACAGTCTTGTGAATCAACTTTGAAGACAGGACTTCCATTTACCACATGTAAGAATGAATTGGGAGAGTGGCCAAGGTCTCTGAGGTTTAAATTTCTCAATTTAAAATTCCAAAATCTGGGTCACAATTATGTAAATAACAGAATTTTCTAAGTCAAATGTCTATTACTCATATCAAAATGTATACCATTGTCTGAGAAACTTGGAAACATCTGGAATAAGATTTTGTAAGAGTTGGATTAACACTGTTATCAGTAACTAAATATTAATTGGCCAAAATCTAAGCAACTAAGAATGAATATAATAAGAAGAAAGGGATGGTTAGCAGTTTGAAATACATTCTCTCATTTTACCAAAACAATAACCCTGTGTAGCTCTGGGGGAAAGGGTATTCCCGACCCAGGACAAATCCCCTATGAAACCAGGGGAGAAGTAGGGTGGGAGAAAGGCTTTTTCTTTCTGACACTAGCACGGCCCAGCCCCAGCTGCCGCCTTCGCCCGCTCACGCTCTGCTCTCAGGTGCGCTCTCTACTTCCCACCTGCCCTGCTGGGAAGAACTCCGTGGGCGGGCCCTTGGTGACTGGCAGACACCAGACCAATTACATACCAGGAATGGAGGGGAGGAGAGAAGGCGGTTCTCTCTTCAACCCTTGGCCTGAGGCTGCAGGAGGCTGGAGGGGTAAACACCTACTGTTACTTAAGTGGACCTAGGCCAGGAGAGAGATTCTGGAAATTCTGCAATTTACTCCACACCCTGGGAAGAAAAGTTAACGTAACCCTGCCTAATCTTCATATAAGCAGACTCCCCTGATAATGAGGTGATGGCATTTACTGTGTGAGAATCCTTATGAAGGGAATACTTTAAATAGTAGGTACCTGGTCTGTCCTTGGCTGCTTCTGGTCAAGAAACCTGAAAATTATGGACTTATGGGAGATGCCTCCCTGAAAAACATCAGGGAAGCTATATAACCTTAAGTCTAAAATGATGAGGATTCATGAGAAAGTATTTCCCTTCTGTGTAAGTAACTGCATGCACTGCTTGGAGACTTCCAACACGAGAACACTTCCAAACCTAAGTGCGGCCAAGGATCTAACTTGGGACTAGCTGGGGAGCAGTGCTGGGGATCTAGATCTCCTGCTGCTTCGCCTCAGCCGCTGGTGTTACTCGTGTATATGAAATTATCAGTAAAACTTAATACTAAGCAAAATATTTGATTCCTGTGAGCCTGATTCCTGTGGTCCTTTCTGTTATTTCAAGATGCCCACATAAAGTCGTTTCCTTTCTAAAATACCTCATGTATTTTCTAAGTTGTACTTACCGTGGCATGTTAACAACAAAGACAACCATTTCATTTCTTTTAGACATAAACATAGTGTTTACAATTAAGTATGGATGTATTTCTCTGGGAAATAATTTCCTAATTAATAGTCATATTAACAGTAATATTAAAAGTTGGTAATTTTTCCTAATAGATGTTATTTCAATACTAATGTAAGATTGAATGCAGCAAAAAGAATTTCAGGAAAGATTATCATTCATGCTAAACATTTGAACCACAGACTATGTATGTTTTCACAGTGAGGCAGGTGGCACTCATTCCACACCATGCAAACCATAGTGATCTTGTTCTTGTGTTAACATTTCACTATCCACCGTGATTTGGACAATGAGATACTCAGCCACTTAAACATGTTCTTGAGTATAACAAATACATTATTACATTGTTACTAATAACAATGATCAGTTCAAGACTCAGTGATCCTGAGATGAGAGTTCCAGAGAGCCAGTGCTCCCGCTGTATCACTGACCACCAGCCCCCCCCAAAAAAGAGACATTATCAAGCTAATTAAGGCAGTGTATCTTCAAAAACAAAATGTAAAATGTTAAGAATGTCACAAACATCATTTTAAGTTTTATAAACAAAGAAAATACAAATATGACTTCCAGACTCTAACACTGTAGGCATGCAGGGATAGGAAAATTTAAATTTGTAAGACACTGAACTTATGTTTAACTATGCTCACATAATTAAAATTAGTTCTCATTTCTTTATTTCAGAAAGTTAGCTCTAATAGTCATTTTAGTTGTAAGGGTTTTTTTATATATGTGATATTTTTTAAATATGTGGGTTTTTAAAATATGTGATACTGATGTAAAACTAATCAAAGTCCTTATTTTTACTCAGTAGCAGCTTCAGTCAATATGTATGTTTATACACTGGCTTGTATACTATACATGGCAAGTCAGTGATCTGATTTAATGCCCATCGAGATAAAATATGCTTCATCTTAATAGAGTCACATTTTGGAACCTTGTGAAACAACAGGTGACATGACCTTGAAAGTTTTATTTACATATAAATATATATTTACATACATATTTATATATGTATGTAAGTTATTATTTT
This sequence comes from Manis pentadactyla, assembly GCF_030020395.1. Classification (NCBI taxonomy): domain Eukaryota; kingdom Metazoa; phylum Chordata; class Mammalia; order Pholidota; family Manidae; genus Manis; species Manis pentadactyla. Next base: position 152,343,291 of record NC_080024.1, on the reverse strand, counting down.
ATTCAGATTACATGTTTTCTAACAGTTATAGATGGGAAATTCCTAATAACAAAAAGCATATTATTTATATTTAAATGTGTGATTATATACATATTTTATGTTATCTACTCATTCATTTCTCCAGAAGGAAAAAAATTAATTCATTGCCCAGTTCAGTGATCACTTTGCTCTCATTTCTGTCACAAAGTTGTCTTTTGTTAATGATAAAAATAAAATAGTCAAAGTATTTACTCTTGTTATATACTAGTGTCCTTCCTGTCCCTCAACGTTAAACACACCGAAGTGATCGCAGCAGCACTGCAAACAGACAAAACAAAGACAGCAGGTGACTGTTAAAAGAAAATGTGGTCAGGTCTTCCGAGTTTCAGCAATCCTTAAGCGTCCCTTTCCACTCTTAAAATTCATTGAGGATCCTAAGGGGCTCTTTCTTTTATAGTTTATATTTATTAATATTTAGTGTGTTAGAATTAAAATAGATTTTAAAATTTATTCAGTAATCTAAACTCACCAGCATGTGTTAACATAAAAATATTTTTATGAAAATTTTTCCAGAAATACATATTGAAGATTGTGTTATCATTTCATTTTCATAACTCCCTATATAATGTCATTTAGGTTCTCACATCAGTTTCTGCATTTGTTTCAATATCACTTCTCAGTAGTTTCTGGAAACATAATTATATACTCACAAGGAAGAGAGAATGAGAGAGCTAAGGATTTTATTACTTTGAAAATATTAGACTTCTGTGATACCTTAACAAGGATCTCAAGAAACCCCACGCTCTCCAGATCTTTGAGAACTGCTTCTAAACTTTAGCCTGAAATCATGATCACTAGGGAATAGTTATTTCAAAGTCTCATCAATTTAAGAATAGCAGGTATAGTCTTTAATCTCACATTATCAGAGACGGAGAAGGAGGCATCTCCCTAAGCCTGAATCAGATGTAACACCCAGGGAACCACTGGTCCCAGACATGGCTCCTCACACCTGCTCACAGGTAGCAGCAAGTCCTTCTGGTGCCTGAGAACCCTAAGTCAATGAGCTATACCCAGCAACTCCAAGAAATCAGCAATATTCTCTATGCTGCTATCCCCGTGTCCAAATCTATAATGTTTGGATATTTGTACCTGATTATTCCTGAGAAAAGTAATATTTGTTTTGCACTCTATCTCTGAAGTTTTCCTCCAAAAATCTCCAGGGCTCACCTAAGTACCGACGCTGACCTGCTGGATGCTGGAATCTGAACAGCTCAGGGCCTCGGTACGGTAGGTTTGTGTACCAAGTGGCAGACCCTCCAACGGTTCAGATGAGATGTTTGTGTGAGAGAGGGACTCCCGGGGGCCTGCACCGCCACCGACCGCCTTCTGACTCTAAGCCAATGCTGCCGCTTACAGTTACATCAACACCTGAAGTTCCTAAAGGATTCCACATGCTTCTCTTCATGGAGAGGAACCTAAGGAACTTTTATGCCATGTGCACCAGCCAAGATTACTGTCACCTGAGAGATGGCCTGATTTGCACTGAGCTCACCACCTTGCATAGGTCTGTTCCTTAAACTCACCATGCCTGAGTTCTCAACTACAAAAGGCAGATAATTTGCCTAACAGTATTATGAGTGTTAAAACAATATACCGGAGAGGAGGGGCGGAAGATGGCGGCGTGAGTAGAGCAGCGGAAATCTGCTCCTAAAACCACATATATCTATGAAAATATAACAAAGACAACCCTTCCTGGAATAAAGACCAGAGGACACAGGACAATATCCAGATAAACATCCGCACCTGAGAGAACCCAGCGCCTCGCGAAGGGGGTAAGATACAAGCCCCGGCCCCGCGGGAGCCGAGCGCCCCTCCCCCCAGCCCCCGGCGGGAGAAGAGCAGGCAGAGCGGGAGGGAGACGGAGCCCAGGGCTGCCGAACACCCAGCCCCCGCCATCCGGGCCAGAGCGCAGGGCCCTCGATACTAGGAAAACAGGGCAGCAAGAAGAGTGAGCAGGCAATGGAGGCCGGGCGACAGAGGACATAAGAAAAGCGCGCGACCATTTTTTTTTTTTTTTTGCTTTTTTGCTGTTTTGTTTTCGCGAGCGCTTTTTGGAAGTCTTAAAGGGATAGGGAACCCAATACTAGGGAAATAGGGCAGAAAGACCAGTGAGCAGAGGCCTGAGGCTGGCAACGGAGAATAAAGAAAAACGAACGACAGACTTTTCTTTTTTTTTTTTAATTAAAAAAATTTTTTTTTTTTTAATTTAAAAATTTTTTTTTCTTTTTTTTTTTTGGTGGTCGTTGTTTTGTTTTGGCGTGTGCTTTTTGGAAGTCTTAATGGAGCAGGGCGGGACACTTAATCCAGAGAAAGGGAATCCGGGATCTCTGGGCACCCTAACCCCTGGGCTGCAGGGAGCAGGGAGGCCCCTTACGGAGATAAATAGCCTCCCAGCAGCTCCTGCTCCAACGCGACTCCACCATTTTGGAGTAGCTGCCCGAGCCAGGCCACGCCCACAGCAACAGCGGAGATTAACTCCATAGCAGCCGGGCAGGAAGCAGAAACCCTGTCTGCGCAGCACAAGCCACTAGAGGCCGCTGTTCTCCCAGGAGAGGAGGGCTACAAACCAACAAGAAAGGAAGTCCTTCCGGCCCTCACTCGTCCCAGTTCTGCAGACTATTCCTATCACCATGAAAAGGCAAAGCTACAGGCAGACAAAGATCACAGAGACAACACCAGAGAAGGAGACAGACCTAACCAGTCTCCCTGAAAAAGAATTCAAAATAAGAATCATAAACATGCTGACAGAGATGCAGAGAAATACGCAAGAGAAATGGGATGAAGTCCGGAAGGAGATCACAGATGCCAGAAAGGAGATCGCAGAAATGAAACAAACTCTGGAAGGGTTTATAAGCAGAATGGATAGGATGCAAGAGGCCATTGATGGAATTGAAACCAGAGAACAGGAACGCATAGAAGCTGACATACAGAGAGATAAAAGATCTACAGGAATGAAACAATGTTAAGAGAACTCTGTGACCAATCCAAAAGGAACAATATCCATTTATAGGGGTCCCAGAATAAGAAGAGAGAGGAAAAGAGATGGAAAGTATCTTGGAAGAAATAATTGCTGAAAACTTCCCCAAACTGGGGGAGGAAATAAACAGACCACGGAAATACACAGAACCCCCAACAGAAAGGATCCAAGAAGGGCAACACCAAGACACATAATAATTAAAATGGCAAAGATCAAGGACAAGGAAAGAGTGTTAAAGGCAGCTAGAGAGAAAAAGGTCACCTATAAAGGGAAACTCATCAGGCTAACATCACATTTCTCAACAGAAAACCTACAGGCCAGAAGAGAATGGCATGATATATTTAATACAATGAAACAGAAGGGCCTTGAACCAAGGATACTGTATCCAGCACGACTATCATTCAAATATGACGGTGGGATTAAACAATTCCCAGACAAACAAAAGTTGAGGGAATTTGTTTTCCACAAACCACCTCTACAGAACATCTTACAGGGACTGCTCTAGATGGGAGCACTCCTAGAAAGAGCACAGCACAAAACACCCGACATATGAAGAATCGAGGAGGAGGAACAAGAAGGGAAAGAAGAGAAGAATCTCCAGACAGTGTATATAACAGCTCAAAGCGAGCTAAGTTAGGCAGTAAAATACTAAAGAGGCTAACCTTGAACCTTTGGTAACCATGAATTTAAAGCCTGCAATGGCAATAAGTACATATCTTTCAATAGTCACCTTAATGAAAATGGACTGAATGCACCAATCAAAAGACACAGAGTAATAGAATGGATAAAAAAGCAAGACCCATCTATATGCTGCTTACAAGAAACTCACCTCAAACCCAAAGACATGTACAGACTAAAAGTCAAGGGATGGAAAAACATATTTCAGGCAAACAACAGTGAGAAGAAAGCAGGGGTCGCAGTACTAACATCAGACAAAATAGAGTTCAAAACAAAGAAAGTAACAAGAGATAAAGAAGGACACTACATAATGATAAAGGGCTCAGTCCAACAAGAGGATATAACCATTCTAAATATATATGCACCCAACACAGGAGCACCAGCATATGTGAAAAGATTGAAATCCTACCAACCAACTTTTCAGACCACAAAGGCATAAAACTAGAAATAAACTGTACAAAGAAAGCAAAGAGGCTCACAAACACATGGAGGCTTAACAACACGTTCCTAAATAATCAATGGATCAATGACCAAATCAAAATGGAGATCCAGCAATATATGGAAACAAATGACAACAACAACACAAAGCCCCAACTTCTGTAGGACACAGCAAAAGCAGTCTTAAGAGGAAAGTATATAGCAATCTAAGCATACTTAAAAAAGGAAGAGCAATCCCAAATGAATGGTCTAATGTCACAATTATCAAAGTTGGAAAAAGAAGAACAGATGAGGCCTAAGGTCAGCAGAAGGAGGGACATAATAAAGATCAGAGAAGAAATAAATAAAATTGAGAAGAATAAAACAATAGCAAAAATCAATGAAACCAAGAGCTGGTTCTTCGAGAAAATAAACAAAATAGATAAGCCTCTAGCCAGACTTATTAGGAAGAAAAGAGAGTCAACACAAATCAACAGTATCAGAAACGAGAAAGGAAAAATCACAACGGACCCCACAGAAATACAAAGAATTATTAGAGAATACTATGAAAACCTATATGCTAACAAGCTGGGAAACCTAGGAGAAATGGACAACTTCCTAGAAAAATTCAACCTTCCAAGATTGACCCAGGAAGAAACAGAAAATATAAACAGACCAATTACAAGCAACGAAATTGAAGCAGTAATCAAAAAACTACCAAAGAACAAAACCCCCGGGCCAAATGGATTTACCTCGGAATTTTATCAGACACACAGGGAAGACATAATACCCATTCTCCTTAAAGTTTTCCAAAAAATAGAGGAGGAGGGGATACTCCCAAACTCATTCTATGAAGCTAACATCACCCTAATACCAACACCAGGCAAAGATCCCACCAAAAAAAAAACTACTGACCAATATCCCTGATGAACGTAGATGCAAAAATACTCAACAAAATATTAGCAAACCGAATTCAAAAATACATCAAAAGGATCATACACCATGACAAAGTGGGATTCATCCCAGGGATGCAAGGATGGTACAACATTCGAAAGTCCATCAACATCATCCACCACATCAACAAAAAGAAAGACAAAAACCACATGATCATCTCCATAGATGCTGAGAAAGCATTTGACAAAGTTCAACATCCATTCATGATAAAAACTCTCAGCAAAATGGGAATAGAGGGCAAGTACCTCAGCATAATAAAGGCCATCTATGATAAACAGACAGCCAACATTATATTGAACAGCGAGAAGCTGAAAGCTTTTCCTCTGAGATCGGGAACTAGACAGGGATGCCCACTCTCTCCACTGTTATTTAACATAGTACTGGAGGTCCTAGCCATGGCAATCAGACAAAACAAAGGAATACAAGGAATCCAGACTGGTAAAGAAGAAGTTAAACTGTCACTATTTGCAGATGACATGATACTGTACATAAAAAACCCTAAAGACTCCACCCAAAAAATACTAGAACTGATATCGGAATACAGCAAAGTTGCAGGATACAAAATCAACACACAGAAATCTGTGGCTTTCCTATATACTAACAATGAACCAACAGAAAGAGAAATCAGGAAAACAACTCCATTCACAATTGCATCAAAAAAGACAAAATAACTAGGAATAAACCTAACCAAAGAAGTTAAAAACTTATACTCTGAAAACTACAAGTCACTCTTAAGAGAAATTAAAGGGGACACTAACAGATGGAAACTCATCCCATGCTCGTGGATAGGAAGAATTAATATCATCAAAATGGCCATCCTGCCCAAAGCAATATACAGATTTGATGCAATCCCTATGAAACTACCAGCAACATTCTTCAATGAAATGGAACAAATAATTCAAAAATTCATATGGAAACACCAAAGACCCCGAATAGCCAAAGCAATCCTGAGAATGAAGAATAAAGTAGGGGGATCTCACTCCCCAACTTCAAGCTCTACTATAAAGCCATAGTAATCAAGACAATTTGGTACTGGCACAAGAACAGAGCCACAGACCAATGGAACAAACTAGAGAATCCAGACATTAACCCAGACATATATGGTCAATTAATATTTGATAAAGGAGCCATGGACATACAATGGCGAAATGACAGTCTCTTCAACAGGTGGTGCTGGCAAAACTGGACAGCTACATGTAGGAGAATGAAACTGGACCATTGTCTAACCCCATATACAAAAGTAAACTCAAAATGGATCAAAGACCTGAATGTAAGCCATGAAACCATTAAACTCTTGGAAGAAAATATAGGCAAAAACCTCTTAGACATAAACATGAGTGACCTCTTCTTGAACATATCTCCCCGGGCAAGGAAAACAACAGCAAAAATGAACAAGTGGGACTATATTAAGCTGAAAAACTTCTGTACAGCAAAAGACACCATCAATAGAACAAAAAGGAACCCTACAGTATGGGAGAATATATTTGAAAATGACACATCCGATAAAGGCTTGACGTCCAGAATATATAAAGAGCTCACACGCCTCAACAAACAAAAAACAAATAACCCAATTAAAAAATGGGCAGAGGAACTGAACAGACAGTTCTCCAAAAAAGAAATACAGATGGCCAACAGACACATGAAAAGATGCTCCACATCGCTAATTATCAGAGAAATGCAAATTAAAACTACAATGAGGTATCACCTCACACCAGTAAGGATGGCTGCCATCCAAAAGACAAACAACAACAAATGTTGGCGAGGCTGTGGAGAAAGGGGAACCCTCCTACACTGCTGGTGGGAATGTAAGTTAGTTCAACCATTGTGGAAAGCGGTATGGAGGTACATCAAAATGCTCAAAACAGACTTACCATTTGACCCAGGAATTGCACTCCTAGGAATTTACCCTAAGGACGCAGCAATCAAGCATGAGAAAGATCAGTGCACCCCTATGTTTATCGCAGCACTATTTACAATAGCCAAGAATTGGAAGCAACCTAAATGTCCATCGATAGATGAATGGATAAAGAAGAGGTGGTATATATACACAATGGAATACTACTCAGCCATAAGAAAATGGCAAATCCTACCATTTGCAGCAACATGGATGGAGCTGAAGGGTATTATGCTCCATGAAACAAGCCAAGCGGAGAAAGAGAAATACCAAATGATTTCACTCATCCGTGGAATATAAGAACAAAGGAAAAACTGAAGGAACAAAACAGCAGCAGAATCACAGAACTCAGGAATGGACTAACAGGTACCAAAGGGAAAGGGACTGGGGAGGATGGGTGGGTAGGGAGGGATAAGGGGGGGGAGAAGTAGGGGGGTATTAAGATTAGCATGCATGGGTGTGTAGGAGAAAAGGGAGGGCTGTACAACACAGAGAAGGCAAGTAGTGATTCTAAAACTTTTTGCTATGCTGATGGACAGTGACTGTAAAGGGGTTTATAGGGGAGACGTGGTATAGGGGAGAGCCTAGCAAACATAATATTCGTCATGTAAGTGTAGATTAGTGAAACCAAAAACAAAACAAAACAAAAGAAAACAAAAGAAAACAAAAAAAGGGCTTTTCCTGTGTGGTAACTTCTAATGAGTTCTACACAAGGGTATAAAGGGCATATAAAAGTGTAGGCAAAGTGTCTGTTTGTGTTTATACAGAAGATCAAAGCCTAATTGGGCTACCCCGAAAATGAACTAAGATACGATACGAAAGAGATCTTCCAACATCAGCACTCTCTGGAAGACTCATGCCAGAAGATGATCATCAAAAAACCACAACAAAGATCCACGCACTGCTACAGCTGTAGATGCACTCATCCCACCAGTTCCTGGACTTGTCATGGGAATGAGGAAGGAGATATCTAAGCTGGCCTGTGCATACAGTAAAACAACAAATTTGACTGGATCTATACTGTTGGAACTCAACCAAGAAGAAGGAGAAGTGCAAATTGTAGCGCTCCAAAATCTTACAACTACAGACTATTTACTGTTAAAAGAACATAAGGGATGTGAACATTCCCCAGGAATGGGTTGTTTTAATTTGTCGGATTTTTCTCAGACTGTTCAAGTTCAGTCGGACAATATCCACCATATCATAGATAAGTTTTCACAAATGCCTAGGGAGCCTAACTGGTTTTCTTGGTTTCACTGGAGATGGCTGGTAATTACAGGTATGCTTTGGTTATGTAACTATACTCCAATTATGTTAATGTGTGTGCACAATTTAAGTAGTAGCTTAAAACCTATACATGCTGAAGTTACTCTACAAGAAGATATGTCAAAGAAATAATCAATCTTCCCATGTTTTCTTCCGCCTGCTACTTCTATAGCTTTTCTTCTTCCTTCCTAATTACAACCCTTAAATAGAACTCGTGCCTCATATCAAATTTACCGAGTATCATAATTCTTCCAAGTGGTAAAGATACCTCAAGACAAATGCTGGGCATAGAAGCTACAGGGCATAAATATGCAAAGAAATAAAAAGCTAACCATTTCAAACAATAAGGCTTCTCTCTCACTTAGCAACTTTACATTTCCCTGTATGGCCCCGGAAGATGACTGGTTAGCCAGAGACGGGTAAGATTCCTCAAGGGAGGAACAACCTAAGACAGGCACAGTCGCAGGGGGGTCATCAGGTGAGAAACTGGGGATCAACAGAGGTGAGGCTTAGAACCTCACCCCCCGTTCTGAGAGAAATCTTCTGCATACGTAGATGTTTTATTGCCCTTGTCTAGCTTGGATTAACACATAGTCTACAGACACACACCTGATCATCTACATTTGCTCTCTTACAACACTAAACTATGTTTTCTACCTTTATCTTGTATCTACCTACCACTTCAGCATTTTATTAAAAATAATTATAATAAAGAGAGAAATGTGGTATCCACATATAAATCAAGTATAAAAACCAAATGACTATTCATATTTGAACTGACTGTTTATAGTTCATAATGCATGAGCAAAACCGAAAGTTTCTGTGATGACTGCCCTTGTACTGTTCACTATGTAACTTATTCATTATGTAAGAATTCGTTCTCCATGTAAGAACTTGTTTGTTATGCCTCAGAAGATTGGAGACTGACGAAAATTAGGCTTGGGGTGGATTAATGATTGTGCATTGAGCATTGACTCCCCTATACAGAATTTTATTGTTGTTAACAACCATTTGATCAATAAATATGAGAGATGCCCTCACAAAAAAAAAAAAAAAAAAAAAAAAAAAGGACAGACTTCCAATGGTAAAATAAATAAGTAACCGGGATGTAATGTATAGCATAAGGAATATAGTCAAGATATTGTAACAGCTTGGTAGGGTGATAGCTGGAACCTAGAATTATGTATATAAATGTTTTATCACTGTGTTGTACACTTGAAACTAATGTAATATTATACTGTGCGTCAACTACCCTTCAATAAAAATTATCTAAAAAAAAAAGAATATACTTACCCTAGATAAGAGTGACAAGTGTCAGTCGGCTGTTAGCTGTCCTTAGACCCACATAACTCATCACTTTGCCAGATTCTACAGCTTCTTCAACTTTATCAAAAGAATTGAGAAAAAACACTTATACTTTCTGAATACACTTCAATGGATTTGAAGGACTTAGAATTGTAGAAAGGTGGATAAAAAGATTTTTCATAAAGAATCATTTTCTGATAAGACGGCAAAAAAAAAACACTTTGCTAAAAAAATATACATTCAGAATTTGAATTTTTTTTTTCACAATAATGCAGATCCCACCAGCTTTATACCATTTAAATAATTTTCCAAGGCAATTTCCACTGGGTGGTATGTGAAGATGTGATAAGTATATGTGCTTGTGCATTTGTGTGCGCTTAGAGATACATGCATGTGTTTCATTCCTCTTTAGTACTGAGGATTCCATGGTGCACATGTAGCATAGTTAAAACACTCTTCTCCTGAAGGGTACCTGCATTGTTTCCAGTATCGGGCTAACACGAATGAAGAACATCTGTACAGATTTATATGAATATAAATTTGCCTTTCTTTGGGATAAATGCCTGAGTGAAACTGCTGTGTTGTATGGTAAGTGTATATTTCATTTTATAAGAAATTTCCAAACTATCTTCCAGAGTAGCTGCCTTTCTGCATTCCTACCAGCCATGCAGGAGGGACCTGGATTCTCCACAACCTCCCCAGCATCTGATAGTGTCACTGTTTTCATTTAGCAATACTGACAGGTGTGTATTGACATTTCATTGTGGCGTTAAATTGCATTTCTCTGATAGATTATCCCCTTTTGCATTCCCTTTTATATTTATTTCTTAGTTGACTTGATATTAATAGTTTTCCAATCATTCCATGTTTATTGAAAAGAATAGAAAATATACTTAAATATCCAAATTGCTTGATTTCAGTGGAATTCCTCTTCAGAGAGAAATATATGGGCTCCCTGTGGGGAATGGCATGGCGTGATAATCCTGGTACAATTTGTCTTAAACATTTGTATATGAAGATATTAGGCACTGATTGTCTTAGTCCCTTTGGGCTGCTATAACGAAGTACCATGGACTAGGCAGCTTATAAACAACATAAGCAGGAGGTGGAGCCAAGATGGCAGCATGAGTAGAGCAGCAGAAATCTCCTCCCAAAACCACATATATCTACGAAAATATAACAAAGACAACTCTTCCTAGAATAGAGACGAGAGGACACAGGACAACATCCAGACCACATCCTCTCCTGCGAGAACCCAGCGCCTCAGGAAGGGGGTAAGATACAAACACCGGCCCAGCAGGAGCCGAGTGCCCCTCCCCCCAGCTCCTGGCTGGAGAAGAATAGGCAGAGTGGGAGGGAGACGGAGCCAGGACTGCTGAACACCCAGCCCCAGCCATCCGGACCAGAGCGCAGACACAGTGCGTGTATGGGGGACCCTGGATACTAGGGAAACAGGGCAGCAGGATTGGTGAGCGGGTACCGGAGGCCAGCACAGGAAGACAAAATAAAAGCGAGCGGCCGTCATTTTTTTTGTTGTTGTTGTTGTTGTTGTTGTTGTTTTGTTCTGGTGAGTGCTTTTTGAAAGTCTTAAAGGGACAGGGACCCCAATTCCAGGGAAACAGGGCAGCAAGACTGGCAAGCGGGTATCGGAGGCCACCGCTGGAAAACAAAAGGAAAGCAAGCGGCCACTTTTTTTTTTTCTTTTTTTGCTGTTGTTTTGTTTTTGCGAGCGCTTTTTGGAAGTCTTAAAGGGAAAGTGACCCCAATACTAGGGAAACAGGGCAGCAAGACCGGTGAGTGGGTGCCTGAAGCAGACGCCGGAGAATAAAGAAAAACAAGCGGCATTTTTTTTTTTTTTTGTGGTTGTTGTTTTGTTTTGGTGGGTGCTTTTAGGAAGTCTTAAAGGAGCAGGCAGGACACTTAGTCCAGAAGTAGAGAATCCGGGGATTACTGGGCACTCTAACCCCCTGGGCAGCAAGGAGCACGGAGTCCCTTACGGAGATAAATAGCCTCCCGGCCGCTCCCCCTCCAACGCGACTCCACCACTTTGGAGCAGAGGCCCGAGCAAGGCCACACCCACAACAACAGCGGAGATAAACTCCATGGCAGCCGGGCAGGAAGCAGAAGCCCTGTCTGCGCGCAGCTGCGCAGCACAAGCCACTAGAGGTCGCTGTTCTCCCAGGAGAGGAGGGCGACAAACCAACAAGAAGGGAAGTTCTTCCAGCCGTCACTCGTCCCAGCTCTGCAAACTATTCCTATCATCATGAAAAGGCAAAACTACAGGCAGACAAAGATCACAGAGACAACACCACAGAAGGAGACAGACATAACCAGTCTTCGTGACAAAGAATTCAAAATAAAAATCATGAACATGCTGATGGAGACGCAGAGAAAAATGCAAGAGCAATGGGATGAAGTCCGGAGCGAGATCACAGATGCCAGAAAGGAGATTACAGAAATGAAACAAACTCTGGAAGGATTTATAAGCAGAATGGAAAAGATGCAAGAGGCCATTGATGCAACTGAAATCAGAGAAAAGGAACGCACAGAAGCTGACATAGAGAGAGATAAAAAGATCTCCAGGAATGAAACAATATTAAGAGAACTGTGTGACCAATCCAAAAGGAACAATATCCATATTATAGGGGCACCAGAAGAAGAGAGAGGAAAAGGGACAGAAAGTATCTTGGAAGAAATAATTGCTGAAAACTTCCCCAAAATGGGGGAGGAAATAATCGAGCAGACCACAGAAATACACAGAACCCCCAACACAAAGGATCCAAGAAGGACAACACCAAGACACATAATAATTAAAATGGCAAAGATCAAGGACAAGGAAAGAGTTTTAAAGGCAGCTAGAGAGAAAAAGGTCACCTATAAAGGAAAATCCATCAGGCTAACATCAGACTTCTCAACAGAAACCCTACAGGCCAGAAGAGAATGGCATGATATATTTAATGCAATGAAACAGAAGGGCCTTGAACCAAGGATACTGTACCCAGCACGACTATCATTTAAATATTGATGGCGGGATTAAACAATTCCCAGACAAGCAAAAGCTGAGGGAATTTGCTTCCCATAAACCACCTCTACAGGACATCTTACAGGGACTGCTCTAGATGGGAGCACTCCTAGAAGGAGCACAGCACAAAACACCCAACATATGAAGAATCGAGGAGGAGGAACAAGAAGGGAGAGAAGAGAAGAATCTCCAGACAGTGTATATAACAGCTCAATAAGCGAGCTAAGTTAGGCAGTAAAATACTAAAGAGGCTAACCTTGAACCTTTGGTAACCATGAATTTAAAGCCTGCAATGGCAATAAGTACATATCTTTCAATAGTCACCTTAATGAAAATGGACTGAATGCACCAATCAAAAGACACAGAGTAATAGAATGGATAAAAAAGCAAGACCCATCTATATGCTGCTTACAAGAAACTCACCTCAAACCCAAAGACATGTACAGACTAAAAGTCAAGGGATGGAAAAACATATTTCAGGCAAACAACAGTGAGAAGAAAGCAGGGGTCGCAGTACTAACATCAGACAAAATAGAGTTCAAAACAAAGAAAGTAACAAGAGATAAAGAAGGACACTACATAATGATAAAGGGCTCAGTCCAACAAGACGATATAACCATTCTAAATATATATGCACCCAACACAGGAGCACCAGCATATGTGAAACAAATACTAACAGAACTAAAGGGGGAAATAGACTGCAATGCATTCATTTTAGGACACTTCAACACACCACTCACCCCAAAGGATAGATCCACCGGGCAGAAAATAAGTAAGGACATGGAAGCACTGAACAACACAGTAGAGCAGATGGACCTAATAGACATCTATAGAAATCTACATCCAAAAGCAACAGGAAATACATTCTTCTCAAGTGCACATGGAACATTCTCCAGAATAGACGACATACTAGCCCACAAAAAGAGCCTCAGCAAAATCCAAAATACTGAAATTCTATCAAACAATTTTTCAGACCACAAAGGTATAAAAGTAGAAATGAATTCTACAAAGAAAACAAAAAGGCTCACAAACACATGGAGGCTTAACAATATGCTCCTAAATAATCAATGGATCAATGAACAAATTAAAATAGAGATCAAGGATTATAAGGAAACAAATGACAACAACAAAATAAAGCCGCAACTTCTGTGGGACGCAGTGAAAGCAGTCTTAAGAGGAAAGTATATAGCGATCCAGGCACACTTGAAGAAGCAAGAACAATCCAAATGAATAGTCTAACATCACAATTATCGAAACTGGAAAAAGAAGAACAAATGAGGCCTAAAGTCAGCAGAAGAGGGACATAATAAAGATCAGAGAATAAATAAACAAAATTGAGAAGAATAAAACAATAGAAAAAATCAATGAAACCAAGAGCTGGTTCTTTGAGAAAATAAACAAAATAGATAAGCCTCTAGCCAAACTTATTAAGAAAAAAAGAGAATCAACACAAATCAAAGGAATCAGAAATGAGAACGTAAAAAATAATGACAGACTCCACAGAAATACAAAGAATTATTAAAGACTACTATGAAAATCTATATGCCAACAAGCTGGAAAACCTAGAAGAAATGGACAACTTCCTAGAAAAATACAACCTTCCAAGACTGACCAAGGAAGAAACACAAAAGGTAAACAAACCAATTACGAGCAAAGAAATTGAAACTGTAATCAAAAAACTACCCAAGAACAAAGCACCCAGGCCAGACGGATTTACTTCGGAATTTTATCAGACACACAGAGAAGACATAATACCCATTCTCCTTAAAGTTTTCCAAAAAATAGAAGAGAAGGGAATACTCCCAATCTCATTCTATGAAGCCAACATTACCCTAATACCAAAACCAGGCAAAGACCCCACCAAAAAAGAAAATTAGAGACCAATATCCCTGATGAATGTAGATGCAAAAATACTTAATAAAATATTAGCAAACCGAATTCAAAAATACATCAAAAGGATCATACACCATGACCAAGTGGGATTCATCCCAGGGATGTAAGGATGGTACAACATTCGAAAGTCCATCAACATCATCCACCACATCAACAAAAAGAAAGACAAAAACCACATGATCATCTCCATAGATGCTGAAAAAGCATTTGACAAAATTCATCATCCATTCATGATGAAAACTCTCAGCAAAATGTGTATAGAGGGCAAGTACCTCAACATAATAAAGGCTATATATCATAAACCCACAGCCAACAGTATAATGAACAGCGAGAAGCTGAAAGCTTTTCCTCTGAGATCGGGAACTAGACAGGGATGCCCACTCTCTCCACTGCTATTTAACATAGTACTGGAGGTCCTAGCCACAGCAATCAGACAAAACAAAGAAATACAAGGAATCCAGATTGGTAAAGAAGAAGTTAAACTGTCACTATTTGCAGATGACATGATATTGTACATAAAAAATCCTAAAGACTCCACCCCAAAACTACTAGAACTGATATCGGAATACAGCAAAGTTGCAAGATACAAAATTAACACACAGAAATCTGTAGCTTTCCTATACACTAACAATGAACCAATAGAAAGAGAAATCAGGAAAACAATTCCATTCACAATTGCATCAAAAAGAATAAAATACCTAGGAATAAATCTAATCAAAGAAGTGAATGACCTATACTCTGAAAACTACAAGTCACTCTTAAGAGAAATTAAAGGGGACACTAAGAAATGGAAACTCATCCCATGCTCGTGGCTAGGAAGAATCAGTATCGTCAAAATGGCCATCCTGCCCAAAGCAATATACAGATTTGATGCAATCCCTATCAAATTACCAGCAACATTCTTCAATGAACTGGAACAAATAATTCAAAAATTCATATGGAAACACCAAAGACCCCGAATAGCCAAAGCAATCCTGAGAAAGAAGAATAAAGTAGGGGGGAATCTCACTCCCCAACTTCAAGCTCTATTATAAAGCCATTGTAATCAAGACAATTTGCTACTGGCACAAAAACAGAGCCACAGACCAATGGAACAGACTAGAGAATCCAGACATTAACCCAGACATATATGGTCAATTAATATTTGATAAAGGAGCCATGGACATACAATGGCGAAATGACAGTCTCTTCAACAGGTGGTGCTGGCAAAACTGGACAGCTACATGTAGGAGAATGAAACTGGACCATTGTCTAACCCCATATACAAAAGTAAACTCAAAATGGATCAAAGATCTGAATCTAAGTCATGAAACCATTAAACTCTTGGAAGAAAACATAGGCAAAAACCTCTTAGACATAAACATGAGTGACCTCTTCTTGAACATATCTCCCCGGGCAAGGAAAACAACAGCAAAAATGAACAAGTGGGACTATATTAAGCTGAAAAACTTCTGTACAGCAAAAGACACCATCAATAGAACAAAAAGGAACCCTACAGTATGGGAGAATATATTTGAAAATGACACATCCGATAAAGGCTTGACGTCCAGAATATATAAAGAGCTCACACGCCTCAACAAACAAAAAACAAATAACCCAATTTAAAAATGGGCAGAGGAACTGAACACACAGTTCTCCAAAAAAGAAATACAGATGGCCAACAGACACATGAAAAGATGCTCCACATCGCTAATTATCAGAGAAATGCAAATTAAAACTACAATGAGGTATCACCTCACACCAGTAAGGATGGCTGCCATCCAAAAGACAAACAACAACAAATGTTGACGAGGCTGTGGGGAAAGGGGAACCCTCCTACACTGCTGGTGGGAATGTAAGTTAGTTCAACCTTTGTGGAAAGCAGTATGGAGGTACATCAAAGTGCTCAAAACAGACCTACCATTTGACCCAGGAATTGCACTCCTAGGAATTTACCCTAA
The DNA here is from genome assembly GCF_030020395.1 of Manis pentadactyla. Classification (NCBI taxonomy): domain Eukaryota; kingdom Metazoa; phylum Chordata; class Mammalia; order Pholidota; family Manidae; genus Manis; species Manis pentadactyla. The sequence continues at coordinate 152,326,906 of NC_080024.1, read as the reverse complement.
GAATGCAGCAATCAAGTATGAGAAAGATCTGTGCACCCCTATGTTTATCGCAGCACTATTTACAATAGCCAAGAATTGGAAGCAACCTAAATGTCCATCGATAGATGAATGGATAAAGAAGAGGTGGTACATATACACAATGGAATACTACTTAGCCATAAGAAGAGGGCAAATCCAACCATTTTCAGCAACATGGATGGAGCTGGAGGGTATTATGCTCAGTGAAACAAGCCAATTAGAGAAAGAGAAATACCAAATGATTTCACTCATCTGTGGATTATAAGTACAAAGGAAAAACTGAAGGAGCAAAACAGCAGCGGAATCACAGAACTGAAGAATGGACTAACAGAGGATCAAAGCCTAATTTGGCTACCCAGAAAATGAACTAAGATACGAATATGAAGAAGAACTTCCAACATCAGCACTCTCTGGAATAGTCACACCAGAAGATGATCACCAAGAAACCTCAACAAAGATCCAGGCGATGCTGCAGTTGTAGCTGCATTCATCCCACCGGTTCCTGGACTTGCCATTGGAATGAAGAAGGAGATATCTAAGCTGGCCTGTGCATACAGTAAAACAACAAATTGGACTGGATCTATACTGTTGGAACTCAACCAAGAATTAGGAGAAGTCCAAGTTGTAGCGCTCCAAAATCTTACAACTACAGACTATCTACTGTTAAAAGAACATAAGGGATGTGAACAGTTGCCAGGAATGGGTTGTTTTAATTTGTCTGATTTCTCTCAGACTGTTCAAGTTCAGTTAGACAATATCCACCGTATCATAGATTAGTTTTCACAAATGCCTAAGGTGCGTAACTGGTTTTCTTGGTTTCACTGGAGATGGCTGGTAATTATAGGTCTGCTTTGGTTATGTAACTGTATTCCTATTATGTTAATATGTGTACGCAATTTAATTAATAGTTTAAAACCTAAGAAAAAAAAACAAGCATATTTTTCAATGTTCTGGAGGCTGGAATTCTAAGAACAGAATGCCAGCAATGGTGAGTTCAGGTGTGGCCCCCTATGGGTGCAGACCGCTGACTATTCAGTTATATCCTCACATGGCACAGAGCAAAGAGTGGAAGCAAGATCTCTCACGACTTTTAAAAGGGCACGAATCCCTTCTTGAGGGTTCCACCCTGAGGACCTCATACAATCCTAATCACCTCCCAACCACCTCCACCATATGGTTACAATGGTGCACAAGGGCTCACAAACACTGTAAGGGTCCACAGCAGAGACCAGATACATCAATAGGCTTCCTACATGAGTCCCCCCACAACATGGGATTGCAGCCCATTCAGGCTCTCACTCCACAGTCCAGGCCAAGCTGGCAACTTGGGCATCATCACCTTATCTCAAAAACATGACCTCCAATTCTTATGTCTGCCTCTTCGTTGCTCTCAAAACCAAGCAACATTTCTGTTGCCTTCACATAGCCACTTACCCCACAGTCCCAACTTCTTAGCAAGCCTAAAGTCCTTCACAGATTTGGTAAAGACAGAAACAAACCATCTTCACATTGAGACTTTCAATGTTGTTCAACTGGTTCTATTTAAAAACTTTTTAAACATAAAGACCAGGTAGTTTTCAAATATTACATAATATTCCGATCTTGTGAGTTCAAAAACTGGATACACCCTTAACACTATTTGGCTTATCTTTCCCCTAATAGAAACATAGTTCTGACTCATTTTCACTATCTAAATGAGCAAATACAAGGGATCTTGTCCTAATTTTACTACTGAGATAAAACCATGCATAAAGATAAAATGAGCGTACAAAGGTAATAAATTACAGAGAGATTAACGATTAGAGAATGATTAAAATAACCAGATTGTTTTCTGTTGCTGGAAGTCCCTGTTTTGAATCCCTTTATGCATGGGTGTGATTTATCTGCTTACTGGTTTAACTGAAATATCAGTGTTTTACATGGTAAGTGGTATTACAATTGCAATGAGAAATTGACTTTGTTCACTTTCTTTTTTCATGAGTTAAAATTGTGGGCATTTGGATTTTTATGGGATAGGGATCTCCCTTGATTTCTCCCGTCTTCACTGCATCCTCAGAGCTGGCGACTCTGAGAGAACCGCCTCACACAACATGTCACCTGCAGTGAGTTATCTGGTCATGCACACCCGAGAAGTGATACATTCTTATCCTCTCAAGTCACTTTTTTCTTCTATGGCTTCGATGTGGGAAGTATGAGAAGAAAAATGAAACAGAGGTCACAGTTTGAATACAGTACTAAACCAAACAGGCCCAGCCACATAAGCACAACTTTAAACTGTCCTGATTTCACCCAAATGCTGACTCTGACCTTAAATCACACTTCAGTTTTCTTCACGTGAGCATGACTTCACAGCTTCCTAGCCAATCAGCTACAAACAAGTAATCTTAACACAATGATTGATTTGATACAAACCAGTCATTTTGCAGTGAAAAGGAAAGTAAGTTTCCAGTACTCAGTCACAATGGAAAACCCTGCATTTACTCTGAAGTACAGACTTACTATAGACAGACATGAAGAACATGGAGATTTTTGTGAGCATAGACAATTTAATTTGTTCAAAACAGTGCAAATCACAAGCTTGCAATCCCTATTTTTAACAACAGCAAATAGTGGCTGCCAAGATCACTGATACAGAGTTATAATTAATCTAAGAATATTACATATAAAGTTACAAAATATACTCTAAAGTCATCCCATAAGAGCCAGATTTCAGTAGGATAACTGGTCAGATGTCCATCACACATGCACATTACCTAGCCTGTGTATGCATTGTTTTGTTGCAGCTCATCTCCCCTAACACATGCCAAACCTGCGTGTCTGCCCTCCCAACATGCTGTGATGCCTCCGTGGTTCCTTTGCTGTGACAGGGCACTAGAGATGAGACAACTGAAAACTCTAAGGAGCACTGACTTCATCCCGCAACACTCCCTCCACATGGGAGGGATGGACATACATCATTGACATCCAGCGAGAGGACCTCCCAGCATCAGCACAGACATACACGGCTTGGTGGGGAGAAGCTCCTCGTGTCTCGGGAGACCCAGGAGATCATGTTTTGAAGAGTTCCCACTACTGAAAGCTGAGGTCCTAACCACTTTCCCTTGAGGTCTCCCTGTTCATGAACAGTTTGCGTTTTACTCAATAAAATATTCATTTCGAGTTCTCTGGATTTTCCCTAGATGGAACAATATCCATAGTAAACTGATAGTATTCCTTAGAAGAAACTATATGCCTTCAATGTTAAGACTGCATAATCAATTATTCCAAACCCTTTTCCTTAGAGATGAGATAAATAATGCACAGAGAAAAGCAGCAATTTGGTAGTAGACACAGATGCTTAGTAAACACATAATGAGAGTCAGGTGCCCCAACCCCTAATCTAATGCTTAGGGCATCAGACCAGCTGCCTGCTGGCAATCAGACAGTTGCCTGTAGTGCCAACATGCATTGAAAAAGGCTTTAAACATGGTAAGTAAAAATTATGTTGACATCTTTATTTAACTCACAAAAAAGGTGGAGAGAATTTCAAACTCCTACTAGGAACATTATAAAGCCAGAATATAAAATACTGCACAGCACAGTAGGGATGGAAGGAAGAGGTCAACTGGAAAACACTTGGCAAATGAATAAACTTTAAAATTATTAATATAAAATAAAACACTTCTGGGTTGCTTACATTAGAAAATACACCCACAGTTGATTTAAAATTGCATCTCTCATTTCTTTAGATATTTCAAAAGCATATTTATATAAATGAAAAGCAAAAAGAAAAATGCATAAAACATAAATATTAAGAACAAAAGTTTAAAATGAGAAAAAAACCCTAGATTGCCAAAACATCAGCAAGTTTGCTAATGTTTGTTAAAAGTTCCTGCATCAGTGGAGAATACCTCAATTTTGAAGGGAATCATGGAAATTAAATAATTGCATATAAAATCATCCTTTAGGTTACAGCCAAGTCCAAATATGAAAAGCTCAAAATGTCATAAGACAGTGAAGCTCCCAGTAGTGCAAGTAACACAAAGTCTTTCACAGTAAGAAGCTGTTTCCTAGTCTGAAATCTTTAACTGCATAGGCTATGGTAGGAGATATTATGTTTCTCTTTAGAGAAGAGAGCGGGCCCATTGTAACAAATCACAAAAACACAGTTAAATATATTTTATCATTAACCAAAAGATATAAATTACCTGTGGGAATAACCCAATGGCATGTGGACAATTGCCTCATTTGTCAATAGGAAAATTCAGTTATAAACGTGCTTAACTTTGCTAAGATCCTAGATCAGATTAGTGGTAGAGCCATATACGAAATTCCAACCTACAAGAGTCAAACTGAATTATATTTTGTGACACCATGATTTGTTAGTTTTGTTTGCCCTCAGGATTTCCTAGATATGTGTTTAATGATGATGCAAAATATCCTATATATATATATATATCACATATATTACACATATGCAATTTCCAAAATGTAATTTCTATGCCTAAATTGATCCTATCTTTCAAAGGGACGTGAATTACTATAAAGGAGAAACAAAGATATATGCATGTATAAGAACTGTGGGTGTAATTTTTCAAAAAATATAATGCATTCTTTATTAAGGTTTCTTGCAAATATATTTTTTAAAGAACTGAACGTTTTGTCACAATGGATTACAAATAACTGTATGAGTAAAAAAATGGTAAGGTTTGCAAACTAGAATAAGGAATGATTTTTGTTGCTCAAAACATACTCACTTGAGATAATGGAGCATATGTGACAAACTTGGCCCTCAGCAGTTTTATCCAACTACAGTAAACATGTTCCAGAAACAGAAAGTTGTACCATACACATCTGAAGAAAGTATTTTATGTCTAGTGCCAGTGTAGTCAAAAGTTTTGAAACTCTGCTCATTATGTGAAGAGAGCGCTTAACAAGCAAGCATGACATACTGTGCCTCCTCTAACTAGCTCCTCTTTCTGGATTTACCAAGTTAAATGAATCACTTAACAAAAACACCCAAACTACCCAGGCATGTAAAAGTCAGATTCATTCATCACCAGAATGCCTCGACCACAGGGATGATGCAGAATGTCTTACAAATTGGAATGAAAACTCGACGACTTCTTGCAACCTGAGTTTCCCACAGTCCAAGTATTGTTAATGGTTACATAATGAATTTTTTTCTTGCCTTTTAGTTTTTAAACATTTTTCTCCTTCCTTCTTAGATTTATTTCAGGAAAAAAAAAAATCTTGACATTTGGAGGCAAACCTTCCTGGAATCTAGGGTGCTATATCATGTTTTAGTTGGTTTAGGAAAGCTGGTTTGTACCTAACAAAAAAGGAACAGTTCAAAAAATACATTTGAGTGAGTAAATGAATGAATGAACAAGACATGAGGGCATGTCAAATAAAATAGGTTTTGATTTTAGTGAATTGGGACTCAATTTCTCTTACCACTCAGAAGAGATCTCAGGTTTTTATGAATGGAACCGTTGCCAAGTTCCTTTCATAGCTAGAGTCCTCCTCCAACACAGCTGCTATTGTAAGAACTCTTCGGTGTGGAAAGATAAAGAAACCTTTTCTCTCAAGGTACTGACAGGCATAATTGCAGTTGGACTGATAAACCTAGGAGGGTCCCATGCATTCACATGAGGGAAGGGCAGGTTAGGCAGATGGTGCATCTCCATCTCCCCTACAGATGCTTGTTTTATAAAATGAAGAGCTAAACAAAGCAGAGATGGCCTTTGTTTCACTAATACCGACATTAACAAACTTGAGTTACAATCTTATTCCTGCCATTGCTGTCCAGGTAACCCCAGAAAAGGCAGTTAATCTCTGTGGGCTTCAGTGCTTTTGTCTCTAAAATTGGGATATTAATTTTGACATGTGAGGGACTATTTGAGAATGAAATGGAATTTTACTTCTGAAATCAACTTCAACAAATCTAAGTTATTGAACTTTTAAAGATACAAGATGAGTTGGAGCCGCCACTGGAGGAGGAGGAAATGGGTTAATGTTTATGTTAAAGCTAGAAATTTCTAGAGCCAGAAGTGCAAGTCAGAATTATTATAAAATATGCTCATAAGTACAGTTCTAAGATTGTTCAAAATGACATTTCTGCCTGACAACCACAGTGGGACTCACCCAGTGATTCCTCAGGGAATGGCTTACCCTGGTTTCACCCCTAGAAGGTGACTAAAAAATTAAGAAATTAAAAAAGAAGAAGAAGCCGCCACAGTCAATGATTAAATCCCTTTTATGCATTGTCCTGGCTCACACACCAGGGTCTGGATCACTCATGTAGCTGAGCCGCTTGTCCCTTTAAGTCCATGGATGCCACATGCAGACGCAGACAGCACTGCTTCCCAACCTCCAATTTATGCCTCTTCTCCCTTCCCTCCCCACTAACTGCCATCTTTCTATAAGAAGACATTCATTTTTTTAATGGGAAAATGATTGGAATCGAAAAGCAGGAATTTGGAGATGAATGGAAACACGGTACATTCAGGATCCGTGAGTCACGAAAGCAGCGTTGGGTGGGAACAGACGGACTCTGGGGGCAGACACGCAGGCCTCTGAGTCCTTAAATGTGCAGCGTGATAGAAACCACCTTTCCTTTCTGCTCTTCCTTCCTACTTTCCTTCCTCTTTGCTCTCTTCATTTTTCTTTTTCATTCTTTTACTTTTTCCCACCAAACTTCTCCCATCCCTCACTCTGTCCAGCTATCTGTATTTCTTTCCTCTTTTCTGTTTTAAAGTCTTGATTTCTCTCTTTTTTTCTGCATTTTTTCATTAGTATTCCCCTTTTCTTTCCTTCCTTCCTTTCATTTTTCTCTTTTGGCTCATCTGTATCATATTTTACAATAAAATATATTCATTTCATAATAGGAAAAAACACAGTAGGACTGTGGGGGGGGGGCAAATTTGCTGCCTCAAGATATACCCCTTTGGCATATTGGTCATTTTGAGCTGTTTCTCTTTAAGAAACTGCAAACACAAGAGAAGCTCTGCAAACCAAATAGAATTGCCCTTTTGTAAAATACATTTACATGTATAAGATAAATCTCCATGTGCATGGATGTCTCCCACTCTTTACCTGGAAGAGATGACCTTCAGTCTCTAGAAACTTATCAGTGCAGAAGGCAATGACTTAAATCTGCTTAACAACCTAGTTAACTGTGGTTTTTGATGAAACCAGTTGGAGGAAGCATATCCCAGAGAATTCGCAGACAGTATTACAGCTAGAAAGGCTAAGGAATCAGAAAATGCTGGGTTCCAACTTTGTAAGTCACAAAAGAAATAAAAAACTTGTCTAAGAAATAATATGTCCATTTCTTCAGAAAAGACTTAGCAACTGGACATCTCCCGTTTTGGGCAATTGGAGAATTCTTCTCTCAGGTGAAAATGCTTTGGGGGAAATATACAAATATTTTCTATGCAGCTGAACTCCAGTATACAGGCATTTCTGCAAATCTTCACACAAAAGAAAAACCCTTCTGTCAAGAAGCCCAGCCTGAACATTTAAGTCACTGTCAACCTTACAATGCCTTGCTCTTAAATATGAGCTGCAAAGGATCTGGGGCCTTTTGAGGAAAGCCCGTATCATGAAAGAAATATACCTCCTTTTCCCTCCAAAGAAGGAGATTAAAAACTCAAAGGAAACACTAATGATTCAAAGAAAAGAAGTTTAATAATAAAAACAAACAAAAATATCTAATTAGTGTCTCAGAGGGACAAAATGTATTATATATCATGAGACAAGAGGCTGTGGGGAGGAGCTCTGAATATTAAAAATATAATTGCCATAATAAATTAAGGAGAAAGAGTTCTTGGAAACTGAAAATATGATTGCTCAATAAATAAATTTAGGAATTGGATAAACGAAATTGCAATAATATCTTGGAGGTATGAATATTAAGAAATGGGAGAAAATGAAACTAATAATTCTAAGAGGATGAACTGGCATGAAGAGAAAGATAACCATACTTGAGTATGTGAATGTAAATTAATATGCCCTAGTGTGTAATAAGGTACACCCTTTTTTTGAGTGTCAATTTTTAAATACAAAATACAAAACATAAATAAGATTTATGACATTGCCACACCAACATTAAAATAAATATACTTAAGAGAAAATACACAATAACCATTATTAAGATAACTACCACCTAAGGAAAGGAGATACAGATGTAGATATAAATGAATTAGTATCCAACTCTATAAAAATACTACAAAGATAGCTCATTAGGAAAAGATAGACAAAAGATTTGAATAAGTGTGTCATAGATGAGAAATTTCAGTGGCCAGTAACATGAAAAATGTCCCCCAGTCTTGCTACCCCTGCATCTTATCTCATGACTAACAATTGCGGTTTCCTATACCTTCCCAAAACAGAGACTGGTTCTCAGAATAAAACTGAACTGGGACTGCTCTTTCCCACTCACGTAAGACCTTAAAGCCACCTGCACCCCACATGTTGAGCTATTCCCACACTGCACTGTGTTTATTAAAAGTTTGAGCTAATTCGCTCAGGACCAGACTCCCCTTTGCGCAGCCTGGGATGTGTCAGTGAGGACGGAGCCTGGAAGCAACACTGCCATGTCCTCTCTTAGGAACTCACATGGCTAGACAACCAGGTAAGATCTGATTCTGTTTGGAAATTTGATTTTGCTTTAGAGTACTCTCATGACCTTCTAACTATCATGATTATCACTCATAGTGACTTCTATGTGTGAGATAAAGATGGTTGTAATTGGGAGTGGGTGGCTCTTTATTATCTAATTTCACCACTAGAATAGTTGTAGATAACACAGACAGTGGCCCTCTATCTATTATTTGCATTGGTGTTAACACCATCAAATACTGAATACTGGATGAATCTCATTGCATGATCCTCTAGAGCGGCCGTAACAAAATTCCACACACTGGATGGTTAAACAATAGAAATGGATTTCTCAAGAGTTCTGGAGCCTGGGAAATCCATGATCAAGGTGCCAGTAGGGTAGGTCTTTCTGGAGCCTCCTTTCTTGGTTCATAGGTGGCACTTGCATGACTTCTTCTTTGCACATGTGTAGGGGTGGGGAGGGTAGGGAAAGAAAACTAGCAAGATCTCTGGTGTCTCCTGATACTAGTTCTATGGGATCACAGCCCCACCCTTAGGATTTCACTTAACCCTAAGTACCTCCTTAGAGGCCCCATGTCCAATGCAGTCACACTGGGTTATTGGCTTCAACCTAAAAATTTGGGGAGGGCACCTACATTCAGTCCATAACACTCCCCAGGGACAACTTAGAATTATAACGATTTTTTGAAAATTGTGACACAGAAAAGGTGCTCACTGAGAAGCAAACAAGGGAAAAGTGCTCATGAGATTTTCTTTCTTATCTGAAAGAGAGGGTTCATGTAAAAAAGAGATCACCGTTACTGCAAACAGCTGTAATAAATCTCATGTTTACACGTGTGTGTAGCATGTGAGTATGTATGTGTTTCTGTGTGTGAAGATCAGTTTCCTGTATCTAATCATTCCTCCTTACAGAGGGAATATAATTAGATTTTCCAATGATGATTTAATAATTTGTCTGAGGGCAACTCCCACTTAACTTCTCCTGTTATTTCTAGTTTTTTTTACATCCCCACATTTCCCTTCTCTTCGGACATTTTGGAGACTTACTGATCAAAGTTTTATTTTCTGTCTTTATGTTTGTACTCTAGGAATACCTAGCTCAGATAAGCAAATCAGAAAATCAAAAAAGTACAAATCAATAAACTGCATTTCTTCAGCTTAAAAAAAGCATATGAGCTATGTAAAAACAAGACAAAAACCAACAAAAACAAACTATAGCTGAGAAATGCAATCTAGTAATGACCTTGCTCATTACTTATAAAATGAAAAGATCTCTGGTTCAAATAAAGAGGGAAGAACTTGTGAAGATGAATGCAAAAGTCTTTTAAACTGATGAATTCATAAGTTTATAAATTGTACTAGAAAATTCTGCAGGTTCGTGTAGTATTCCTGAAAAAAAATGCAGGTACTCCTTGGACCAATCAGAAAATTATAAAGGCTTAGAGAATACTATGTATCTTCTTCTACATCTTATTATATAAAATTGATATCAAAATTAAAAAAAATAACTTTGCTCAGATATATTTATGCTCCAATCTGTACTTATTTTCAGTTCTTGATTTTATCTTTTCCAAATTCAGAATTAAAAAAAACCTATAAATGTTGTTTATGCCTAAAACTATTTTAGATTTCTAACATCTAACATAGTAATTTGCTACTTTACCTTAAAATGGAAACATAATAAAAATTAGTTCGTTGGGGGCATTCCCAACTTTCAGTAAACTCATAACTGTTGCAGAAACTCTTTGGATACCAAACTTAACTCACCACAGGAAAAAGCAACCTGACCAAGAGAAATTCAGTTTTCATAGTTTCACTACATATAAATATATTTGTATAAATGACTTCAAAGATTGTATCTCTCTCAAGTTAAAGAAAAACATTCATGTTCAGACACAAGGCCTGGAAAATAACTCTATTACTTGTTTCTCCATTGTAATACCATCTCAACTAGGAACAACCAGTGGCAAGTACAGAGTGCTTTGCGGTATAAATCAAAAGGCCATAGAGATTTCTCAATGGTCTCACTGCTTACAATGCGTTTTTATTCCCAAGGTAACCAAGAATGAAGATCTTATAAATAATCTGTGTGCAATATCTCTTAAGAGAGGATTCCACTCTTCCATTTTGCTAATACTGGCTAACATAATTCATAGGTGTGGGTAAAATTGCAATATTTCCAGCATATCTTGCCTGGCTTAGTGCATCTCCATATCAGTAGGTGTTTCCAAGGGGTGGAGAGAGGTAGTCTACCTCCATATCAATAGGTAATTACAAGGGGGGAGCGAGGCCACATCCAACTGGAAAGGTTGGGTGGGGTCCCTTTTTGCAGCCAGGTCATGAGGGACATAGTTGAGCAGTAGTGGATGACTGCTTGGAAACAATAAGTGGGTGTCTCCCACTTTATTTCTCCTTCTGACTGATTACGGCTTCAAAGGTAATTTGCCCTGGGCTGGGAACATATCTTATCCTGGAGTTACAATAAGCCAGAATGTTTAGATAAAAATTGGCTGTAAGCTTAAACAACATCAGCAATTTTACTCAAACTGTTGAGGTTGCTGGCATATAGTCTAACTGCCAAACTGATAACCTCAGCAAACTGTAAAGATAGAACATAGGCAGGGGTAAAATCCTCAATGTACCTTTGAACATATGTATACAAATTTTATATAATGGTCCCATTCAAATGGATATAAATGTCTTCTTACTATTATCTTTTCTGAATGACCAGTAACTTTTCCTTGTTGAAAAACTGCCTGTCTGCTCTTTTTATATATTTTTTAGACTGTGTGTTTCCAACTTGGGACATACCAGCTTATTTGTCCAGTTACAGAGGTACCCATTTTATAGAAACTGGAATTAAAGAATTTTGCAAGACACTGCTCATCATTCAGAAATTCAATTGTCCTATCATCCACAGTCATCAGTGGAATTGAAAGAATATTTCCCCAAATTAAAGTGTGTATACTTAGCTAAACAGTTACTATAGAAATTATATATATATATCCAAGTTTATAGTCAACAGTTGTAGTCAGCTTCTGCCCAGGTAACCGGCTCACTGAAAGTGATGCCAAGGTTCGAATGACCCTGGTTCTCCCTCAAGGGACTTACCAGGCATTCCCAGTCACGATTACCACAATCATGAGGAGGCCAAAGAATTGAAATTTGGGGTCATGTCTCAGTTAAAAGTCATTGCACATCCATTTTTTGTACTTCCATACTAATGGAATATATAAAACAGAGTCTCCCAGAAATCTTTAGAAGCACACAAATCATAAAGGAGACAGTTTTCCAAAGAACCTTGATGAAGCAACAAACAGAAAGCTTCTATCGAAGGATTCCTGGTCTAAAACTTCTAAATGCCTCTGGCTACTACACCCTCCCTTGTCTCATTCTCTCTGTTCTCTTTTCTAGTTATTTTATGTCCTTCTTTGGGTTAAAATTCCAGATTATTAATTACTAAGAATTAAATCTTTAAAAAGCTTCCCTTTTAATTCTAATGCCTTCAGCTCCAGGGGAGCTTTATTATGAAAACTCCTCACCGATAAGATATGGAATGAGACAACACAAAAGAAAGAAATCTTGACAGCCTGGCTCTACCACCACTTTCTGGGTCATCTGAATCAAGAAATCCACGTGGAGACTGGAAGCTGAATGGCCCTCGCAGTAACTTAGCTTCAACTGCTCCTTTCCCACCTTTTTTTGCTAAATCCAAATTGATCAACCAACAGCTGCTTAACTAAGGCCTACATCCTGCTGTCTCTGCATCTTATCCCATGAATAACAGTGTCTGTTTCGCATAGTTGCCAAGAGTTTGAATGGTGAATGATTATTGAACTAAAACTAAACCATAACTAGCCCTGCTTCATCTTATTGTTACAAAACCTTTCATCGACCTGCTCCCCACAAAAGTCATCTTGAACTGTCCTCATGTTCAGTATTTCAATAAAGGTTTGAGGTAATGGCTTTTGATTGGCCTTCCTCCTTCCACATTTACTTTGAGATCACTGGGCACTAAATATTTCCTAGTAGAGGAAATGTAAAAGGCTCTCAGATCTTTTCTTCCACTGCTCCTAAGCTAGTGAGCAGTTCAAGAATTACAGTAGACACAGTTGTTCAGTCTTCCATCCACATATTCAGTGAAGACCTGGACAGAAGACTCCAGGTCAGCCCCAGGGGCAAAAGAGTCCATGCTGGTAAGACAAGCTTAGTGCATGATCTAGACTGCCCCTTCAGAACCTAGAACCTCATTTCCCAGTCAGCTAGCCGCACTGGCTCTGACCTCTCACGTATTGACTGTAGTCAAAGGAAGAATCTCACCAAGGCGGTAACATCTCCCTGGCATTATCCATATTCCATAACATGATGACAGATTATAAAGGGCCACACTGGAACTTGTATCTTCCAATCCTTTGTGCCCTTTATTCTTGGCCTTCAACCCTGATCTTGGTTACATCTGTAAAATCCATGGAACAGTGCATGAAGGCTGTAATGGTATTTTGGTGAGGGATTCAACTCCAAACAGTTTCTCTAGGTACTGATGGTCTTTTGAGTGATTTGGACACAACTTCTTGCTTCATGCCACATCTCTGACATCCTCCCTACTCAAATCAATACATATTAAACTACAAAAAATAATAAATACTGAACTACAATGGATTTTAAGTGATTAGCACTTTAGAAAGGTTTTGCAATAGTGCCAGTCTTGTAAAAGAAAATCAGTGCACTTAATTGGTATAATTAATCAGTCTCTGTGATTATTAAATATTACAGAGCTTTAATAATCAATATAAATCCATACTGATAATATGAACACCATTATGGACTGCAGAGAACTTCCCTAATTATGCAGTAATAGAGTCATGGGGAAAATTGTGAAATAGTAGGCCATCAGAGATTCTATTTTTAATGTTCATAGAACAAAAAAATTTAACTGGAACAGTATTTTGTATTCACTAGATAAATGACCCAATTTCTTTTCCCAAATCAAATTAGGCAAATTTATAACATGTGTTATGTGTTTATGTTTTGCATATCATCCTGTGAAACTAGAGTCACTGAAAGGTGACATCAAATGGGATGGACCAACAATAAAAACAGGAACACAGGAAAATAAAAAATTCATAAATTTCAACAGGCAAAGAAAAATAACTCAGAAAAAAAGGCAAAGTAATGTCTTTGTGATGACAACTTGCTCTTAAGTTTGAATAAGTGAGGAGAAAAATTCAGGTACATGAACACAAGGCATCTTGATGTAGAACCAGAAAAATTAACATGAGTTACAAACAACAAATATATCAGGAAAAAAAGAATGTTTCCTTTTAAGGAGAAAAGGGGACTAATGCAATAAAAGTGGCTCAGGGTAGAATATATTTCTATTGTCTTCAGAAATAGAACTAAAAGTGTAAAAGGAAAAGGTAAGGAGTGAGAATGAGTGTACCATTCATATTAAAGTCAGTATATAGCCTTTTTTTTTCAACATTAATAAAAATCCTAATAATGCCAAAAGGATTACACTGATATTTGCTTTCAGTATTGAGGTCATGTGGATGGCCAAGTCCCCTTAATAAAAGTTCATGCTTTCTTTTTAAAATTTCAAGAAGACTCAATGCATTGGAGTAAAACCAAGGACAGAAATAAAATTCACATAGTTGAGATTGTTCACCTCTTGTCCAAATACTGTTTACAGTGTGAATGTGTCTAAGTCATGTTTCATTAAATGACGATGAGAATGTGGAGATGCCAACATTTCACATGCAAAATGCCAAACTCAAATACCACATCAGTCTTATCATCTTAGCAGTCTTTTGGAAAACACTTTTAATTTTGAGGAAGTCCAATCTAACAAAATCTTGTTTGCACTGTGGTTTTAGCTCTTCTCTAAGAAATCTCTCTGTACTTGTGTGTTTCTCCCTTTTCTTCTTTTAGGGACACCAAACATACTGGATTCTTTTAGCTCCTAAAATATTTAGTGTCTTATAGGCTTTGCTCTCCCTCCATCTAAGAATTTCTTAGATATTCCAGTACTTTCATTTTTCAAATGTAATTTAATAATGTTTCCAAAAAGAACTACTTTAATATGATTAAATTCATAAACTGGTTGCAAATTTTTATTTTCTTCCAAGCCAATCAGTACATAACTAGGTATCAATAACTGAAAGCCAGTTCAATTGAAAATTTTACTTAATGGCTTGTGAAAAAGAGTCTGAAGGTAGAAGTTCAGGTTAGGTGAGATATGATTGGCTGAAATCTTATCACAACAATTTTTCTTTTTAGATGGCAACTCTGCTTTCCCAGAATGGGCTTCATTCTCAGGCAGGTGTCTTTAATGAGGTCACAAACAACAGTTGTAATAGTTTCCGGGAGCTTGGATTGGAGGAAATACCATTATAATCACATGTAACAAAGTGGTTGGAGATGCATTTCCACGGGAAATGAGGAGGTACAGTTATCAGGAAGTCATTCTTGCATTAAATAAGACCTCATCAACATTTCACAATGATCAATCAATGGGTAACATCTTAAGTTAGCAATTTAATAAATAGTGATATAAATATATTATTCTTTATCATGGAATTAATTATTAGGAGAGGTAAAAAACCAAAATGACAATAAGTTGCAGTCTCTAGTAAACAGGGCAAAGTGTACATAGGGCTGATGGAGAGAGAGCTCCTTTCACCAGAAAATCTTGGTTTTTTTTGTAGCTAATATCTTATTAAATCAAACTTAGTAATAACATGTCATCCCAGACATACTAAATACCAGTAGTGGGTGTGGTGACTGAACATCTGCATTTTTACCACAGTATCCCATAATCTTGCAAACCCAGTATAGCACTAATCCAGAGACCAGTACTTAGTAGCCACTGACCTAAAACACATCATAAATGGTAGTGGCTTAACAAATAGCTGCTGAATTGTTAAGGAGAGTTGTTCAAAATGGAAGAGAAACATAGAATATCCAGTTATAACATTAAAATAAAATGTGAAGACAGAAAAGACAAATAATGTAACTTTTATTTTGAGATGATTCCTATATTTTTATGCTGGTTAAATCACGCTACTGATTTCTCAATCTTCAACCTCCCCTGCAAAATAGCAGGAAAATCTGATATCAATCAGAAGAGCTTTATGAAGAGCAAGTGGACTAAAATGCAAAGAAGGAGAAGTGAAGTGTGGAAGTATGTTCCTGTGAAGTTACAAGTTGAAACAGGAAACAGATTTGATCAGATACCTGAATGTGGCGTATGATTCCACAGCATGTCACTTATTTCCATAGGACAGGAATACACAGACCAAGTCATTTTAATATTCAAACACTGGGTACTTTACATCAAAATTAAAATGTAAAGTCAAATATTAAATAATGCCCAATATTTTAAATCATCTGATAAGAATATCTTTTCTCATTTTATATTTCTCATGAAATATATGAATTTATATTTCATGATGGCAAATCTATGTAAAGTCTCAAGGTAGCATTTAATAAATGGTAATATCAACCTATTATTAATATCTACGGAATTTATCAGAAGTTAAAAAACAATGACAAAAAGTCGTAGCTCTGGTGCAGTGTGAACGGGGCGCCTTGATGCCTGATCCTTGGCAGATGGTACAGATTTAATAAATATTTCCTGAATAAAGGCATATAGTACATAGCACATAAAAAAACAAATTAAATATTTATAATGTCATCCTAGTTTCATCCTACTTGTTGAAATTCTAAAAAAAATAAAATCAGGACCCTCAATTTATAAAACATTTATCTCATTATTGCTAAGAGTTTCAGGTAAAAGTGTGAATTTCTCTTTCATAGAGTTAAATCAAATTTGTTTCTAAATTGAATTCTGACTCCCACAGTCAAAGGATTAAATGCCAAAGAAGTTGCCAAGAGACCTGGAGGAACTGCAGAGCCTAGAAGGGTGAGTCCGGTCCCAGGACGGTGGCCTCCGTGGAAGCCCGCCACAGGCACGGATTTGTCTGCAGGCGGGGAACATTACCAGAGGCAATTTCACTTTCCTGCATCACTTTGCTCTCCTTTTATCACTCCAAGCTTTTTCTGTCACGTGGGTGTGTGACGGTAAACATTCATTTTAATCAAGAAAAGATTACACGTTGCCACAAAAACCAGAAGGAAAGTTTCCTCTATATCCTTACTCAAATCTTGCCCTTCCACACAGAAAGAGAAGTCCCCCGAAGCGCACACACATGCACACTGTCACTGGTTCTGTTTTCCCTGGAGAGCCCAAATACAGATGGAGTTTAAAATACAGAAATATAGCTATTTTCACAGATGCTTTCAAAAGATTAGGAGGGATGATTCCAATAATTTTGAAAACATCTTGAATTAAAGGCATGGGGCTTTACAATCCTTTTAAAAAACCCACAGCCAGTATTATATTGCTAAATACAATGAGATATTTTATAGGCTTAGCAAATATGTGGATTTTGTATGTAGTTGAATATTTTAAGAGATTAAGAAGTATTTTCTGGGAGATACCATCAAACATCCATTACTTCAAAATGGTAAATGTAAACATTTTAGTACCTGTAAACTAGGCTAAACCAATTATTAACTGCAACTTGAACCATTAAATTTACTGTCTCAGACATGGAATTTCTCGTGAGAACTGTTTCCAGCAGTGTTCCACTGTATCATGGTGCTTTACTAGAATGAAGCATATTTTCCTTATTTGGGTAACATTTCATGGAATCATCTGTGTTCCTGAGGAGGTTATTACCCCTTCTCAATCTTACTTTACAAATTGGTAAAATGAAGATATTAACAGCAAAAACATAACAAAATATTTTGATAGCTACTAAATTAAATACTTAACTAGAGAATGGCTATAAGAATTGACATGAATATCATACAGAAAGCATCTTTCATGTAACTGGCAAAAGTAGGTGCCCTCATAATTATTATTTATTTTCCATATCGTTTAGTACTGACATTTGAATATTTCATACTGGTCCATTTAATGCACCCTAGAAATGGTTAATCTTTTGTTACACATCTTCAACACTTACAGACACAATTTGGTTTGGTTCATCCAAGTAAACCCTAGAGGAAACACAGTCTTAGCAGAATCTACTAGAGACATACCTTATACCTATGCCAGTTTCATTCATAAATGCCCTATTTTGTACTACATAACAGCATCAGTCTCTAAAAAGCATCATATTAATTCTGGAATTTATCAGTGCACATGATTTGTAAAGTCACTCTTTCTACTGAATATCTTATGAAACAAAATAACTCTGTGAATAGATTTTTCTCCTTATTTCAGTTACCAAGATGTGCTATACTTGATCTCTTTCAATATTTAACTAGTAGTCTTTAACCTAAGTTCCAGGGGAAAAATGTATTATAAGTCAAAAGACTTAATTAGGTTCAAGCTCTGCCAATAATTTCATATGCCAGTGTAAAGAAGTTACTTAATTTCTCTGGGCCTGAGCCTCCTCACATATAACAGCAGAGATTCTGATGTTTCATCAAAGTAAAAATCTCATTCAAAATCGATGACTCTTTGTAGGAATAGAACTTCTAGTTAAGATGGAACTTAGAGTAAAATTTCAAGACGCCTGCTAACAACCCTATTTTCAATTAAAGGATGATAACAGGTGAGTGGTAGAAAAGCAGAGAATTACGGAGGTAGATAGGATGGATGGATGGAGAAATAGGTTAGATATACATATATAGAGAGAGAGGGACAGAGAGGGAGGGACAAAGAGGGACAGAGGCCTCAATTCTTACTTTCAGTAATAAGCAGATGTATTATTTTATCTACATGGGTCCCAATTTTCTATTCTATAAAATGTAGATATCATCTCCTATAAGGCTAGTGTACAAACTAAATATACCAAAAGCAACAAGCATGACTCTTGGCAGCCATTTTTATAAATTTTAAATAAATCAAACCTCTTTTTATTTTACATCAAAATAAAATTTCAGAATAAATTATAATTAAGGCAAATATTTAAAAGCTGATTAATGCCTGATGCAATATATTTTGGGGCAGCCAATTAAGTGCTACATGAAAGGGAGCAGCAAACGGGCTCCTGGAACAGAGCTCCCCCGTGGACAGCAGCCACCGCTGGTATCCTGCGCGGAAAACTCCAGTGCCAGGGCAATTACATAAGATAAATGATCTATGCAAGTGGTGTACGGTTTAAAAAATATATGTTTTAATGAAGCACCCTAGGCATGTGCACTACCATATTGAACAGCAGCAGGATTATTTATATTTAAACATGTGCTTTTGATTTTTTAATCAGGAAACACTTAGCTTCACTCAGCAATGTTTTATCCAGGTTTCTACTTGCTAAGAATTGTCATGAGCTCTTCTAGGAGTTGTAAAATTTAAGCCCCTTTTCATTTATTTTATTGTTTTTCAATCTGTGTGCCACCTGCATCAGAATCATTCAGGGTTATTAAAAATGCAATTTCATGGGCCCCACCCAGACTCTGAATCATATTATCATAGAGTGTGCCCCAAGAACTTGGAATTTTAAACAGATTTCCAATGTGAATTTCATTTATAATCATTTCAAGAAGTGCTCACTTATAGCACCAGTACAATACAGAGGGAAGAACACTCAGCACACAGGCGGAAGACCCAATATATCTTTGCGATTCTGCATATTGTGATTCTATAAACATCGACAGGCCCTCTTTGACTAGTGGTGAGCACTTTACACCATGCCCACCAGGACTCTTTAGTTATGAATAATTAAGTTACTTCAAGAAGAAAGACAAAATATTCCAGGTAAAACAAAACACGTACCTGCTAAATATGAGCCCATTTTCTCTCTACAAAGACGACTGAATGAACTCTAAGGTCACTTTCTGTACTAATAGTGGCTCGAGCTCGAGCAGATGAATATTGTTAACTTATTAATATTCAGTGCCTTTCTCTGACTGGAACAATTCGAATTACTGATAGCCAAAAGTAGCTCAGATTTTGTCCCAAAAACATTCATCTCAAAATTCACATATTTAGGCATGCTGAGTACAGTTCAGTGCACTTGGAGTGAAAACAGAAACCCATAATTATTGACCATTGCCACATTGTACCACACGATTGGAAGAAAGAGAGGAAGAATGAAAGGAGATTCATGCCTTCAGTTAGAAGCTGAAGGCATTTCACTTTAAATCAAGCATCCATTCCTTCTTCTAAAAGATGTACTTCATACCTACTGTAAGCTATGTACACTCCTAGGTGTTTGCGATACAGTAACAGACATGGGACTATTCTCTTGAGGTATAAATTGCATTGATAATCTTTAGGCATTCCAGGCTCAATTGGAAAGGCTGGCTGGCTGCTCATAAAAGCCCACACTTTACTTTGTTTTCTTAACAAATATACTATAGGTACCTAAATATTATATAGGTGTGTGTATATATATATATATACACATATATGGATGAGTGCATATACATATATGTGTGTGTAAGAAAAATAGAGGATGGTAGCCCATGTTGTGCTAGGCTACCAGGATTTGCCACAGACAATCTGCATAACAAAGCCTTGGTAGGCTTCTGGGAAGAGCCTTGTAAAAGTGAGCATGCTCACCCGGCTGCATTTTTGCTCCTGCCATTCTTCCTGCCCAGAATACAGCTGAGATGCAGGGCTGGAACACCACAGGGTGACCATCTGGAGACATGCTAACCATGTCTGTGCAGAAAGACAAAGGGGCACAGAAGGACCACCATTAGAGTTGCCATCATTTATGGCAAATTACTATAGGCTTGTTGAGATGCAAATTTATAAAACAACCAAGAACTTTGTGAACCATATACTAGCAAGTGCAGAGTTGTACAAGTACACAAAAGAAATCCAGGAATTCTAGATCAATGACATTTGTGATCTTCAAAATACAGAGGCATTCCTTAGCTTTCTATGTTTCCTAAGAAATGTGTGAGATTGATTTCCACAAATATAAAGTGGTTTGAGATCTTTTATGAGCCAGATGCTTCAACTCACTTGGATTCAGAATTTCCAATGCAGACTAAAATATACCTTCAAAAATAAACTACTCTGCCTAACTTAGCACTAAAAATATAAGAAAGTGGTTTTCAGATCTATATACACTACACATTTTATGTTGTTTCCCTTAATAAGTGAAAATAATTGCATATTGATAGACTCTGATGATCTTCAATCAAGTAGATTATCCCTTATAGTTTAAGTGTTCATTATTTTATTACAGAATTTATCCACGACACTAGCAGCAAGCCCATCTCAAAATTTAAGATTCCAGAGAGAACAGTTAGTTACGCTCTGCTGAAGTCTCAGAAAGGAGATGGGATGCCTCAGATTAGTGACGTCCAAAAGCAGAAGTTATGTAATCTAATCACACGTGTAGGAGAGATAAGTTTGAAAACTAAAATTAAAGTTACACTATTCAACACTCATCAAATCTAAATTATCATCATGCATATTAACTTTTCAGTAAAACCTTCAGCATATTCTAAATGAATATTTAATATGTAAATATTATTTCCTTGATATGTTAAAACTGGACATACACTCCCTATGCCCAGAGCACCTGATGCTTTAAAGTACATGTGTGTAATAGGGCAAGATACACCTGCTGAAATGTCACAGGATGGACACTGAACTTGGCCTACGAGCCACTGCAATCTCATTTCTAGGGTTAGTTCTTTCTTAGCTAATGTGGAGCAAATCAGTTCACTCTGAGAGTTTTAAGGTAGAAACTTTGTACCATTCCTTCCACTGTTGAAACTCTGGGGAGCAGTTCAGCAGAACACCTTCCTTCCTGAGGATGCATTACAAGGCAGGAGGACCTAGTTGCTATTGACAACAACCTGACAAGCAGACTCACATATTTTTAAGTCCCTGGAAGATAACCCATTCTAGTATTTATGTATTATGATATTTATTGCCTTGGAGAAATTTATTCTGTAACTCCAGGCCCTACATCACATGCCAGGTCAATAGTTCTGCACAGATGTGTTGTTAACCAGCCCACAGTTGTATAAGGCCTAATCCCTAAGATAAACCGCTTGTTTTATATCATTCACACAGCAATACATCCCTGACCAAACCTTAATAGAGCTCATAATTGATACTTTACCCTGCCAAATATAAAGGAGTTAGAAACATCACAGTAGTTTCTTTTCCTAAGTTAAGTTAATTTTAATTGCAAAGCCCCATGTTGGTGAAAATGTAATCCCAACCATGTTTGGGTACTAAATCCACTCTGTATCTGGGGAAAGGAAACAATGTGGCTCAGAAATTGGAAGAAGATCTTCAAGTCTCCAGCATATCATGATCTCTGTACAAGATGCCTACCGACCCGTCCAGGCTGGCATGTTCAATGCAGGCTTTCAGGCATGGCTCCTAGGGCTGTGGCTGCCAAGACCAAGTGTTCTCAAGAGTTCAAGGTCAGTTCTCGCAAAACAATGACCAACTGCTCTCACAGAATGCACCGGAAGCAGAGCCCAAGTACCTTTCACTTCCAGCAGCCCTCTCACAACCAATTATCTTTTGTGTTTAAAGCAAAGCCCCAGTTTTGGCTATCTATGCCTGTACCCTTAGTGTGGAGGTTACTTGAGCTCTCTATGCCCTCCAACAATAATATGTAACTTTTCCCTGAGACAAACCCCTCTTAATACTGCTTTTGTAACAAAAACTGTTATGCCCTCAAAGCCCTTGTTAGTAATGTGAGAACAGCAGTCTAGAAAGCTATTATTTAGGGCCATTCTACAACATGGAACAAGTCTAAATCTCAGTGTGTTATCCTAGACAAATAGGTAAGTAGTTGAGTAGATAGTTACGTGGTTTTCTATTTTCAGGAATCTTAGTTTCCTTTCTGCTTCCCTCCATTTATTTTACTGGGAAGGGATAAAGCTCTGTTCTTAGTTCTGTCTTTAAACTGGTATAATTTGCTTCCAACTCTGCTTGAGTGGTAGTGGAAGAAATACTCACCTGTTTTCCTAGAAAAACTGCAGAAGTCATACAAACACACGAACATGCACAAATATAATGTTCTTAAAGCACAAAGTATCTTCCTTGGGACAATGGAAAACAGTAAAAACATGAAACAGAATAAATTTTGTCACATACACAGACATTTTATCTTAACAACTAGCTATTGTAGGAAAAGTCACAGGGGCAACCTGGGCACAGTAAGTATGGCTTAAATTGGGTTTTACTTTATAAGAAGAAGAAGTATGTACACATTATGCTTGGTATATTCAAACATAGCTATACATTCTAAATCCTACAAATTCTTTTACTCCTGGATTGCTATAATTAATATCAGAGAGCAACTACTCATAAAAATTCATACTTAAGTTGCTGCAATTAAGAGTATAAAAAGTAAATCACTTAAACATTTCAACAAAGGCACAATATTCTACATAGCCACATGTGATGGTGACAAAATAGTCAAATAAATAATAAATAAATAACTTTCAATGTATACTTACAAATGTTAAGATATATCTAAATATAAACTGTATTTCAATCCCTGCCTATGACTTAAACTACAAATTTCAGCTCTTCTTGGTTGTACAGATCTTCAAACTATTAGATTCAGAAACCCAATATTTAAAATGTATTTTCAAAATAACCATGCCCACTCTTTTTATTTAATAAATACGCAGCTATATTCACATTACTCTGAGCTTTTCATTATCTACTCACTACTCTATCATTAACAAGGCAAATCAAACCAAACAGCAAACAATAAACATGTCACACTCAACTTCCTGAATTTCCCTGGCTCTCTAAGCATCTGCCTTACATCAGAGAAAATGTCCTTCCTTGCACCTACCAAGCATGTGTTATGCCTGGCACTGTACCTGTAACACTAGCCTAAAACTAGATTAAAAAGAGAGTATTGATGGGAGCAATCTTTCTTTTTCTACAATAATTGGGTTTCATAGTAATAACAAAGCTCAGTAAATTACATATGCCCAATGAAATATATTATCCATATGTGTGGAGGGTGAAGGAAAGTCCCAAAGTAAGTTAAAACCAAAAAGAAGTAAAGTGAGTTATTTTTGTCCTGCTGTTACCACAAGCATAACACACATCCTTTGGGGGCTGATTATCTAGAGGTGGATACAGATTACCGCTTTTGAGAAGAAATGGAGCAAAAACACATGAGAGAGACCCGAGCTAGCTCTCTCCTTTAACCCCATCTGCTCTCATACACCAGGTGTGGGATGGAAGAATAAAAGAAGAATCCCTTCTGACAGAACTAATTATTTTCAGACCATCCAGATACAACATATAAACAGTGCAGCAGCAAAATGTTCAAAATAAGAAACGGCTTAGCTATTCTCTCTCATAATCAGTGTACATAATTGACTTAAAAGAACCAACTTATTTTCATCAAAAGAAAAAGAAACGAATTTACTTCAGTTGATTATCGGCTTTTTTCTAATAACACCATCATACTTTGCGTATCTGTAAAAGTACAGTTTTAAAGAACACTCCCTAAAAAATAATAGACTTAAAATATCTCCTTCTCTAAATTTTGGCAATAATTCCAGCTCCCCAATTCTTATTAAAAGTGGGAATCATAATGGCATGTTTAAGTTGGTAGTCATCCCATGCTCTTTAAGTGACCCAATATCCAAAATTTAAATTTAAATACCCTAATGTTCATGCTGGTTATATTCAAGGACAAACTGCAAACACAGGATTTGATAGTATCTCATGATTAGGCCTTTATTACTAGTATGACTTTGTTTGGGGAATGATGCGACAGGCCTTTTCATCATTCACAGAACTGGTCAACGAAGTCAAACTATTAGTTTAATTCAAAGGCAGGAAAAATAATGAACCTCTTTTTGGGAAAAAAAGGTACTTTCATTTATTTTGATTTATGCTGCTCATTATTTCAGAGAAGATTTCATATAGAATACAAAAGTATATAAGCTATGATAGACAGTTTAAACTAAAAGTGTCATTAATGTAAAAACAAACAAGGTCAAAATGCAAAGTCAGGGCTGTGAATATAAATCCTTACCATAACCAACTATACACCTAACACAAACATGCACCTGTTTGATGTCTAGGTTACTTGGCAGCCAATGGAGAAATCCCTAAGATAGACATAGATGCACAATTTCCATCTCTATTACACTGAACTATGTCCAGGAGGGTTGAGGGCTGGGTGGGGCAGAGACGCAATGTGGTATGTTTTCTCAAGGTTGGTAGTAGAGTTTCAAGCATAATCATGTGATAAGAGAGAGAGTTCAAGGGTGTCAAAGGTGACCAAGTGGCCATGGGTTTACTCTTGTACTTTACAGAGGACAAGAAGAAATAGTATGTCCAAATAAGGAATGAGGACCATTAAAATTAGTTTTTTGATAATGAAACTCATTCTGGAAGGACAGTGGTACCTCTCTTAGTTAAGTTTTTCTAAATAATAAACTCAAAAGTTAAAGTCACTCTCCCCATCATCTAAAAGTACAGAGTTGAATCCACTTAGGTTTCAGCACCATTCATTCCCCAGTATTATATCCTGTGCCTTTCTAAAAACAGGATAAAGATCAAAGCAGGCCTTCTCTATCCTTACATACCTCCTACAGTACTTTTCTGAATTATTTGGCTAATACCTCATAGTTTTTAAAAGACAACACTCGTGAAAGGGGGATGCTGATGGCCATGATCAGTCAGCTTCTCTGTCACCGTGACTGGAGAAGGAAGCTGAGAGCAGTACCGAGTGCGCTGAGCCTGCCCAAAAGAAGAGCTGAGCAAGCCTGTTACTAAGCATAAAGAAAGAAGGCTGCAATATGGCTACAAGATCCCTTGTTCCCTCATCTACTACACTTCCTGGAAAATTCAATTTTATATAATAAAATTTCATCCACAGGGTGACGTCCAATGATTCATCTGGAGAAATCATTCCTGTAAGGAACCATTATAAGACATTCTCTCAAGTTCGTAGAATGCATGATTCACAAAAATCCATGGCTTTACATTTTAAAGACCAAACATTCTGAGAACTAGCCCACATCCTAGGCAGGTAAGGGCTACCAAGTGAAATGGAACACAACCCTGTCCTCAAATCTATTTGCAGAGTTCTGAGGGGAGTGTGGTGTGCTTCCCCTCACATGTGCCCACCACACAGGGAAGGGCCGTCTGTCTGCCAGTGGGCAACTGTGCTCCCGTTTTCTCATGCCGTTACTCCCACGTGAGATGGTCATCGAGTTCCACAGAACTGCAAATACGCAGTGGTGGGTCTTTCCCATTCCGGGCAGTCCCGGGCACTCAGCTGGTGCCTCTCAAGGTCCTCCTGAGAACAACTTGGTCCCCATATCCCTGATTAGGGTCACTGACACTGGCACTTTGATCAGATTAGAGTTATCTTGAAGTGACCATCCATCCACCACCGATACTTTTTTTTCCAGAGCCCAGCCTACTGAGGGCTGCCTTGCCAGCCTAGGAGTAACTGAAGAGGATAGCAGAGCCTCTCCTCTTCACTATGTAATCTCTCAATGTCCCTAAGCCCTTTTTCCTCGTACTGATGGCTTCTGTGTTGATCTACAGGTATTGATAGGCAGCAAATAATGATGCCAGACTTGGCTTCTTACAAGTACAAGCTTCAGAGGAAATGAGATTGCTATTCTCCCTTCCCCTTGGGGATAGTGGGTGGGGGGAGGGGAGAAAATGGATAAAGCAGTACTATTTCACAAATACTTTCTTCAAGCTCTACGTCCCTGTGGACTCTTCTTCATAGGTCCCTTATTTTTCCACATGGCAAAGTCTAGCTAATCATTTGAACTTCAATGGTTCAATGAACTTCAATAAACCAGTTGCTATTGCGATCTCTCTCTCTCCAAGAGTTCTAGGTGGCAAAAAATCAGACGGCTAGAACACAACAAAATTACATAAACTGTTGAGGATTTTGTTGAAGCTTTTACTTTCCTTAAAAATCACATCCTTCTGAAACAGGCAGGAAATCCTCCTTCTTTGTGCAGGTGAAGTGAAGGGACCACACGACAACGTCACATCTCCTTCCTTCAGATCTGCCCCTCCTGGGGGAGACCTAGGCGACACTGGGGGAATGAGCCCCTTAGTGTGCTGCCAACCACTGAGCCTGGGCTAGCTCCCTGGTAAATGCCACAGAAGCACCATCTCCAGAAGTGTCCCCAGATCATGACCACCTCACCTACCATCCAAGTTTCTAGTTTTTATTAAGAAGGAAATGGTTTTTCCCCTGTAAAGATCCCATGGTGCTATCAAGATGCAAGGTGCTATCAAGCAGATCTGGAGTAACTGTCAACACACAAGGTTATTTTTTTGCCATCAAACTGAGAAATAAGGGGTTCTGAAATGCAATCATGTTAATAGCAATTCAAAGATGTTTATGAGGTGGAATTTATAGGACTTAATGACCAGCTAGATGTGGACTGAAAGTCAGGGAGTTCTTAAAGATGATTCTGAGACTTCTGGTTTTTGTGGGTATGGGTATTAGAGACACAGACCAAGACTGCAAAGCCTGCTAGAGGTGCAAGTTGGAGAGAGAGAGGAATCATGAGTTATCTGTGGATATGCTGAGTTTGAGGCTCCTGTGAGACACAAGGCCAGGCACCTGTTGGTCCTGAAATTCTCTTCACAGATTGCACACAGAGTTCATGATGTGCAGGAACTGGACTAGTCAGAATCGTCATGAATGATATGCCCAGTTCAGAAAGTGTGGAGTGGGTAAAGCTGTCCATAGGAAAACCAACATTTCAGACAAGCAGAGAGAGGGATTATTAAATTGGTTTTGCTTAATATGAATTAATAATATTTTGTATAAATATTTAATGGATTTCTAACCATATTGCTTGAATTATTTAGAAAAAGCAGCAAAATAAATGTGAGAAGTCACACTTTTCAAAAATGGCAACATAAGGCAGTAAAATGCCAGGCTACAATGATGAAACAGACCGCCATCATTAAGCACCAACGAGAAAGAAAAAAATAAGCAAAATAAAGACTAATCATTAATGGCTAGCTTGCAAAAATAAGGCTGCACATCACCCCCACATAAAATTTATGAATAATCTGCATATTAAAGAAGAAACCAATGAGAATGAGTGTTGTGATATTTCTAGGACAATTCAGAGAAATGTTTCAAATTATTTTACATTAGTTGCTGTCTCACTGGTTTTTAATGCATATCATAAAGAAAAGAGTGGCAAGATTATATTCAGTATCTCTGTTTATGTCTCTTGATGATACTGGTAGAGAATCTTTGATTAAAAACAGTAATCAAGGCAGCACTAATGGCAGATGTTTTAGATCATTGTGAACTAATAGGGCCACATTTTTTTGCTGATAGAACTATATACATAAACTCTTTCAAAGATGCATATAGAAATAATACATCTAGCATTTTAACATGCTATGAAGAATTACAAATAATTAAATGTTAACTACACTTATGTAAAACTATAAACATAATGCCTTTTAGAAAATATTTTTTAACCATCATATTCTCAGAATAACCAGTATATTCTCAGAATATAATTTAACCATTATGTTATCAGTTAATATCTTTAGTCTGAAATAGCATTTCAGAAAATAAGTTCATAAGTTAAGGATTTAACTTAACATTTATTCCTATGCCAAGTAAAGAATTAAAGTAGTAACTAGACATCTAGTTCCTTACAATTTGTTTGAACATATCTTACAAACTATTATCCTGTGATACTAACCCAGAAGCATTTCCTTAAGAATCCAGACTTGATGAAACTTTACATTATTCTAATATGTTGTTTACTTGAACAGTTTCCTATCAGGAGCCTGGAAAAAGTTAAATCAGATATCACTAGCTTTTTACTACCATAATCATGAATTCTTCATGATACACTTGTTTTTTTTAATATGATGATGATGCTTTAAGAACTTTCCTCAAAAAATGTTAATAACATACTTTCAGAACCTTATGCTTTTACAAAAAAAGACAAATTATTGGGGTTTGAATACTCCTAAAATAGAGCTGCACTGCACAATGTCACTCATTGTTCTGCCACAAAGAAGCTCCATACATAACTGTAAGATCTTATAATTTTTACATGCCCAAATTCTCCTTAAAAGATCCTACTGAAATAGACTAAAAGAGACAAGAAAGACTATTTCCATTAATGAAACTGACATTTCTTGAAGAAACAACGGTGGGCACATTAAATTTGTGCTCATTATTTTAAACCTCAAACCACAGGAGAGCGACATGTAGTTCATATTCCTGATGTTTCCTCTCACTTGGAAGAACCTTACACTAACTAACACCCCCAGCCTCTCACTCCCTCCATCAGAAGAATTTAAGGAAGTCCTTTGCAGTTGATTAATTCGGTGAGTTTGAGTGACAGAATTGAGGGTGCACATTTCAGGCCTTGTTTTGTTGTTGTTTTTGTATTTAAGGAGCTAGCTGCCCACATGAGGCACTCATCCTGCCTACAAGGGTATATGGTTTTCAGCAACATCAGAGACTGACTGCTTCATTTGCTATTGCTACTGCACACCAAAGACAAGTCCCCCCCCAAAATTGATGAAGTTGGCATCTTGACAATTCTTTGATTATGTGAATCTTTATGAACAAAACAATAAATCATGCATTTAATAATGAATGCTTTATCTTTAACTCTCATAGGTGTCTTTAAGATGCTCACATCAATGACAAACCTTCTTAATTACAGTTATATAAAAGCAGATTATTAAAAGTAAATATCATGAATGTGAGCACTTTCCCCTTAATGTCTAGGAAAACCTTGACTATATAAACTTTGCAAAGGAACATGGATTCATGTAATTAAAATAATTAAAATGTGTTATTACTTTAATAAAATACAAAATACAGGCATACTAAAACAGAGTTATATAATAACTAGGTTTTGTTCTTTTCTCCCTATATTTGGAGTGTAGAAATGGAAAACACATCTGTAGAATCTTTTTTTTTTTAACCGCAAGCTATAAGACAAATGCTAAAGATTAGTGTTGGTTAAATGCTTACAATTTTATATGAAAAACCATACAGCAATAATGATGCTCTTCGTCTTAAAAGTTACTTTTACTCTTTGTTTTAAACTGTTATTAAAAGTAGATACTACAACATGAGAATGAAAATAAACATTTCATAGCCTAGCATGTATAATTCTAATAAGTTAATTAGAATTTACTTTTAAGTATATTACCTGAAACTGGTAAAAATCTAATTTTGAGCCACTTACTGTAGAAAGCAAGATTTAGATACAGCACTGGTTTTAAATACTATACATATCCTGTATCTACTTCTGTATTTATGCATTTCAAATAAAAGAACAGAGAGCACTTTACAGAGTGAGATTTAATGATCATCACAGAAGTACACTGGCTATTTCAGACCAAATTAGGGCATATAAACAAGAGAATGGTTTAGTTTATTTGCATTTTTATAAGGAACTTCTAGAAAGATCTACCGATGTCTTTCTAGCTTTCATGATGCATTCTTCTTGGCAATAAGTTTGCTGCATAAATGCAGCACGTACCTCTATAGAACATACTGATGCTTTTAACAGCAATGAAGTAAGTGTTGCTGTGTGTCATCCATCACAATAAGGTCCACACTTTCAAATGTTCACCACCTTTGGAGTAAATTCAGTGTCCTGCTCCTTACCTCTCTCCTTAATCTCCTTCAGTGTCACCACACTTAAATTTATCCAAGCTGTGGAAAACACAGATGACGTGATAAAACCCTTTACGAAGCAGTGACCTGAGCCAAGCTCTATCTGCTGCTTTCCAGGATAGTGTCGTGCGACCAAATTTTATAGCAATTCCCTTACATTTTACCCTGTTTTAATCTGCTACCTGAATAGTTCTACTCAGCAGTCATATCCTAAGCTACTGGATCTTCTTCTTCTTTTTTTTTGCACAGCTCAGAGATTTTGCTCATCATTACAGCTTATATATGGCAGCTATAAAAGTAGGTTACAGTTCTCTCTACAGCTTTTCGTCCTCCAAATGTTTAGATAGCTAAACTAAGTACTCAAGCATGAAGGACTCCTTACAGTATGAAGGACTCCTTATAGTAACACATCCAGGTTTGAAATTAGAGGCGTATCACTTTGGGTAGTTCATTTACAATCATCATGTGGTCTTTCTACATTGCTCTTAGTGTGACTATTGTTTCTGATGGGGAGTCACACGTTTACCATTCTCAGTGTACTCGGATCTACGCCCTGCTCCACCCCCACCCCCACCCAGCCTAAAGAGGCAGTTGATGAATGGCGGCCACCTGAGGAAGGGCAGGTCATCCACAGGAATAGTCCTCCATTCAGCTGCGGCTACCATCAAGTTATTACCCTCTTAGTCATTTCACAGGAGAATGAGAGTAAAGTTTCACTGGGTAGTGGTGGCATTTCGTCAGCAAAATGGCCCCATCTTTAACTTTACATTCTCCAGTCTTCATAGTCATGTCACTATTACTACTATTTGATCCCTTAAGCAGAATCACAAGTGAAGATAAAATTTTTTTCAATGTTATGTAACTTATTTTTACTTGAACAAATAACCACTAACAGCAATAAGTCTATTGTTTGATCTTACTGCTGTCTCTCAACCAGAAAATAATTTTCAACATTCTATCCAATGCACTTATCTTCAGGATAGCAAACGGGCTTTTTAATGACTTTTCCACATCCTTCCTACAGGAGCACACTGGCTAGAGGGTACAGGTAACAGGAGCTTTCCCTCCATATCACTAGACAAGATTCACATGTAGTTTTCACTTTCACTCGGTCATTAAGTTCTCCAGGTTTTAAACTTTCCAAAATTTCCTAGGTACAGGTTTTTTTTAATACATTGTATTTTTAAAATTCTCCTGTAAAGTAGATGAGATTAATTATATTTATATAAATATCTTTTAAATAATGAACAGTACTTAAAAGACTTTCTCAACTTCCCTTATACAATCTTTCTTCTTCAAATGTCTTCCTAAAAGCTGATTTTTTTCACAGATGATGAAGAACAAACGGGATATGTAAGGGCAGTGCGAGGAGGCTGAATCACAGCTTTAGGCCACAGCATCGCTTGTGTGCGACACAGGCTTGAAGGGCTGCTAGGACTGAGATACTTTGACTTAAAGACATGTTGTACTACATGGTAGGACATTTCCAAGGTAGAAAGCAACTGATTGACTTTAACTCCTCTTATTAAAAGTAGGAATGGATTTAGTAAATGTCAAAACTTAGAATTTTATCACTTTTATATATTCCAAAATAAAAATATTAAAACATAATTAAAATCATACTGAAATAAAGCAAAGTAACCATAATATGTTGAAATTTTAAATAAACTGTGCTATTATTTCATTATGTGGTTAAAATGAACAAAGGAACTAATAAAGATAAATGAGTGAGCAAGGATTAAAAGAAAAAATCAAGGAACAGCTTCAGTTCCATCACTGAGACAGAACCAAGGAGGAGGTGAGACGGCATCTGAAGAGCAGACACCATTTCACAGCTGTGAGCTCTGTCCCCACCTACGAGATAAAGGCAGTTTGTGCCTTTATGAAACTAAGTCCTTCGAAAACAGTGTGAATACACACTGATGCTCTAGACTCTGCAGCAAATTAAATAATCACTTCAGACAGTAAGGACATTTAGACTATAAGGATGCATTGGAAGAACATACGAGGTAAGTGACTTAGGAAATCTAGAGGGAAATTACCTTATTTTCCAGATTGATTCTACATTCTAAGAATGGAGTATGTGTGATACATGAAAAAAAAAATAAGAGAAGGGAAGGAAATGGATAGAAAAGATATGTACTTTTACTGAGCAAATTTATATATGATGCAAATGATGCACTGAATTCTTTTTGTATGCCATATTATAGTATTTCAAACCTCTATGCCCCTGGGAAGGCTCTCCATTACGCCCAAACTAGGCTTTCATCCCTACTTCTTTCTACCTTCTCTTGGAACATTGCATCTTACCCTTACAGACAGATCCTTTTTCTTGCTTACACCTTAGCACTATGTAAGCACTCATTGTTATGGGTTGAAATGTGTCCCCCAAAAAACATATGTTGGAGTCCCTCAGTACCTCAGAATATGTTCTTATTTGGAAATGGAGTCTTTACAGAGATAAGAAAGCTAAAACGAGTTTATGGTGGATCCTAACCCAGAAGACTGGTATCCTCATAAAAGGGGGAAATTTAGACACAAAACACACGCAGAGGGAAAACATCATGCGAACGTGAAGGGAGAGACTGGCGTGACTTCTATAGGCCAAGAGATACTAAAATCACCAGCAAACCACCACAGGGTAGTAGAAAGGTATGGAACAGATTCCCCTCATGATCCCTGGAAGAAACCAACTCTGCTGACACCTTTATCTTGGACTTCTAACCTCTGATTGACAGACCATAAATTTCTGTTACAAAAGCTCTAGGACACTAATACAGTCATTAAATCTTTGTATTAATTGACTAACAACAATTCGTCTTCACCACAACTCTATAGGATTCACATTAAATCCCCACAGAATAAAGAGAATGAAGCTGATCTTCAATAATTTCAAGAAATGTATTTATTGTCAAGCAATTCAGAAATCTGAGAGCAGAGAGGTTATCTAAGATTGATATAATTCTGGAGAAATGTCTTCACCATTCACAGCTCTTCTTCAAACACCAATACCAAACCATCAGGATAATGATGGTTATAGACATGAAGACTTACACTGAGAAAACTATGTGGGAAAAAATGGAGTGTTAGGGGCTATAAGAGCATCTTAAGAGCTCTGATATGACACTTGGGCTATTCTTATCTTAAAAAGAACCCCATGGGGTTATATATAGGGATCAAAGTGGCACGAGAGAACAAGAATCGCAGGTGATAAATATGATAGGGAACATGAGTAAATACAAACATTAATGTCCTGTGGGACATTATCTGCCCCATAAAATCAACAGTTAAGTCATAGTATAATTCTAATAAAAATTAGTTTCCATTGAAAAAAATGTATTCTGAAAGGTAATTGAGAAAGAGCTAAAATAAAATATAATTTGCAATTGAAATATCAAAATTATCATTAGCTGATGAACATTAAATACTGACTTGGATGGAACACCCTGGACATTTCCAGGAAAAGAGTTAAACCAATAAATATGTGAATATTAGAAAATATATCCCCATGCCTTTTGCCTAATTATTGATTAAACAACTGATCATTTTTTTGTAAGTTAAAACTTTTTATAGCATTATCCCATTTTGATTTTAAAATATATAGACAGAGGGTGGAGCCAAGATGGCAGCGTGAGTAGGACAGTGGGAATCTCCTCCCAAAAACATATATATTTTTGAAAATGCAACAAATACAACTAATCCTAAAAGAGAGACCAGAAGACGCAGGACAACAGCCAGGCTACATCCACACGTGCAAGAGCCCAGCGCCTGGCGAAGGGGGTAAGATACAAGCCCCGGCCCGGCGGGACCCGAGCGCCCCTCCCCCCAGCTCCCGGTGGGAGGAGAGGAGTCGGAGCAGGAGGTAGAGGGAGCCCAGGACTGCTGAACACCCAGCACCAGCCATCCGGGCCAGAGCGCAGACACAGTGCATGAGTGGGGCGCTGGAAACTAGGGAAGCAGGACAGTAAGACATTTGAGCGGGTACCGAAGCCGGTGCCTCTGTGACAAAGAAAAGTGAGTGTTTTTTGAAAGTCTTAGAGGGACAGGGACCCCACAACTAGACGTAAGCATCCCGGGTCACAGTCCAGCAGCTGGAAATTCCAGAGAACTCCAGGGCACTAACCCCCTGGGCAACAGCTCTGAGACCCCTCACGGAGGTAAACAGCCAAACAGCCCCCGTCCATTACCCCTCCGGGGCCCCGCCATAGCAGCGCAGCAGCCTGAGGCTGGTCACGCCCACCGCAAGGGAGCTTCCTCCATACCCGCCGGGCAAGACACAAAGACCCAGTCTACACGCAATTGCCCAGCACAAGCCACTAGGGGTCGCAGTTGTCCCAGTAAAGAAAGGCCAGGAGCCAAGTGGAAAGAGGCTTGACTCTCCCAGCTGACAGATGAGTCAATAGCACTCCCTGCACCTATCAACATGAAAAGGCAAAAAAATTTGATCCATACAAGACTAACCCAGACAGCTTCGACTTCTTCTACATCTTCCCCTGAGAAGGAACCTGGGGAGATAGATTTAACCAGTGTTCCTGAAAAAGAATTCAAAACAAAAGTCATAACCATGCTGATGGACTTGCAGAGAAATATGCAAGAACTAAGGAGGGAGAATACAGAAATAAAACAAGCTCTGGAAGGACTTCAAAACAGAATGGACGAGATGCAAGAGACCATTAATGGACTAGAAAACAGAGAAGAGGAAAGCAGAGAAGCTGATGCAGAGAGAGATAAAAGGATCTCCAGGAATGAAAGAATTTTAAGAGAACTGTGTGATGAATTGAAACGGAACAATATCCGCATTATAGGGGTACCAGAAGAAGAGACAGAAAAAGGGATACAAGGTGTCATTGAAGAAATAATTGCTGAAAACTTCCCCAAACTAGGGGAGGAAATGGCCTCTCAGACCACAGAGGTACACAGAACTCCCATGACAAGGGATCCAAGGAGGGCAACATCAAGACATATAATAATTAAAATGGCAAAGATCAAAGACAAGGACAGAGTACTAAAGGCAGGCAGAGTGAAAAAAAAGGTCACCTACAAAGGAAAACCCATCAGGCTATCATCAGACTTCTCGGCAGAAACCCTACAGGCCAGAAGATAATGGCATGATATACTTAATGCAATCAAACACAAGGGCCTCAAACCAAGAATACTGTATCCAGCACAATTATCATTTAAACATGAAGGAGGGATTAAACAATTCCCAGACAAGCAAAAGTTGAGGGAATTTGCCTCCCACAAACCACCTCTACAGGGCATCTTACAGGGACTGCTCTAGATGGGAGCACTCCTAAAAAGAGCACAGAACAAAACACCAAACATATGAAGAAGGGAGGAGGAGGAATAAGAAGGGAGAGAAATAAAGAATCATCAGACTGTGTTAATAATAGCTCAATAAGCGAGTTAAGTTAGACAGTAAGATAGTAAAAAGCTAAACTTGAACCTTTGGTAACCACAAACTTAAAGCCTGCAATGGCAATAAGTACATACCTTTCAATAATCACCCTAAATGTAAATGGACTGAATGCACCAATCAAAAGACAAAGAGTAACAGAATGGATAAAAAAGCAAGACCCATCCATATGCTGCTTACAAGAGACTCACCTCAAACCCAAAGACATGCAGAGACTTAAAGTCAAAGG
Organism: Manis pentadactyla; assembly: GCF_030020395.1. NCBI lineage: Eukaryota > Metazoa > Chordata > Mammalia > Pholidota > Manidae > Manis > Manis pentadactyla. The sequence continues at coordinate 152,291,004 of NC_080024.1, read as the reverse complement.
ATGGAAAAACATATTTCATGCAAACAACAGAGAGAAAAAAGCAGGTGCTGGAATACTAATATCAGACAAAATAGACTTCAAAATAAATAAAGTAACAAAAGATAAAGAAGGACATTACATAATGATAAAGGACTCAGTCCAACAAGAGGATATAACCATTCTAAATATATATGCAGCCAATACAGGAGCACCAACATACCTGAACCAAATACTAACAGAACTAAAGGAGGAAAGAGAATGCAATGCATTCATTCTGGGAGACTTCAACACACCACTCACCCCAAAGGACAGATCCACCAGACAGAAAATAAGTAAGGACACAGAGGCACTGAACAACACACTAGAACAGATGGACCTAATAGACATCTACAGAACTCTACATACAAAAGCAACAGGATACACATTCTTCTCAAGTGCACATGGAACATTCTCCAGAATAGACCATATACTAGGCCACAAAAAGAGCCTCAGAAAATTCCAAAAGATTGAAATCCTACCAACCAACTTTTCAGACCACAAAGGCATAAAACCAGAAATTAATTGTACAAAGAAAGCAAAAAGGCTCACAAACACATGGAGGCTTAACAACACACTCCTAAATAATCAATGGATCAATGAACAAATCAAAATGGAGATCCAGCAATATATGAAAACAAACGACAACAACAACACAAAGTCCCAACCACTGTGGGACGCAGCAAAAGCAGTCTTAAGAGGAAAGTATATAGCGATCCAGGCATATTTAAAGAAGGAAGAACAATCCCAAATGAATGGTCTAATGTCACAATTATCGAAATTGGAAAAAGAAGAACAAATGAGGCCTAAAGTCAGCAGAAGGAGGGACATAATAAAGATCAGAGAAGAAATAAATAAAATTGAGAAGAATAAAACAATAGCAAAAATCAATGAAACCAAGAGCTGGTTCTTCAAGAAAATAAACAAAATAGATAAGACTCTAGCCAGACTTATTGAAAGGAAAAGAGAGTCAACACAAATCAACAAAATCAGAAACGAGAAAGGGAAAATCACGACGGACCCCACAGAAATACAAAGAATTATTAGAGAATACTATTAAAACCTATATGCTAACAAGCTGGGAAACCTAGGAGAAATGGACAACTTCACAGAAAAATACAACCTTCCAAGACTGACCAAGGAAGAAACACAAAATCTAAACAAACCAATTACCAGCAAAGAAATTGAAGTGGTAATCAAAAAAACTACCCAAGAAAAAAACCCCTGGGCCAGCTGAATTTACCTCAGAATTTTATCAGACATACAGAGAAGACATAATACCCATTCTCCTTAAAGTTTTCCAAAAAATAGAAGAGGAGGGGATACTCCCAAACTCATTCTATGAAGCCAACATCACCCTAATACCAAAACCAGGCAAAGACCCCACCAAAAAAGAAAATTATAGACCAATGTCCCTGATGAATGTAGATGCAAAATTACTCAACAAAATATTAGCAAACAGAATTCAAAAATACATCAAAAGGATCATACACCATGACCAAGTGGGATTCATCCCAGGGATGCAAGGATCGTACAACATTCGACAATCCATCAACATCATCCACCACATCAACAAAAACAGGGACAAAAACCACATGATCATCTCCATAGATGCTGAAAAAGCATTCGACAAGATTCAACATCCGTTCATGATAAAAACTCTCAACAAAATGGGTATAGAGGGCAGGTACCTCAACATAATAAAGGCCATATATGATAAACCCACAGCAAACATCATACTGAACAGCGAAAAGCTGAAAGCTTTTCCTCTGTGATTGGGAACAACACAGGGATGCCCACTATCCCCACTGTTATTCAACATAGTACTGGAGGTCCTAGCCACAGCAATTAGACAAAACAAAGAAATACAAGGAATCCAGATTGGTAAAGAAGAAGTTAAACTGTCACTATTTGCAGATGACATGATATTGTACATAAAAAACCCTAAAGACTCCACTCCGAAACTATTAGAGCTACTATTGGAATTCAGGAAAGTTGCAGGATACAAAATTAACACACAGAAAGCTGTGGCTTTCCTATACACTAACAATAAACTAATAGAAAGAGAAATCAGGAAGACAATTCAATTCACAATAGCATCAAAAAGAATAAAATACCCAGGAATAAACCTAACCAAGGAAGTGAAAGACCTATACCCTGAAAACTATAAGACACTCTTAAGAGAAATTAAAGAGCTCACTAACAAATGGAAACTCATCCCATGCTCCTGGCTAGGAAGAATTAATATCATCAAAATGGCCATCCTGCCCAAAGCAATGTACAGATTTGATGCAATCAATATCAAACTACCAACAGCATTCTTCAATGAACTGGAACAAATAGTTCAAAAATTCATATGGAAACACCAAAGACCCCAAATAGCCAAAGCAATCCTGAGAAGGAAGAATAAAGTGGGGGGGATCTCACTCTCCAACTTCAAGCTCTACTACAAAGCCACAGTAATTAAGACAATTTGGTACTGGCACAAGAACAGAGCCACAGACCAATGGAACAGAATAGAGACTCCAAACATTAACCCAAACATATATGGTCAACTAATATTCGATAAAGGGGCCATGGACATACAATGGGGAAATGACAGTCTCTTCAACAGATGGTGCTGGCAAAACTGGACAGCTACATGTAAGAGAATGAAACTGGATCACTGTCTAACCCCATATACAAAAGTTAATTCAAAATGGATCAAAGACTTGAATGTAAGTCATGAAACCATAAAACTCTTAGAAAAAAACATAGGCAAAAATCTCTTAGACATAAACATGAGTGACTTCTTGAACATATCTCCCTGGGCAAGGGAAACAAATGCAAAAATGAACAAATGGGACTATATCAAGCTGAAAAGCTTCTGTACAGCAAAGGATACCATCAATAGAACAAAAAGGTAACCTACAGTATGGGAGAATATATTCATAAACGACAGATCCGATAAAGGGTTGACATCCAAAATATATAAAGAGCTCACAAGCCTCAACAAACAAAAAGCAAATAATCCAATTAAAAAATGGGTAGAGGAGCTGAATAGACAGTTCTCTAAAGAAGAAATTCAGATGGCCAACAGTCACATGAAAAGATGCTCCACATCGCTTGTCATCAGAGAAATGAAAACTAAAACCACAATGAGATATCATCTCACACCAGTAAGGATGGCTACCATCCAAAAGACAAACAACAAATGTTGGCGAGGTTGTGGAGAAAGGGGAACCCTCCTACACTACTGGTAGGAATGTAAATTAGTTCAACCATTGTGGAAAGCAGTATGGAGGTTCCTCAAAATGCTCAAAATAGAAATACCATTTCACCCAGGAATTCCACTTCTAGGAATTTACCCCAAGAATGCAGCAGTCCAGTTTGAAAAAGACAGATGCACCCCTATGTTTATTGCTGCACTATTTACAATAGCCAAGATATGGAAGCACCCTAAATGTCCATCAGTAGATGAATGGATAAAGAAGATGTGGTACACATACACAATGGAATATTACTCAGCCATAAGAAAAAAACAAATCCTACCATTCGCAACAACATGGATGGAGCTAGAGGGTATTAGGCTCAGTGAAATAAGCCAGGCGGAGAAAGACAAGTACCAAATGATTTCACTCATATGTGGAGTATAAGAACAAAAGAAAACTGAAGAAACAAAACAGCAGCAGAAGCAAAGAACCCAAGAATGGACTAATAGTTACCAAAGGGAAAGGGACTGGGGAGGACTGGTGGGAAGGGAGGGATAAGGGTGGGAAAAAAAGAAAGGGGGCATTACGATTAGCATGTATAGTGTGGGGGGTCAGGGGAGGGCTGTGCAACACAGAGAAGACAAGTAGTGATTTTACAGCATCTTACTATGCTGATGGACAGTGACTGTGTACGGGGATGTGGAGGGGACTTGGTGAAGCGGGGAACATAATAAACATAAAGTCTTTCAAAATATATATATATATATATAGGGATTTGAATGGTATTAATAGAGATAGCTCTGATTTCTGAAACGAGTATACAGATGAAAATGCTTTACAATGTATAAAATCTTTTGCAAATACTGTATTCCTCTAAAATCACCCTTGTTCCTCTACAATACCCCAAGAGAGCCCACTTGCACACCTAGTAACCCACACACCCAATCTCAGAATGGTGTTTGTTTCCTTTGTACACTTGGCTAATTAGCAATCCCACTTACTCTGCCTCCATAATCATCCTCCGATATGTAACTCTGACCTTTTTGTTTTTGTTTTTTTTTTAATCCCTAACAAGAGCAGCTTCCTTTGCCTTAAGGGGTCATTAAATTTCTTTTTTAAATACATTACCTATTCCCAGTTTTCTTCTCACACTCATCATCCTTTCTTTCCTACCCAATTAAACTTCCTAAAACAAAGTTTCGTCCACCTTCTCCTACTCAACAATTTTGAGTGATTCCCATAATTTTTCAGGATAAGATTTAAAAATCATACCTTTGCATTTTAAGATTCATCATAATTTGTACAAATTACTATTAGGATTTATTTCCCAAGGATGAGCTATTTCAAGCAATCCAATTCATCTACTCACTGTTTGAAAAATAAACATGTTGTTTCTAACACCTATGATTTTGCACCCATCATTCACCTAGAACATATTTGGAAATTTCTATCAAATCATTTCTCATAATGAAAGACATGGGAGCACAACAAATAAACCAAAAAAAGAAAACATCAAAATGTAAACCTATAATAGGGATTGGCTCATAGTTGTAGCTTTATAAAGATAAAGCAATCAGTAAAAGATACATAAAACATTATGCATTCACAATTGCTAGCTCATTCTGAAAATCGCATTATAGAATTAATGGTACTGGTAAACACTTATGATAATAGCATCCTACAGTTAAAGAATAACAAACTATATATTATGTAGTCTTATTTTGAAGCTGCATTATGAATGTATTGTTGTTTATTCTGGAAAGTGAAACATTAAGTTGTTTAATCTAGAAGGTGAAAATATGGTTAGTATTAGTTTTATTTTAAAATTATTTGTAGGTAAAATATTGTTATAATCAAGGGAAAAACATCAAATGAAAATACATTCTCCTTTTAAATCTAGCAAAATTCTACTCTATATACCTATCTTTTCCAAGGTACTCTGTCCAGAAACAATCATTCTTTCCCCAAATTCTTTTTACCAAAGGATACATCATAAAGACATTTAGGTAACTCATTTCAAATATAAGTATATAATATACATCTGAAAAAAGCAGTGTATTTTTACAATGTAATCTATTGAAAGGAATGACTAATACTTTTTGAATTGCCCATCAAATGTAATTCATAGGTTTCCCTGTTTGCTTAATATTTCTTGATGCTACTAATTAAAGTATACTTTATACTTTAAATGTATTTCAAATTTTTAACTTATTAAATATAACAAAGTAATTTAATTTGTTATATATAATTATATATATAATAAATATAATAAATAATATATATATAATAAAAAATAATAAATATAACAAAGGCTCTATGATCAAAGATCAATGCTAACTGCCTTTAAGATGTAAATATTGATACAATGCAGTGTGTTGTATTTTTCAGAACACTGGGTTCACCTGGTTCTATTATTCTATTAGAAAAAATCATGCGGTAAAATAAGTAAGAAAATTCAGACTTAATTTTTAATTCACAATTCCCTAAAGTTCTTGGGTGGTAGAATCTCTTTTGTGACTAGCACCAATTATTATCTTATAAGACTAGTGTTTTAAGGTAGTTCCAAATTAAAAAACCTCTGATGAATCTATATTTTATCTCAACTAGAAGAAAAAGGAAATAGTGAAATAGTTAATATGGCTGCAGACAATGACTACTGAAAGAATCTTATTGTATGTAGATATAGTCTATTTAATATCAAAATATTTAAATACATTAAAATCTGTACCAAAGAATACTGTGTATATGCATGTATGTTTAACATATATTCTCCTTTAAAAATACCAGTCTCCATAGCTGCAAAATGATTAGTACAAAAAAAAGCATGTTTAGAATTTATGTTTTGACTGACTTGTATAATATATAAAATTCTATGGAACTATCTCTCTGTATCTACTGGCAAAAAAAAAAAAACGCTCAAAGATACTCAGTTGGGAATTCCCATACAGGTAAGTGTGACTCATACTTTACCTATACTTTAAATATTAGAGCTATTACAGTACTGATCTGATCAGAACTTTCAGTTACATTCATTTGTGTAATTCTCTTAGGAGGCAAATACATCTAGATTTTTGACAATCATCCCTTTAGGTAATTGACTGTGGAATTGAAATTAAGTTATAGAAAGAATGATTACACAATGATGCTCTAGCCAAGACATACAAGTTAGTTACAACTGTATTATTTAGCAATAGTCATGGAGGCATGGGACTGATTTTAAAATCTTAACATTCAATGGTAATTTAATCAGCGTGCATTTTTAACTTTTCAAATTAACTTTCTTTTCTCTGCCATGTTTATAAATGGAGAGAACATAAATATGATGGTTATCTTTAGATTATCAGAAAAGAACAATTTGTAGAGCATCTTCAAAAAAATAGTTCTGAAACTGGCTCCATTCTTGATTATTCATTTTTATAATCATTTCAATATTCATAGTGATTACAAGAACATGAAATTATTATATATTTGACCTGTTCAGTTCTGAAAAATGCTATTTCTAGCAAATTACATTGTAGAATATGACAATCTACAGAACATACACAAACACCAATCAAGTAATTCAAGTTGCTGAATTTCTTGCAATGTGGTAGTTTTAAAAAGGAAATATATACACTGTATATAAAATAAATTGTATGTAGTATTATATACATATACTATGGAAGATACAAGAATGAACTGGGAGAAATGATCCATAGGAAAGTTCCCTATAATTTTCAGGAGGAATTATAAACAAAGGAGAACAAATTGCTTCACCTCTTAAATAGTACACACAATAACTCCACAACAAGACATGAAATATTTCATGTATTTTATCAGTAGAACTTTGTGGAAAGTTATGTGCAAACAGAACATCACAACTAAAGGCAAATTTCATTTAAAAATAAAAAAGATGAATTGAATTTTTAAGTTAAAAAGATATAAACCAAAGTAGAAATATGTGATACAGAATGTAAATGCATGCAGAAATTAAGATACAGAACTATGGGACAATATCTGCTAGGACCTCTCAGGGATACTATTACTAAAAAGTAATACTAGACATATTGTCTACCATCAGCGCATGCTTGCAGTTCCTGGTATTAACCGTTTGTCTCTTAGCGATAGGCATAGGGCTCTGTACTTCAACCTAAATGCTCAGCCGTGTGCCCCATCTCTCCAAGGGTCACAGGAAAGACTCGGCCGAGGTCACGGGGCAACCCTGAACTGCTCCCTGCACCTTGGCTTCAGCACAGTGGGGGATGATTCAGGATTGTGGTGTGGAGAACACAGAGCAGGAAGAAGCCGAGGCTTCACGCCTCACCCCATCTCGGAATTCTTCTCCATGGACATTATCTCATCTTTTGTTTTGTCCTTTTATTTGCTAAATTCAGCTTCAGTGAGGGACAGAGAATTTGGATGTTGTGATTTCACAAAATACATGATAATCTGAATCTCACGGCTCTAGGGAGGTTTATGTTTTCATAAGACAACTGTATGCTAGCACTTTGTTCTCTGTGAGTCAAGCTTAACCTGGAGCTTTTTTGCTTCCTTGCATACTGTAAAGAATGACTCAAGATTTAGTTAACACACCACAACATCATGCTATTTTTCTATTTCTGTTCCTAATGCTCACACCTCAGTCCCCTCATGACCTGAGCTCCAAAACACAGCAGTGGGGATGGCTTAATTAGCTGCTTTCCTGCCCATACCAAGGATTGACAGCATCCTTTCTGGGAATGAAGGAGCTTTATTTACCTTACCTTAGGAAAGTCAGACTTTTATTCCCTATGACTTGCAATATACTATACCCTGGTGCCAGTTTCTATGTCAGTATTCCAACTAATAGACACCAAGCTCAGTAAGTATAAGCAAAGTTTAAATTTACTGGCATACATGTCTGTGGAGTCCAGGGATATCTGTGTCTTGAGATGATTCAAGCGTGTAACCGGAACTTCCATACTTCCATACATACTACTACACATCTCTCTGTGGGGTGGGGCAATAATGACCACATCCAGCCTGACATTTCCACAAGTAGATAATTATGCTTGACTCATCCTCTCTGTGCCCAACCAAGTATTAAACCCAGTGAACAATTCTGACTGACTCTATCTGAGTAATATGCCTATTACTTGACCCATCACTGAGCCAAAGAATGAAATACAATGTTCAAATAGAACAGGTCACATGTCCACCTTTTTGAAAGAATGGGGACAAGTGAGTGAAAGGCATTATAATGGTTAGTATCATGGATCATTTTGACTAGGCTATGGGACTCAGATTTGGTCAAATGCATCTGAATACTGTTGTAGAGGTATTTTTGATGAGATTTTCATATCAATAGGCTTTGAGTAAAGCATATTACTCTTCATAATGTGGGTGGACCTCATCCAACCAGTTCAAGCTTTAAAGGAAAATGACTGTGGCCCCTGAGGAAGGGGAATCCAGCCAGCAGGCCACCTCTCAAGCTGAAGCAGTTACTCGGCCCTGTGTCTCCAGCCAGCTCACCCTGCAACCTGCAGCCTTGCCGGCCTCTAGTCATGTGAGCCAAGTCCTTAAATCCCGCTCTCCCTTGATAAATCTACATATATTGCAGAGTTTATATTTATATATTATTCCTGCTGGCTCTATTTCTCTGGAGATCCCTAACTAATACACATATTATAATAGTAGGTCACCAAAAATATGTTTACTGGGGGTGAGGGATAGTTTGTATTTGAAGGGATGCCGAACAGTATAAAACAGCAGATGTCCTCTGCAATATCCCAAGTGCTATCCTAAACATCTCAGAAAAAGGGGGAAATAGCAAGTCCTCTCAAGCACCTTACAATTTTTAGTAGCATAAAACAACCATCAAAGTAATAAACACAAGCGAAATTAAAACTTATATCTTTTAAACAAATGGCATACAAAGTAGTAAAAAACATGATAAAATAAACCACATGAGAAATATGAGGAATGTGCAATGTTTTCAAGAGAAAGAAGTAAATATTTCTTGCATAAGAGAATCTTTCAGTTGAATCTTGGAGAATAGGTAGAATTTCAGTAGGCAGATGTGAGAGACAGTATTTATTTCAAATACAAGAATGGGGAAAACATCACATGAAATATTCAAGAAAATGTTCAATGGAAACAATTTTAATTTATAAGCAAAAAATCTGTGTTGACTTTTACCTTTAAATAAACAAACACACATTATTTCTAAGGAGTCTAAATATATATATATATGTGTGTGTGTGTGTGTGTGTATGAATGACCTCTTGGTTTTAAAAAATAGGTACAATGAAGAACTGTAGATATGAGTATTTGTCAGTTATTATACATACACATATTTCCTAGCTCTGTCTGCTGAAAGGGCCACAGTCAACGACACCCCAGTAACATTAGTGTACCTGCCATCCACATGTTGTCTCTAAACATTGTTCACAATAATGGAACCAGGGATCTTTGGAGAAGTGGTTGATTTCAGGGCTAGCATAGGGAAAATGTAAGATGAGCCTGGAACATAATTTTGTGGTGTCAGAAAAGGAGAAAACACTCAGAAAAGGTCAGGGGAGGGTGAAGTAACCTTTTTCAAAGAACACAGGGCCAACCTGAGGACTCCCTAATGGCCAGTGTTGGAGCAATTTAAAAATGAAGTATACATAACTACTAAATATCCATGAGCCCATACTGATATAAACAAATCTTGGGACAAATAAATAAGAGATGACAGCTCCTCATCACAGAATTCCAATAGAAAGTAGGAAATAGAGAATCACCAACAGTTAAAAATACCACAGTATTAAAGATGGCGGCATGAGAGGAGAGACAGAGGCTTCCTCCTAAAACTGGATACAATTAGAAAATATAGTTGGTGCAACTAATCCTGAAAGAGCAACAGGAAAGAGGACTGTGCCAGACTGCACACACCTGGAGAAAAGAGCAGACCTCACGGAACAGGGTAACATACTAAGGCTGTGGCCCAGCAGGACCCAAGCCCTTCCCGCACCCAAGCTCACTGGCGGGAGGAAGAGAACTGGAACAGAGAGGGAGTGGAGGCCTGGGACTGCTGAATACCTAGCTCCGGAGATCTGCTCTGGGAGCACAAACCTACATTTCATGGTGCTTTCATGAGACTTGTGTGATTATGGGGTTGGAAAGCTAAGACAGGCAGAGTTGCTGGAGAGACTGAGATTCCAGCCACTTGTGGAAAGCAGGGATTCATATCTGGCTGCTCTGGGACAAAAGCTTATGCCTGTGTGCCCGGCCCACTGGTTCAGGCAGTGGAGACAGGCACAGAAGCCAGGAAGCAGGAAACAACTATTTCCTCCCCCCAGGCACCAATACCACTCCCCTGTGACCCCCAACATTGCTTCAGGGGCTGAGCAGCTCCAGAGACTACACCTTCTGGAAACTAGAGGGCACTATATACAAACATGAAATGCCAAAGGAACCTGGTCCAGAGTAAAATTATTAGTACAACTCCTGAGAAAGATTTAAATGACATGGACCTCGTGACTCTTCCTGAAAGGGAGTTCAAAATAAAAATCATCAAAATGCTAATGGAGGAACAGAAAGACATCCAGGAACTCAGGAATGAATTCAGGTCAGAGATCCAATTGCTGAAGAGCACAATAGAGGGTACTAAAAGCAGGTTGGATTCAGTGGAGGAGACAATAAATGAAACAGAAACTAGAGAAGAGGAATACAAAGAAGCTGAGGCACAGAGAGAAAAAAGGATCTCTAAGAATGAAAGAATATTGAGAGAACTGTGTGACCAATCCAAGCAGAATATTTGCATTATAGGGATACCAGAAGAAGAAGAGAGAGAGAAAGGGATAGAAAGTGACTTTGAGGAGGTAGTTGCTGAAAACTTCCCCAATCTGGGGAAGGAGATAGTCTCTCAGGCCATGGAGGGGCACAGATCTCCCAACACAAAGGACCCAAGAGAGACAACACCAAGACATATAATAATAAAATTGGCAAAGATCAAAGATAAGGACAGACTAGTAAAAGCAGCCAGAGAGAGAAATAAGATCACATACAAAGGAAAGCCCACCAGGCTAATATCAGACTTCTCAGCAGAAACCTTACAGGCCAGAAGGGAGTGGCATGATGTATTTAATACCATGAAGCAGAAGGGCCTGGAACCAAGATTACTTTATCTGGCAAGATTATCATTTAAATTTGAAGGAGGGATTAAACAATTTCCAGATAAGCAAAAGCTGAGAGAATTTACCTCCCACAAACCATCTCTACAGTCTATTTTGGAGGGACTGCTATAGATGGAAGTGTTCCGAAGGTTTAATAGCTGTCACCAGATGAAATAAAACCACAGTAAAGAGAGTAGAACAGCTAATTACTAAGCAAACGCAAAATTAAAAATACCACAGTAATGCACGTTCCAGACAATGTCCATCAATGCGTGCTATAATTACTGGGCAGTTTAGAGAGAAACAGGATTTTCAGTCTCAAAGAATCTCCACCAAAACACTTAGCAACTATGAAGAGGAATTCACTAACTTTATGGGGAGAAACTTGGAAGATGTTCATTTAAATAAGCCACCAGTGATAAAACATATGCTAATCAATAATCCCTTGATATGATGCACTGAGGAAGAGCATCATTTCTGTGGCATTCATACAAAAACTGCATACACTAACTCTAGTTTGAGAGGACAGGAGGCAAAGCCAAACTGAGGGACCATCTACAAAATGAATGATCTTTAAGTGTCAGGTCATAAAAGGAAAGGAGACAGAGGAACAGTGATAGGCAGGGGAAGACTGGGAAAGTAACAATTCTAGGCAACAGCATATCTTCAGTGGAAACCTCAGACACACAGAACGTAACTGGGAAACACCAGTGAAATTAGAATGAGGTCTATAATGTAGCTAATGAAAATGAACCAGTGTTAAAGTCCTTTTCTTAATAATTGTACTATAGTTACATAAAATAATATCATAAAGCAGTGAGATGAGGGATATAAGGCAACCTTCCATATTTCTCCAACTTTCCTACAAATCTAACATTAGTTAGAAATAAAAATATCTTTTAAAATTATGTGTATGCCTATACCTGTGTATTCATGTCATTCATTGGCTTTTTACTGTCCTATAACCTCTAGACACGGCTTCAAGTTCCTAGGGAGGGAAAGGCTGGTCCCTATTTCCTAAGCTACCCCCATGACAACCTTATCTCATGCATGCCTAACTACATAACATTGTAGTATCATTCTGGAAGTGTAATTAAAAACATGCACCCAGTACTGAGGGATGAATGTCTTACTGCCACAAATAGTGAAATGGCTTTTCCATTTTATTCATAAGCATAAACAGTAACAAAGTTATTGCTGAAGAAAGTTTCCTACTACATGTGTTTTTTTCATTTACACATTCTGCATTGAAAGTGTGTAAGTGTGTGGAAATTTTACCTAGAAAGGCTTACTAGGAAAGGTGCATATATTGGCTATAAATAACATGGCATTTAAAAAATAATTTGTTATATTTTGTTACTTTAAACATGTTGATACAAGCATATGTGAGTAGATGCTGGTAAGAGGCTAAATAGCAGTAAAAGTAATGGGAAAAGAAATATTTTAAGTTTCATTTCATGAAATTTTGGAAACCCCATCCAGGAAATTACCCCTATACACATAAAATTTTGGGAAATTCACGTTACTAGGTTTCTATTAAGCAGTATTATTTTAGTGCTGAGAACAGGAGTACTTCTATGTAGAGGACAATGAGATAATTCCAAATTTCTATGAGTTAAATTATGTTTGTAGAAGCATTTTCATGTGACCATTTATTAAACAACAAATCATTCATGGCAAATGAAATCAGGAGTTAAATTGCATGTTAATTACACTGACCATTTGACTACATTAAAAACTGATCAAATCAAGTGAATTATGTACCAATGCACTTTTTCAAAAACACATTTTTACATATAAATGAAGCTCCACACAACTGCACTCATAGTCCCAAAAACTCAGTTCATGTAAGTGTCATTAAACATCCTCATAATTTTCAAGATTATAGTGATAATTTAGCAGTAAGGGTGAAATGACACTGTATGTGATTTTCTTCTAAACACTTGATGAAAAGTAATGTGTGGGGAAAAGCAAATGTTGATGATTGTTGAATCTTGGTGATGGGATAGCTAGGTGATCTTTCAACTCCTTGCTCACTCACTACCTTTCTCCCTAGTCTTTTCTCTTGCTAGTTCTTGTCTTAAGCTAGCATGACCAAGCATCTGAGGGTCCCTGGAAGTAGATTATTTTTCATGCTTCCTTGCCAATGTTGGTCCCTCTGCGAGGCAACTTTCTGTAATCACAATTCAATTCACTCTAAGCTGATCTTCCCTAAGACCTTTAGACAGCTATCAACTCCTATGTGTTCTCCAGAACTAATCTCTCCCACAAGACTTACACATTGTATGCAAATTATCTGTCAGAATGAGGCAACTGCATCTCTGGGTTCCCTTTTCCTATGAACAATCACATGCGGAATCTAAGTTGTTCTTGTTCTCATGCCCATCTGCAGTTAAGCTGGGCATCTCCCAGTTGTGAAGTCACACTAGGCTAGAGCAGCTCGGTCTTTCTCATGCTGGGACCATGGCTAGAGAGGCAATGGCTATCTAAATAACATGCTCCTCATGGCAGAGGTCAGAAGCTTCCACAGGCAAAAGTGGAAACGCAAGTGCCTGTTCAGTCTTGAAAACGGCACAATGCCATTTTTTATTTCACTGACAATGGCAGCCACGTGGTCAAGCTAAAACTTCATGGAGAAATATACTCCCTCAGTGGAGGTTGGGGGGGGCGTAAATAATTGCTTATAATTTGTCATCTATCACAGTCAATGAATGGGATAGTCCCTGGAGCAAAGTAGGCATGTAACACATTTCAGTAGGCTTAGTAGTTCTTGACAAAACATGTCAATGGTTTACCATTTTTTAAATCCTAAAAAGTAAACAGGTTAAACCCAGAGTCCAATACAGCTCAGTCAATAAGAGCTGTACCACATTGCTTATGAGTCTTTGCTTATTTATCTGCTTGCTTCACTTCTCCCTGAACTCCATGGTGTCTTGCTTCCTTAGTATCTTCATCCCTTGGTCTGAGCTTGACATCAGGGAAGCGAGCACTAAATGCTCATTAAATAAAGAGTAAAGGAATATAAGTTAGAAAGGAAAAGAAGACAGGAAGAGATCAAAGCAAAGCTAAGGCAATAGAAAGCAAGCTGCTTGTGTGCTGAGAGCATCTCTTCCCTCCTGGAGCTCATAATCAGTGCTTCAGCATTTACTAGAATATTTGCACCCTCCGTTGACAGCCAAAAAATTTGTTTTGGCCAGTTGTTATTATAAGTATAGTCTGGCCCAATGTAAGCATCTAAATTCACTTTTGCTTGCTTATTTATAAGTTATATAGAATATATGAGCAAAATGAAAACTGAGCAAGATTAATTTAACTTTCAAGTTCCAAGAACAACAGGGTAAAGAACCATAAAATATTTATAGCTCAGTGAGCTCTAGACTTAATCTCACTACCTGAATTTGAATATAGAAAAGCAAATTGAAAATAATATTAATAACTGAGGCTCAATAATATAATTGTCTATAATCACATTCTACGAACGTTCAGTCAGAAAGGTAACCTAGGTCTCTTTTCAGTTTTCTTTGCATTTTCCTTTGCCTCCCTGATATTTGCAATAAATCTTACTAAAAAGTATTATCAATATTAATATGTTCATATTATATAAAAAGATCTCTTTTACATGTATTTCACAATTAGGGTACTATAGTTATGAAATGATTTATACAAAATCATGAGAAGACCTCACGTTTAATATTGAGCAAAAACACAGCACGGAGAACCGTGCGATGCACGTGAAGTTAAACAGCAGGCGAAGTCGCCCAGGGGCTGGGAGGTGACAGGCAGCGGCCGGAGGCAGAGGAGGGCTGGGGAGCCTCGGGAAGTGCCGCTCCCTCCCTCTTCTGTCGCCCAGGCGGTTCTGCTCGGGCCCATCCTGTGTGTACACCTGGCGTTTTTCCATCCTCGTCACCAGCCTTCCTCACTGAACACCCCAAGTGGAGTTTCAGATGTAATGCTGGTTTTCCCTGATTTGGGGCACTGCTCCCTGATCGGTTTTTCCTGAAAGTGCCCGTTCTTAGAGTCCCGTGCAGTCCTGTCCCAGGGCCTTCCCTCATCTCGCCGGAGCGGCTGCCGCAGATGCCCGCGGAGACGCCTCCACCGCGCCACCCTTTACAAAGAGGACGTTGCCCTGGATCACGTGCTCCGATCTCCTCTCTTGCGGCTCTCCTCCTGGACGAGTCCACAAGGCAAAAGCCCTCAGGGACAAATGCCTCACCAGAATGCCTCTTTCAGCAACGATACTGCCTTCCAGAAAAACCAAGTCAGCATGTAAAAAGACAATTCCTGCTTCCTTCTCCCCGCCCTGTGCATACACATACATAGGAAGGCCCAGAGTCCCAAGGCAGAAATGAGACACACAGAACAAGAAAACGAAACCAACATACATCCATACATGCACAGAAAACAGAACAGTAAGATTTCACCTTACAGAACAGCAAACTTTATGTTTTTGGAAAATATATAATTTATCAAACTAGCTTTCATGTTACAAATACATATGACATGAACATGTTTCTAGAACTAAATAATAATGTATTTATTCCACTCTTGGATATTTAGATGTTTTTTTCACCTTCATTCAAGTAACATTAGGTAAATATCTTTATTACTAAATTTGTGTAAGAGTAAGTCCAAGGGAGTGAAATTGACAAACTAAAGGGAATGAACATTAACAAGTGTTTCTCCTGAAATGTGACAATTTACACTAGTAGAATAGATGCATAAAAGCACTGATTATACGGAGACAGCAAGGGCATTTATGTATACATGAAGATAGTTTTTTTGTTTTGTTTAAATGATTTTTAGGAGTATGTGAAAAAAATGTTTTCCCACTGAAGAATATTTATGTGACTGACAATTAAGGCTAAAAAAGTGTCTTATATTCATTTCCAGTTAGTATGTTGTACTAAGGTCTTATAGATGCTGTGACAAATTATTACATATTGATGGCTTTAAATAGCACACACTATCTTACAGCTCTGGAAATCAAAATACACACGTGGATCTAATTGAGCTAAAATCAAGGTGTCTGGGGACTAGGGAATCCATTTCCTTAGTTTTCTCCATTTCTAGGGGCTTCCCACATTCTTTGGCTTGTGGCCCCTTCCTCATTTTCAAAGCCAACAGCATATTATGGTCTAATCTTTCTCTCTGACTCAAGCCTTCTCTTCTACTTCCCTTTTTTAAAAATTCTTGTATTAAACTGGGCCAAGATAATCCAGGAGGATTTACTTATTTTAAGGACAGCTGATCAGCAATTTACTTCTATCTACAACCTTAATCCCCACTCATCAGGTAACATAACATGGTACAAACACTGTCACCTTCCCGTGGAAGAGATGACTCAGAGGGTAAAACCAAGAGCCCAAAGGACAGAGCATAGACCAAGGGATAATTATTTCCAGGCCTGGGAACCTAATCAAGGAAATCAGGGTTTGTGCTTCTGAATTTACAAGCAGTCACAGAGCACAGTTCTTCACTCTCCATTTCCTTCACTCACCATGACCCTATGCCTGTCTTACCATGTCTATTGGGAGTACTGGGGCAGACAATGTGTCTCTAGTTCCACACATCCATACAGGGATCACTCCCTGGAGCCTGATAAGCTTACAGTGGGATAAATGGAATATTTTTATATGATATGAGAGAAACTGACCTCTGAGTCTAAAGGGAAAAGTTCCAGTTGGTGACAGAGCCTAAACCTTTTCACATGGAAGTAAGGAACTCCGGGGGTTCATGCTTGGTGACCTGGTCTCTGAGGTGTGCAACACATTTTCTTCTGGGTGGAGAAGAGAGATGAGAGATATGCACCAAGGCTGAGGTCTCAGGAGTCATGACGAGTTGCAATCCAAACTTGGAGTAAGAGAGAGAGAAGGCCGACTAGGACATGGACACAATGGTGTACCAGACACACCAGCCCCACACCTGTGATGTTTCTGTCACACTCTCTCCGAGCGGCCTACTGAGCATTGCTCATCTCTACTTGTGTCTGCTGCAGCACTGTGGTGACCAGCGGAGCTGGGGTTCCTTGTTCTTTCAAAAGAGTAGCCACTTATGGTGCCCTGAACCCAGTACTACCTGGCAATATGTGAGCAAGTAGGGAAAACAGTTCCTTTCTATGCAGGTCTGTGTCCCTAGCAGTGTATGGTTGTAACTTCAGTTCCTCTAATTTTCCAACTTCCCAGTTCCCCTCTTCTTTTTAATCCTAAACTCTTCATTGGATCATCTTCAGAGACTTTGCACCTTGATTTCCCCTCCCCATACTGTCACCTCTGCACACCTTTAAATCACTTTGCCACCCTCTACCTGAAATACTAATGCTGATTTCATGCACAAATCTTCCTTTCCATCTCCCTAGCACAACTAAAACTATACTAGCATTTCCAACAGGTCTGGGACTTAAAATAAGAGGAGGAAATTGAAGCCTGAAAATCATGCTTTTGTTCCTAAGATCCTTTGGCCAAGGGTATTCACAGAGGCCCACTACTCGGCCTCTTTCCGGCCCACACCTACTGCTGCATTCTTGGACCTGATTCTCTAGACATGAGAGCAGCCTGGATGTTACATTTGGTCCCAGAGATTAGCACCTCACAGAAAGACACACACTTTTGACATATCCTCATAAGATTCTCAGAAATACTAATAGTACATATGGGAGAAGATATGGAGGCTACCTTTACGTTATAATCATATGGGGCCAGAGCTGGGACTTATCAGCCAATTATTTCTATGAAACTACTTTGGAACATACTACCACAGTATTCAGGAACAGAGCCAAATATTTCCTGCGGCCCATGCTTCTATGGGTGGGCTGGAGACTGGCTCAGCTAGGCTTGGCCATGCTGGGCAACTGCATCAAGATGAATATCCAGCTAACATTAGGCACTCATTGCAGGGGCAATCAATTCCACTGTGTTTATTCTAAGGCCCAGGATACTTGAGAGAAGCTCTTTGCATTGCACAGAAGAATCACAAAAGAGCAAGCCTCAAAATGCAGTAACATTTCAAACCTCTGCTTTTATCTACTAATATTCTATTGGTCAAAGCAAGTCTTACGGCCAAACCTGATGTCCATAGAGCAGGACATAACAACACTTCAGGCAGGTAGGCAAGGGTGAAAATTCGCTGAATATATTTTAGTCTACCAAACAGGGTAATTTGACTTAGAGTACTTCCAGTTATCTTTAAGGGAATGGACCTTAAAAAAAAAAAAAAAAAATGATCAAATGAATAAAATTTATTTAGCCAAAAGGCTGATAGTCACTGCATTCTTATTTCCAAATTTAAATGTAACAGGATTCAGCACATCTAGGAACAAAAAAAAAAATCCTAAAAGTAAGAATACCCGACAGATATTTACAAAACATGCAGATCACTGAACTACGAAGGATGGGCCTGAGGACTATCCATTAAAAATTGAGGTAGCAAACGTACTCAAGGAGCTAGATTTTACCTCAGAAAGAGGACAAATACACACTGCATGTGGATGGTATGTATGCATGAATCAGTTTCTGTAGTTATCTAATAAGCATAAATATCATATACATATATAAAAACATAATTACTTTGTGAATAAAAATAGATGCCATCCATTTCTTGGATATGCTTCTGGAAAAAACTTACCAGGGTATGCGAAAAGAAAGTTGGTGAAATAGGACATGGGGACTTGGTTAAGTAGAAAAAAATATTCTTAATAGTTTAATTTCTAGTAAATGTTACTGAAAATATGATTTTAGCACTTGGATACTTTGATAAGAATGAAACTTCTATTTGCTGAAAACAGAACTTCTCAATGGGATATTTTCATTATAAAGCTTATATTTATTTTTAAAAAGTTGTCATATTTGTATTGTTTCCCTGAATCCTTTCATGAAAGCATTACAAATATTGTCAAACTACTTACATTTCTCAGTACGTAAGATGTTTTACATCCAGAGAATGTTTAATTAATTTGCTGATTAATTTTCTAATGTTATTGCTATTTGGCAGCTGTTTTGACAAAACTGCCTTCCTCATTATAGAAATTCTACTTGTGAAAAGAAGTCAACCATAGCAAATGGACTTATTGAATTATCCAGCTCACCAATTATATAGTATAAAATTATTCACCCTCTTATAATTTGATCAGGAAAAATCATTTATCTTCAGCAACTGTGTAAAATTAGATATTATGCTGCAGGATAGTGACAATCTTAAAAGTGTCTGTAGTTAGAAAACTTTTAAAATATATTTGAACACTGAATTATTGCCTATTTTCCCATACTGCTTTGTTAAAAAAAGGTTACTATCTAAGTAATTGCTCCACTGAGCCCACTTCTCTCATCATTTAAAAAGCATCACTTAGTTGTTTAAATGCAGAATGTCTATCATTTATTATTACTGGCTGTGCAATTTAGTGGAGACCTCATTCTTATTATATTTCAATGTTTATAAATTAATGAATTCAGAATCAATTCATTTCCTAATAAAACTAACATAATTTAATTGGAAACTTCTGTATTATTATTATGGGTATATATTGGAAGCACTGCAGCAAAGCATTTGTAAAGGTTGAGCTGACACTTAACATTTCTTATTCATAGTGCTATGCTCAGCATAATATTACTTTCCAATCTATTTATAGGTCTTTGTATCTTATCTTATTTAAAGTCCATGCTTCATGTATTTGAAGATTACTTTCTTACAGCTAACCAAGGGGATCTAAGTAGGCTTACCAACTAAAATGAATACTCCAATGAACTGAAAATAAGCACTCAGCTCTCATTTGAGGCTATGTGTAT
Source organism: Manis pentadactyla (assembly GCF_030020395.1). Classification (NCBI taxonomy): domain Eukaryota; kingdom Metazoa; phylum Chordata; class Mammalia; order Pholidota; family Manidae; genus Manis; species Manis pentadactyla. The sequence continues at coordinate 152,270,904 of NC_080024.1, read as the reverse complement.
TAATTTTTCCTATTTGGTCAGTCTTTCTGTATTTAAGTTATAATTATTTTCTGTTAAGTTGGGATTCATGAATGGTACTTTTTTTTTTTTTGGCTGAAAATGGCCAGACGGGAGAGGAGTCACCCAATGTAAAGTATGTGACTGTCTAAAGATACGTAAACTTTTTCTCAGTAAAAGGTTTTCCTACTTAGCAAGCCCCTCATCCCAAGAACTCAGTCAATTGGTGATTTCCAATCTTATTTTAGCACCCCTGTGATTACCGGGTTCTGTAGGAAAAGCATTATTCTCTGAAAATGCTTTGCATTATAGCTGTAAAATTTTTTGTAAAATCATGATAGGTCTAAATGAAAGAATCAATAATTTTCATAATATTAGGTAGTAATTCCCTTATTTTCTTCATAAATCCATACAAAACAGTGAAAAGGCACCTTCAAATTTAAATTATAATGCTACTTTTTATGAAAACAAAACATCTGCATTATTATACCTAATATAATACATATGCAGATATATAAAAATGTATTTTAATTAAATATTTTCACTTAAATTCACATGATAAAAAATCATTTTAAATATATTAATTCATTATTAGGATACTACTCTCCTAGAAATATATTTTATAAAGTCTATATTATTTCTGGTTCAAGACAGCATAAAAGTAAAATTATATTATTTCCACAGTTGTAGTCAAATACAGCTTGTTAAATCTTCTAAAAATTTTACTGCAATGTAATAATTGATGTAGCTTTCATTTATAAAATAAACAGTGAGAATTCCATATCTATTAATATGGCAGAATTGGTAACCACCTAAATAAAATCTTACAACTAAAACAGCTTGATCAAGGATAATAAGTTGAACTCAAATGAAAATCAGGGGAAGTACACAAGAATAACAATGATGAAAGTAAAAATAACTGCAGGAAACCTGAACTGACACTTGGAGCTCCCTGGGTGGGTGACTGGGGTGGGTGCAAGGGATGAGGTGATGGCTAGCTTCAGTAATCTGGACCTTGGACTGTCAAGGCCTCATAAGTGGGAGATGGTATCCCAAATTATCATCTGGCAAGGGTATTGGATCTGCAATTTATGGTACAACGTTTAAAATCAGCCCTGAGTTTAGTTGTAATGAAACTTCCTAATCCTTTTAATGAAGTATAATACTGACACACAAAAAAAAAACAGTGCAAAGATGGTACAAAGGAAGTTATAGACCAATGCAATTGTCAAAATTCACCCAAAACTTCTGAATAAGAGCATGGGAAATCTATCAGCACATTAGCAAAATAATAGGTCATGACCAATAGGGATCTGTTCTAGGAACTTGAGGCTGGTTCAGTGTTTGCAAATCAACCAATACCACTCCATGATAATAAATACAAGGAAAGATGTCCTTTGGTTATCAATTATCTTTGTATTACTGAGAAAGGCTTGGACAAAATCCAATACTCATTCATTAAAAAATCAAGGAAATTAGAAATTAAGGGATTCTTTCTTAGCTTTAAATCTCCTCTGTAAAATGAGAACAATGGCCATATCCCAGGGCTCTTGAGAGACTCAAGAACACACTACCTATACAGTACCAGCACCCTTCCCTTTATTTGGCGCATTTGTATTTGGACAGATGTGCTATGTTTTAACTTCTTTATTTTCAACTGTTTTTTAGCTTATGAGACACTGTAGCCAAACAAAAGGAAGAAAAAGGAAACAATGGGAGAGAGTCATAGCTCATAATGGAAAAAGAACACTTACTCTTTTAGATTAAGAATCAGTGTATGGAAAGAAAACACATGCACAAAAACAAGTATAAAACTGTATCTTCCATTCAGCAAAACAGAAAAATCTGATTTTGAAAAGATATTTATAGCACATTTGACTGATAAAGATCATGTCCAGCACATTTTTCTACAGTGTTCACAAATCTCTACCACAAGATCTCTCCAAAAAAAATTTAAAAAGGAAAACAGAAAAACAGGCAATCCCTCAAGAGGGAAACTTAATGCCCATCAGCATTATGAAGATATGTTCTACCTCACTAGGGAAAACAGATTGAAACAACATTACTTTTTCTATCCATGTGATGAGCAAATGTTTAAAGACCTGACTATAACTAATACTGACAAAATGTAAAGAAATGGGGACATTCCAACACTATCGGTGAAAAACCTAATTGCTGTTGTCACTCCAAAAATCATGCTTCCAAGTGCTGAAATCAACATCTCTGCACGAGCTGCAGCCCACCCACCCTCACCAGCTGAAAAGCTTTTATCTAGGAAACTGGCTGTGCAAACAGTTCATATTAGAGCCAGGTTACCACACCTGCCAACTGGATATTTGCTTTGCAGGCACAGGTATCTGATGGTTAACACATCCAAAGGTAAGGTGATCTTGTGGACATAGATGTAGTGGCCAAACTCACAAAGACTATAAGGAAAAAATCAATACACTAATTAGCTTATTAACTTGTAGATACAGAACTGTTAAAAAGATTATAAGATTATATAAAACATGCCCTCTGATCGGTGCAGTCTCTGCCCATGAGAAAATTTAGAACAGAAATCAATTATAATCAATTTTTCAGAAAGCATGAAATCAGGGCACACTGAGTTATTTAAAATAATGTAATGCTTAAAAACATTTACTTTGGTAGCCTCACAGTCACAGCCAAGAACACTGACTTGGTTTGTCTCTCTGAGAAACCTTTTTTTTTTGCTGCCAGAACCAAGATGATTCTCTTTAGATTGGGTTTATCTATCCAAGAGTGGGAACCCATACTCAGACAACGCTTGGGTCTGCAAGTTCTGGAGGGCACATTATTATGCTTTTAAGTAAGGAAGAGACTTCACGAACCCCAAGTTGCTAATTTTCCTCACAAAAAGTGACAAGATTTGCTTCAATTTTAACCTAAACAAAGGCTTTAGATTAAAAATGTTTTGTTGATCATTTCAAGGTACCAATTCCTCTGCTCTATGTTTTTTCAAATATGTTTAATATAACATTGAGTTTAGACATGGTGGATAAGCAACAATGATTTCGTTTTCTTGTTTCCATGGTAACAAGTGCAGGTTTTCACACTACACTAAATGCAGCAAGGATTTTCCTTATTCAACATTCCTAGATATGAATTTTATACCAAATATTAAAATTATTTGTTATACATTCTTATTTTAGAGATCAATTTCTCAAGAACTATAATAGATTTTGTTTATTGAGTCATTAATTTAAGTGAGACATATATCCTCATCAAATGGCATTATACTTATACATCTACAATTGTTTCATGCAATATTCAGCAATTTCTTATAAAAAGCAATTACTACAATTATTATTCTGACACTTGTTATTTCTACCTACTACTAGAGGTATTCATATAGTATTATGCATTCTGTAAACTCTAAGTTAAAATAATTAACTTCTGGTAGGCGATAGTGAATGGCAAAATAAATACACTGCAACACTCAGGTATCATAACAATATGTGACACTATTTATTTGGCACTTATTTAATTTCACTGTGTAAATGACACTTCCTTTCAAACATCATTTACTGAATAGATGTCTGTGGCATCTGATATTTGACCAACACTGAATATTAAGAGCTTTTTCTCAACTGCAAGTTATTCAACATAAATAAATTATTTGTATAACTGGAAGCACCACAGAACTCAAGACGGAATACCAGATTCTTCATGTGTATATATTTGCATATACACACAGTGTAATTCTTCATGGACGATTGTGTTCAGGTCAGTTTTAGCCCCACTCTCCAGGCCAACTTAGACTCTCACTAGCTTCAACAAAGGACTTTGTGTCAATGCCTCTCCCTCAGTATTTCCATCACCAGAACTGGAAATGGAGTATTAATAAAAACAACCAAGGTATAATGGTAGAAAAACTGTGATGGTCAGTATATGACTAGGTGTGCCTTGATGTTCCCGCTCTGCAAGCTAAGGAAGGGCTCAGCCCGGACCTTTACTTAGGCAGTCAAGAGAGAATGTAATAGACACAGTCTTTAAATTCAGTATCTCCTGATTGTATCCTGTATCCTGTATCCTGAGATACAACATCAAACTCAGAAATCAGATATAAATTTAGAGAAGATACTCTGATCAGGATTATGGAAGCTACTTTCTACCAGTAAACCTCTTATCATGTGACTCAAACTCTGAAACAGATTTGCCTAATCAGAGTGGTAGATCAATTGTGGAGAAATGTTCAATAGTTCTTAGTGGATAGGAATTAAGAAAATGTCATTTTATATAAACTCACTTTATTATCATTGTATTATTTAGAGTATATATTAAATTGAGGGAAATGATCCTCACTTGGAAAGCACTGGAATAAGAGAGGATATGTTATATTCTTATGCTGGTATAAAAAGCAACATATTGTAATTTATCAGACTATACAAATTCAGACATTTTGCTTTTATATACCTTCTATTAAAGTGATATTTGGTCATATACTGCATAGGAAATTAATAACATAATCACTAAGGAAACAATTTTGCAGAATAGACTCTAAAATGAAAATTCATATTAGAAATTTATATGGACTTACAAAAATACATATTTTCTATGAAAATGGAAATTAAAAGTTTTAATGCCTTTTTAAAATTTTATCAACAATATTTCTATGTTTAACATATGCATATTTTTTAACAGTTTTACAGTGCTCCACTACGTGAAATCAATCTATTTGTTCAAAATTATGTTATTAAATTTAGGTTGTTTTCCATTTAAACTATTAAATATTATACTTGAATGACACATGGATGAGGACAGTAATTACTAAAGAACACTAAATCATTATGTAACATATTGTGCTAATGCCACCTTGAAACACTGATCAGTGTTAGCATTTGTTACAAGTTATACAACCAGACATTTTGTTCTGAGACAAAAAAGCAATAGGAATTTCACAGCACCACCTATGAAGTATTCTAAAAGTAACAAATCCAATCAAACCTATATAGATCCTTCTAAATTTACATGAAGTACAATAAGTAAAGGAACAATTTAAGTGATATCACACAGAAACTACTGGCCAAATTCAGGACAAAGGACATTCAACAGAATAGCCAAATTTTCCCAACAAATCACGGGTATTAAATAATAATAATAATAATGCTCTCATATTAAGAGACTGGAAAGTATAACAACCAAATACAATGGAGAAGACTTTGGATTCTGATAGGGAAAGGTGGCATTTTGAAAAACAAAAGGATAAATTTCATATTCTCTCATGCCTTGGTCTTTACCTGCTTTTGCAGTCTTCTACCCAGAATATGTTTCCTCCTCTGTTCACAAAGTTAACTCCTGAGTCATTAACGCAGCCCTCAATTTAGGCAACACCATTAGGAGAAAACTGGCTCAGGCACCCCTTCTCTGGGTACTCACAGCGTGAATCACGCCCTAAAGGATTTTAGTTACTAACCAGTCTCCCATTTCTTTCTTATTTTTCTTTTTTAACCATTTGTCTCCAATTAATAAGATCATCAGAATGTCTCCTGATACTGCTTTTCCCAATGCCAGGCAAACAGAAGAGATGCAACGTTATTTATTGAAACTATGAATGTGTCTGAGTAACTGGGTCAGTCAGCCTTGGGGCTGCAGGAATGACACCAGGTAAGGACAATGTTGTCCCTGCCAAGCCTCTCTTCATTGTCAATACTTTGTCCTTTCATTACTTTTAGGAGAAAGACACACTCCCATTTGAAGGCTTAGTAAGGTAAGTTAGAGAACATCAAGAGAACAAAAGAATCTAGTGTGTGGGATGATATAAAGGTAAGGCTTTATCTTCATCAAAACGTAATTGAAAGAGTAATGATTTATGATTCTGTACCACCTCTTTAAATGTGGGTATCCAGCCTTTGTATAGGGTATATAACAAGTTTCTGCTGTGGGTATTTCCCAGAAATGGGAAGAGAGCTCATTTATTAAGAAGATGGGCAGAGGGTAGGCAGGCTGAAGGCCTGGGCCCTGGACTTCCAGTGGAAAAAACAGCCTTTCTCCTCAGGTGTAAAATGAGCAAGTCTCTGCCCTGGGGCTGGACCCTAAGGGATCTCGACTTATGTCTCCTGTCCTCCAAAGCTATTTGCTGAATTGGTCAAGGAAGTGACCTTTATGCCCTGACCAGGGTGTCTGGCTATAACCCTTCTCTTAGGAAGATTTTTCTAGGTGAAGAATTTCTGTTTCATCTCCTGAATTGCCTTAGGGCACCTGCCAGCAGCTGTTAGTCTGTTAGTTTAGCCAAGAATCTTATTTGGCCTTTAGTGACATGCTATTTTTTCACTGGTGTTACTACAGTATAGCTTGATTGCATCCATATTATTTCTTTTAAATTATATTTTAATGTGCATAAAGGAGTACTTCACTGGTGGTCCAAAATACAAACAAGTAAGCATCAATATATTTTTGGTTTTTGGGTGTGGTTAGCTCTGAACATACCAATAGATCTTTCCCAAATTGACCTTACAATTCACTACAGGGGCTTTTCTTAACATAAATGTCTACACTCTAAGGAAGGTTCATAAACACAAGCCTTTAAAAGTTGCAGTTCTTAGAAACACTTTTGCATATTGGTAAACAACACTATCAGTCATCCTGTTGCTTAAACTACAAAAAACTGGAATATTTCTCAGCTGTTTTGTTCCCTCAAGCATTGTATTACAACCCAATTCTACAATCAAAACCTAAAGACACAACCTACAGAATAATTTCACAGAATTTTCTAATCTCTGCATCCAAGAAGCACCACCATACTTCAAAGCCACTAGGACAGTAGACGACCTCATAATTCAAATACAATGTGTGTATCATGTATACATACACCATGCATTTTCCAAACAACTTCCAAGTGACCTATTAAAAATGTGAGTAAGGCCAAGCTGCACATTTTCTCTTTGAGCCTTCAATGCCACGCCATTACATTTTAACGTAATCTAAGCTTGACACATGACCTTGCAATGCCCTCCATGGATTGTCCCAGCTCCATCTCTCCAACTTCATTACCAGCAATCTTCTAGCCCTACATACTTTTAACAAGATAGTTTCTTCTTACTATATTCACTAGAATTAACCATTTCTTCAGCTCCAAGAACTGCTGCCTTATTAAGATGTTGGCTCCAGAGCATGCCCACCAAGTCTTCCCAACAACCCAGTGTTAACCACCCACCCCTTCCAGTTGCTCTCTTTTTCCTGCATCCCATTATTCCTTTCCATCTGCTTGTCTGCACTGGCTGTCATCTTGTTTACTTGTTTATTGTCTATTTCTCCCTATTAAAGTGGAAATGTCATCTGAGCTGGGATCTTATGTGTTTTGATTACCCATCTATTCCAAGCATCAGAAAGAAAAAATTCTTCAATGTTTGCTATTAATTGTACTCAGTTACTGATTAGCCAACTTTAAATAACATAAAAGAATTTCCAGACAAATGCAGTTTTACCCAATTTTTTCTTAACCAAAAAATTGTTTACATAAGCTTATGATTCGAATATATTGATTTATTTGTTACTGTAAAAGAGTAACACCAGAACTACATTAGAGTTCAGTTTTTGTCATGAAAACTAACGAGAGTATATATGAGTTTCCTAGGGTTGCTGAAACAAATTACCATAAGCTGGGTGGTTTAAAACAACAGAAACTTGATCTTTCACTGTTCTAAGGGTTGGAAGCTTAAAGTCAAGGTGATGGCAGGGCAACCACCATCAGGAATCTTTCTAAGGGAATCTCTTTCAGCTGCTGGACGTAGTGGCAACCTTGGCATTCCTGTGCTTGTAAAGACATCATTCCAGTCATTGTGTCCACTGTCAGGAGGCATACTTCCTGCTCGTCTTCACAGGTCTTTTTATTAGGACACCAGTCACTGGATTAAAGCCCATCTGATGCAGGGTGATCTCATTGTAACTTACATCTCCAAAAGCCTATTTCCAAATAAGGTCACATTCACAGGAAACAGGGATTACAACTTGATCATGTCTTTCTGAGGGACACAACTGTACCTATTAAGAAAGTTCAGCTAGAGTTGGCATCATTCTCAGCATGGTTTAAGGAGAATATAATGGGGTCATTTAGTCCTAAACCCAGTAGATAGCCAAAATATCTCCATCCTTATAATGAACCTGTCAAGAAATCATTCTCATTACTATTTGACCTCTAAAACAGTACATTTTTACTTCTGCAAAAATATTTGAAAATACATCTGCATGTAAAGAGTTTGTATATGAACTTACTACAGTCCTATAATTGTTTTAATGAAATAGTTTAACTTTCCCTATAGGTATTGTGATGAACAAGAACTAGCACAAACATGAACTCAAGTATTCTAATACATAAGAGTTTTTTTCTTTTTCCTGAGTAAGCACATGGATATATTGGCTTTATAAATCTGTGTGATTATCTTGTTTAATAAGAGCATATTCCTGGACTAAAATCTGCTCTAGGTGGACTAGTCTCTGTGATGTGATGAATTCTCTGAGGGAATGAATTCCACCCATTTCATCACTTGATAGACCACCTCCAAAACAGCAGGAGAGAGAGGAAAAACACAGCCTCAGCGACACTCTTGTATTTAACTCATGCTGCCATGATAGTTCAGTTATCCAGATAGCAAACCTGAGGCTGAAATGACCGAGGCTAATAGTGTTTCTACTATACAAATGTGATCGGGTCTCTGTTAAAACATGGAGGTTTATAAAATATCTTAACTGACCATTAGAACTGTTAGAAACTGACCTTGACAACAAAATGCTTATTAAAAGAATAAGCAACATGCAAAGGAGATACCTGGACTCTACTGTGTTGCATAATTTTGCTTTCTTAACATCATTTAAATCTCTGTCAGAGAGAAACAATGACTCCTAAAATGACGTTTACTATGCAGTGGATACAAGGATATAACTGTTATGGGAAATAGAAATGTGGATTTTTATGCTGAGGGCAGAGAAGCACATCAACAAATTAAACTTTGCTTTAGAAAATTGTTGGTCCTACCATGAATTGAAATACGTATTTTACTTTTTTATGCTTTACGTTCTTGAGGAGGAATGTTTGGTTGATACCCAGAATGTACCTGGAAAGATAAACAGGGACAGTATTCATCTCACGAAAGTGCAATACGGGAAGTGGGGTTACACTTAGAAGAAGAAAACCTGAACAAATGTCTTTTAACATATAATATTTAACTGGGATATTTTTTATCCCAGTTTTTATTCCAGTGGGAAAGTGCTGTTTTTTGGAATCACAAGTAGACTCATATTATTTCGCTTATCTGCTGCCTTTGTCCTCTCTGCCCTCCACCATACCACTACCACTGGTGACCAAGGTCAACAACCAGGTATATATATCCTCCTATAACTTTCTTCCACCTTTGATACACACCTGCATACATACACGCACACACTTTTGTCATGATTTATAAAAAAACAGAATATTATGTTCACAGTCATGAGTCCTGCTTCTCTCAATAATATATAAGAGAAATCCCTCCAAAGCAACAGGATTCTAATTCATTCATTTTAGTTTCTACATAATATTCCACTGGATATATATATATATATACATACATGTTTCACAATTTATGAACCCATTCCCCCTTAGGGGTCCCTTACTTTAGCTTTTAGTTTTACACTGGGCTCCAGTGAAACCCTCTTGGATCTATACACGGTGCTCAGTGTACATGGAGCAGCTTCATGGAAGTGGAATTGCTAATTAAGGTTTTATTTAAACAGACGTCCCCATATTGCATTTAAATGAAGTTGTAATAATCTTTAACCTACAGGTATAAAAAAATTGTAAATATGCCAATTAATGTTACCTTTCATTTTTAATACACAATTTTACATAAGTTTATAATTAGAGCAACCAGTAGGGGTTATTTTATATCTTTCATTTTTTTAAGAGTTAGACATAAACTTTAGTGAATTCCTGTTCATGTAATTTTCCCTATTTCTTGATTCATTTGTGTTTTTCTCATCAATTGGTGGGAGAACTTTGCAGATCATTAATACTTAGTTTTATTTGTCACATGCATTATATATTTTCCAATCTCTTCTTTTGCTTATTTATGAATTTTCCTTCTCATTTTTTTGTAGCTTTTATATAATTTATATTATTGACTCTCATCTGTATGGCTATGTAAGATTGAAAGAATATATTCTGAGGGAATTTCTGTTTAGGGCTATAGGCATGTGGCAGAGGGTAGTTTGCCTTGTAGAGCTTGGACTTCACATGGCCAGTCATCTGGCGGTCACTAGGACAGGAGGGAAGCCCGGTAATTTGACCTTTGACTGAAAGGAAGGAACATCTCCCTCCCGGTTTCAACCTACCATTCCAAGATCACTGTCTCCGCATTCTCACAAAGAGTTGATAGTAGTTGGGCTGGGTGGTTGAAACAGGTGAAGGGGACAGGAGGCACAAAATCTCAGTCATAACATAAATTAGCCACAGGGATGAAAGTCCAACATAGAGAATATAGTCAATAACCGTGTAAAATCTTTCTAGTTTGACAGTAACTACACTAGTTGCGGTGAACACTTATTAATGTAGGTAACTGTCAGATCACTGTGTGGTATTCTTGAAACCAGTATAATATTGTATACTAACTATACTTCGATCAAAAAAAATATGTGGCAAAAGGCAGAAACTGAGAGCTGGAGGCTGGGGTGGAGCCTGAGATCCTGCTTTAGTTTTTATTCTCTAAAAAACCATCACTCTATTATTTCATTGCAGCCTATTTATCAAAAAAGACCCCCTCCCCCAACAACAACAACGAAGCTCAACTCAACACTGAGTCAGTTCAGACATGTGCCACTGCCCGCAATCAAGACCAAGTCCGCTAAGGACAATCCCACGACTTTGCTGCATGGAGGCAGTAAGAAGTAGAAATTCTACTATGTGTTCAAACATATCCCTATAATTTCTTCTGTTTCCTTAATCGGTTATTTCTTCCATTTTGGAGGCTCTTAGTTTAGTGGCTTTAAAACATGAACTCTAGCATGTGGATACCTGGACATAAACACTGGTAAAACGGCGTATTAGCCATGTGTCAAAGGGCAAATCACTTACCCTAAGTTCCATATGAAAATGGAATAATAATATCCACACATCATGTTGTTACAAAAGCTGTTCATATTATGTATTTTCTGAGTTCAAAGCCTGGCACAGAGTATATTCCATATATTGAAACTATATTTTTCTCTCATTGTCTATTTAAACTCTGTTCTTCTAAAACACCTAACCCCATTAATTCACCTCTCATAATAAAAATACCACCCTGCATACACTATACACTATATAAAGAAAACAATTTCTCAATTTCCCTACTAACTTTCTAACATCTGCATCCATGTGTTTTCCTCTCCTTGTTATAATGGAAGAGGTGCTTATCAAGTTGTCTTCCGTCCTCCATCCCTACTCCTGATCACACCTACCAGGATCTCAGATCTCATCTTTCACTCTTATCAATTAGCTCTCTCGTGTTTTTCTATTTTATTCTCTCTCCATTTCTTTCTTTCTCTGCCTGACTGCTACCCTTTAACTCTTTCCATCGACATTTAAAGATGGACTCTCCCTTAAATTAAAATGTATAACTATTCAACCAACACATTTCCATTTAATTTTAATCCCCTGACATAGTACTCTAATATTTCCAAAAACTTCCTTGTTGATAAATCCATAAACACTTACAATGCTTTAATTAATTGACCTGCAGCATCGTCTCTGTTTTCTTAATATTCTCTGGCCATTCTTTTCAGTGTCCTTTGCAGCCACCACTTCCTCTATCAGTCACTTCAGTGTTGATGTCACTCTCACTTCCCACTCCAGCCCTCACGGAGTGGGGACACACCAGTGAACAAAACACAAAGTCCCCAGTCTCCTGGAAGGTACACTCTAGTGAGGTAGTAAATATATATATTAAAAAATAAGATAATAAATAAGAATTTAAAAGTTATCAGTTTGGTATAGAATACAGCAGAATAAGGTGCTGAGAATGGTAAGGCAAGAGACATAACACAGAGGGTAACATTTCCCCAAAGCCTGGAGGAAGAGAAGGAGTGAGCTACATGTTAACCTGAGGAAAAAACATTCCTGGGTGAGGAAAGTGATGCAAAAGCCATGAGGAGTGTGCCGAGGTGGGAGATGATTTGAGGAAATTAAAGAAGAATCGTAAGATTAATGAAGTCCATGGGCCTGGAATAGAAGTTAAATAAGAAGATCCAATTACAGTAGTAAAAGATGACATTAACCAGATCATGTAGGGTCATTATATTAATTTCAAATGTCATCTGAGAGAAAGAAAAACCCCTGCCAGGTTTTAAGCAGGAAAGTGGTATGAGGGACGTATTTTTAAAGGACCCCTCGGCTGCTATGCTTAATAGAGAGCAGGTGACAAGATTGAGGGCAGGGAAAAAGAGTTTGGATGACAATGTTGATGTTTCTTCTGATGAGGGTGACAACAGAGAGCATTAATCAGAAGTGGTAGGGGTTTGACACCCTGAATGAAGACCCAAACGATGATTGGACAGATTGGACTACACAGTATGGAAGAAAGGAAGGCAGAAATTACTCCTTTTGGGGATTTCTTTCTTCTTAGCATTATTGGGTTACCACCCTCCTGGTCCTACAAAGATGTAGTGTGACTTTTTTTTCTTTTAATTGTTCATGGGGAACTTGGTCTGAAAAACTACCCTGCCAAGAATAGAAGCAGAATAGATCATCTTTCTCTACAAGTCTTCCACAGATGGTCTAGCATCTCAGTTTAGATGTATGAGTACTTTGGATCTGAATGTCAGCTAAATATGGAACAGGGGAAAATATAAATTTAATGTTACTCATTTGATTAGATTAGCTCCTAGGTATCTTTGTTATTTTTTGGGTGTGTATATAAATATAAATATATATATGTATGCAACATGTATACATGCATATATAAACATACATTTGTATACACATTTTAAATGGCTATAAAATGCAAGTTTCTTAGAAAATTCCATTGTATTAATTTTTTCTTATTTAAAACAAATTGCACGATGTACCTGGTCTCTTTCTGAAAGCACTGGAAACACTGATGATAAATTAATAAATAGATCAATTCTTCCATATAAACTCAGAGAATTTTAAGTACTTCTCTAATAGGAGCAAGAAAAAGTAAAATATTTTTAGTGACCGAACTTTTAATAATCAAACTATGTTTTGTGAAAACAAAAATGTTTTCTAAGAGGATACAATTTAATTTTTATATCTTCAAGTTTTAATAGAAAGGAATAAGACCTGTTTAAACTGGACCGTCCCACTGTTTCTTAGATGGAAGACTCATTGGTCTTTCTGGCAGGGAGACATATAATGGGGTAGGGAAAGGCCCACAAAACTCAGCGCTTTGAAGCATTTGCAGCTGCATATTAATGACTGCATCTGTTGTATTCTGCCGAGATTTCCCTGTCTGTAGAAAGTTACATAATCACTGTCGAGAGATTTCAAAGGCTTCCATTAATTTGCAATGGCAGCAATTAGCAGAAATGATGCTAAGCCTTGCTAGATTTCAAGCTATCAGTGTCTGGTCATTTATATGGAGTTCTTGTAAACTTGCACTATAACTCGGTTAGATTCATTTGTACATATACACATACATATATATGTGTGTGTGTGTGTGTATGTATATATATGAAAAAATGATTTAGGGGTAAAAATTTTCTAAGAATATTTAAAAATGACCATTCAAGTCCCAGAATTGAATCCAGATGGTATATAATTACCTAGTAAAGGCAGGAAAGGAATATCAAGGGGCACAGTAGAAATATTAAGAGACAGAATATACATTAGGGATGGCAATTACTGAAGGCATAGAAACAGCAAGCCATTGTGTTAGAAAAATCTTGCAATGAAGTCATGGTGTGAAGGAAAAGCATAGAGTCAGTTGTCAGGAAATTACAGTTACAATGCTTGCCCTGTTGGAAAATGTACTGCTATATGCAAACCCCATTTCCTAAGGTCATCAGATTTTCATCTGACAGATTTAAGGTGACTTAGACAGTACTTTCACATAAGAGTGACGCCAGGAAAATATATTCATAAATGACATATCCGACAAGGGGTCAACAGCCAAAATATATAAAGAACTTACACGCCTCAACACCCAAAAGCAAATAACTCGATTAACAAATGGGCAGAGGATATGAAGAGACAGTTCTCCAAAGAAGAAATTCAGATGGCCAACAGACACATGAGAAGATGCTCCACATCACTAATCATCAGGGAAATGCAAATTAAAACCACAATGAGATATCACCTCACACCAGCAAGGATGGCCAGCATCAGAAAGACCAAGAACAACAAATGCTGGTGAGGATGCGGAGAAAGGGGAACCCTCCTACACTGCTGGTGGGACTGTAACCTAGTTCAACCATTGTGGAAAGCAATATGGAGGTTCCTCAAAAAACTAAAAATAGAAATACCATCTGACCCTGGAATACCACTCCTAGGAATTTGCACAAAGAATACAACAACTCAGATTCAAAAAGACATATGCACCCCTATGTTTATCGCAGCACTTTTTACAATGGCCAAGATATGGAAGCAACCTAAGTGTCCATCAGTAGATGAATGGATAAAGAAGATGTGCTACATATACACAATGGAATACTATTCAGCCATAAGAAACAAATCCTACCATTTGCAACAACATGGATGGAGCTGGAGGACATTATGCTGAGTGAAATAAGCCAGGCACAGAAAGACAAATGCCAAATGATTTCCCTCATTTGTGGAGTATAACAGTGAGGAAAAACTGAAGGAACAAAATGTTAGCAGACTCAGAGACTCCAAGAATGAACTAATGTTTACCAAAGGGGAGGGTGGGTGGGGAGGGAGGGAGAAGGGGATTGAGGGGTATTATGATTAGTACACACAGTGTCAGGATCTGTGGCAACTTGCTGCACTGATGGACAGTGACTGCATTGGGGTGTGGGTGGGGACTTGATAATATGGGTAAATACAGTGACCACATTGTTTTTTCATGTGAAACCTTCACAAGAGTGTATACCCATCATACCTTAACATTAATAAGAAAAAAGAGTGATGCCAGCAAGATGGCAGAGTAGGAAACCCTGGAACCTCCTTACTGCCCAAAATGCACTAATTTGGCAGAAACTCCCAAGTTCCTTTTGTGAGAAATCCAGAAACTAACTGAAAGGCTTCTGCAACCAGGGAAACACAAATCCACTCATTGAAGCTTACAGAGAAATTTGACCCTTTCACTAGAGTCCCTTTTCCCATCAGGAAAAGATCTATCGCTCTGGGCTTCACCCAGGGCAGTGAAGAGCTTGATCTGTGAGTCTAGCACCACCACTTCTATCAAGTAATGAGCATGTGTCTCCTGGAGGCCTGGCAGCTCTAGTGTACTCTAGCCACCTAGAAGAGGACAGAGGTAGTGGCTCAGGCTAGCAGATGACAGATCATCCCCCATGCTCGGTGCAGAGCAAGTGGATGAAAAATCTCAGCGTTTAGCTCTCCTCTAAGGAGGGAAAGAATAATCCATGCATCAATGCCACAAGTTCTCCAGGACTGTCCGAAGAACTAGTATCTGACTTGCCAGTGTTGGAGCTCTGGTAAGTCCACAATCTAAGAACCTGGAGTAGAAGAGACATCACAATTTGGATTTATGGACACTACAGAGTCAGCACAGGGTAAGTAGTTAAAAGCCATAGTTTCTAGTTAAGGAAAGAGTTGGTAGAGGTGCCTAGAATCTCTGGCCAGACTGACTGATGAAGGTCTTCCGTACAATGTCAGTCTATGGAAACAGAGAGAGGAGTCTGCTTTCCCTAACGTGCATTCTACACATTGTCCCTAATTCTATAGTATGTGACGATATGGATGAACCCTTAGGACATTACGCTCAGTGAAATAAGTCAGTTGTGAAAAGACAAACACAGCATGATTCCACTTACATCAAGTATCTACAGTAGACAAGTCATAGAATCAAAGAGTGGAATGGTAGTTGCCAGGGGCTGAGGGAAATTGGAAATGAAAAGTTACTCATCAATGGGCATTATACCTCACTCAAAAAAATGAATAAGCTCTAGACATCTGATATACCTATCACTTTGTATCTTTAATATTGTATCTATAGTCAACAACAATGTATTGTAACTTTAAAAAATTGAGGGTAAATCTTATGTTAAATATTACGACAAAAAAAATTTTTTTTGTAACTTATGTCTTCCCTCTCTTTTCTCAATAATATGAAATAATTAACACAATTAAAAAAAAAATACTCAGTGACTGTCTCCCAGCTTCTTACAGTCCATGAATGATCTCTAAGGATGCTTTCTTACTCAGAATTCTAAAGTAGTTAACAGTTTCAAAATAATTATACAAACATCTTAACACATTTTTTTCCTAACTTACATGCCACTCTTGAAGACTGAGGAAAGGTATTCAGAGGACAGTGTGTCAGAATAGCAGCAAAAACAGCTGCAAATAACTAAAACTCTAACTTAGATTAAGTCAGAGGTTTGTATTTCTTATATAACAAGAATCCTGGAGGTAGGTTGTTTCTGATGTTGGTTCAACCACTGAAAAATCAGTGTCTAGGTCAGAATCAGATCTCTGTTAATCTCCCACTGCAGCACCAAGAAGAAGTAAAAAGAAGATGCTTGAATCAGGAAAACAAAGGTTTTCCCTGTGACCTCTAGAACTGTGTCATTCAGAGTTACAGTAAAGATACTACTTTTTAAATTTTCAATTATCTATAACGGAATCTGACAGTTAAAAAGGAGTTAATTTTGTTTGTATCTGCCACCAAGGAGGATCTATATAAGCTGATAGAGGAGAAAACTAATTTATTTGAGTCATTATGAAATGTTCCAGTTCTCAAACTACTGTCTCAACTGCCCGAGGTCTAGCAAGTATCTAGTATTTCTGTCTCTTACCTGTGGATTCTTACCTGTGTCTTCATAGTAAACCCACACTGAGATAAGTCAATGCAACTCTTAGTAAAGATCATAAAGTCTTATTTATTTGGTGAAGAGGCTGAAGTTCCAAGTCTTTTTTGTTCAAGATGAAAATACAGATGAATCAGAATTCAAATTGAGATTGCACTGACTCCAGTAACAAGTGTTTCTCTCCACCCAGTTCTCCAGGTAGCCTTCATCATCTACCACCTCAAAATGGAAGGTAAACCCCATGAGGATAGCGATTTCATCTGTCTCGTCTACCCCTGAAATTCTAGTGCCTTGAACAGTGTTTGGCAAATGTTGGGTGCTCAATAAATAATTGTTTAATGAATGTATAGTAATCCTCAATAAATGTTAGCTTATATTATCATTACCTATTCAGAGTAAATAAGAAGCTAGGGGTTTCTCTGATAACCCTCCTTTTACATTCAGAGAGCATATTTGTCATCTCAGATCTGTATTACACTGCCCTGATTATCACAACTGTGAAGCAAGAGTCGCTTTGCAGTGGAATCCTTTCATAAAGTATGAGAACTTTTCTGCATAGGAGAGGACAAATTGCCCTCAGGGTTTCTCAGAGACAACTGTGTCTGAAGCGAGTCTACACATCTATGGCATTTACAGAATGGCATCTGCAGAGAAGAGAGACAAACACTCAGACAAAGGTACCTAAAAAAACCAGAACAGAAGCACAGCACCTGGGGTCTCTTACTGGAAGATCAACCAACCTCCTCAGCTCCACGGGTCCTGAGGCCTCCCCTCAGCAACATGATTAATGCTCATAACAATAAACGTAAATCAACGCTGATTTTACAATTCTGTTAAACAAGTCTCTTTGAGAGACTTTGGGAAGCTGTTTTTCAATTAAAAATAAAGTTCATATCAAATGTAACTGGAGTAAAATGCTTTTTGAAATGATGACTCAGTTACTGGGAGCATCCACTTGTATATATCGTTTTTTTTGCCCTTTTACATTGCTGATCGATTCACGGCATACATACAAAACATCAATTTCAGGATGCTGCACAACACAAAACTCAACCTTGCATGTGCTATTACCAAATATTAATATAGTTATTACCAAATAAATCTTGTTGACACCCTAATAGAAAATTGATCATAGAGTATAAGTATTTGTTCACTTGGTCTCACACACAGAAAATCTTAATTGTATTGCTCTTGGACATAGAAATTCTTTCAGAGCAATAGTAATAAAAAGTTGATTTTAACCACTCAGCTTATATGCAGCATCTGTTATTCAGTAGTCAAAGGAGAGCTTCCAGTATGCACAGATGGCAAAACAAAGACTTTTAAAAAAATTGTATCATTTTAATGAAGTGTATTTAATAAAGTATGGCACGTTCCAAAAATTATGAAGATTCATACTAGAAAAGCATTTGGTCAACTTCTTTAAATGCTCTATTCAGTTATTTTATTTATTTTAAAGAATATGAAAATTATTAACTTCAATAAATTATAGTTTACTCCTAAAATGAGCAGAGAAACTATCCATATACTCACAGCACCTTTTTCACCTAGCTGTCCCCATTGCTTTCTCTCCCTATAAGCAGCCATGGTTTGGAGGAAACACCTACACACAAGACATAATATTTGAGTTTATGTAGACGGCAGGTTAAATGCAATGGATTGTTGTTGTTTGTTTGAGAGGTATCATTGTAGACAGGAGGTTATTATTCTGAATTAATATTTTTATTCTTCACAAATCTAATCATTCCTTCCATCTTTCTACCTATTAATGTATTTTAAATGCATATTAACTACCCAGAAAGCATTCCAACACCTGTTATGTTTATTGTCCCCATTTATTTTGGGTTCAGAGGTTAAATTTCCTCTTATTTTCCATTAAATTGCTATTTTGCTACTTATGCCACCTTGATAAAGACTGTTTCGTGAGCACACAGTTCTGTGTGCAATTTTCTCTTCATAATAAAGATATATATCTACAGTAAAACAGAAAATTAAGTCTTTGTTATTAATGGGAAAGTTTATGTATTGTAGTATCACGAATGTTAGGATCATTTTATTATTTCCTGCTTATTTGCCCATTATGACTATGTGATATGCATTACTATCACTATAATCTCAGACAAATATGTAAAAATTTCACAAATTATTTTAAATAAATATTAAGAGAGTAACAAAAGATTATACAAGAGTTTCAATTATGAGATTTTTAGAATACACATTTTTCCTATGTATTTGGAAATTAAAAATCACCTATACCATCTATGGTTCACCTATTTATAGTTTGTAAAATATTAAGTGGCATACTTTGTCATGAGCTATGGTATGATATCAGGAATATCTGTGATAGATGACAGATAATAGAACATAGTTTTAAAAAGAAAAATAATTTCAAACATGTTATAGATTTAAGATAGAATCTGAAATCAAAACAAATGTGAAATAGACTCATAAACACAAAGAAGAGGCTGGTGGTTGCCATGGGGAGGAAAGGACGGGTGATGGGTGAAAGAGGTGAAGGGAAAAAATTAGGGAGAACATTTGATATCTTAGGGTGATGGTTATATAAATGTATATACAGGTCAAAATGCATTAAGCTGTTTGCATATTGGTTCATTTTATTTCATGTGGCTTCAATATAATTTTCTTTTAAAGAGTGACAAAGAAAAACATCTCAGTTGTATTCAGTCAGGGATTATTCATTTCTTAGACTTCCTGTATTTGTTTCTATTTTCAATTTTTAGCGAATTAAGTACTATATATTGTGCATGTTCCCTTTAAGCAATGGTAAAGAAATCTTTAATAGGTAACTGCAAATTGGTATATTTTTCAACTTAACAGTCAATATTTGATTTATATTGTTACATCATCGAGCTTGCCACTTTAAAATACTCAACAGGTAAATGAAATAGAAAATTGTTATTTGAGATGATCAAGAGTTTCTCATGTTTTAAATATTTCCTTGTTTTTTAAACATTTGTTTATACAAAATAAAATAACTTATTCATCAATTAATTCAACAAGTATTTATTTAGAATCTTCCTGTGATAAGCCATCTGCTGCCCTTTGATGAGACAAGGAATAATGATTACCCCTTTCCTAAAGCAACTCACAATATAATGGGTGAGAAACGCCCAAGAATACAATTTACATGTGATATGATACATACAATTATGCACAGGTACTACAGTTAAGTTCATTTTCTTTTGCTACTGCAATATAGCATAACAACTAAAAGAGACCACAGGAACTTGCCAATTCATTCAGTTCACTAAGTCACTGAGTCTGTTATCTGCCAAGCATGCATAAGAATATAAATATGTATGCTGATTTCATGATCTTGTGAAGCTTACAACCTAGCATGAAGATAATTTATCTTCATTGCAAAGAAGATTTTTAATAATGTACTGACTTAATATAATTATTCCTATTGAAAATAAAAAATATCACTTAGGTTACACACTTTTATAAAGTATATATAATAAAACTATGCAATCAGTCATGCTTCTTCTTGATACAATTATTAATAAGCCAAATTTTTTGTTTTTAGAACTAATGCCCCTCCAAGGGAAACCTGCTCCTTTCCTTTCCCCATGTATTAAGCCTGCTTTTCAAAAGTCATGTTAGCTCTTATGACTGGTGACCCCCCATTACAGCGCTCTGCAGACTTGTCCCTATTTTTAACCTTTCCCCGTTTTTTCTCTAATCAGCAAAATATACCTGCCTTGGGTTCTATTCTCATAGAATCACATGAGGCAACAACATTAATTAATCAGAGTAAACAGAGGGATACATGGGCTACAGGTCACCATGGCAAGAAAACAGAGATAGTTGAATCAGAAAGAACTGCAGTAAAATTCTAGCTAATTTATTAATGACTGAAAATTTATTTAATTTACTGATTCTAAATATACTCATTTACACAGCAGATATGCCACCAGCAACATCACAGAGTTGTGGCTGAAATTCAATACTACAGAAAACGTGTCCAGTACAAAGCCTCATACATGGTAGATTAAGTTAATTTCTTTAGATACCAAATTGTATTTTATCCAATATCTTAATTTCCTGAAGCTTAAAAAAAATAATGGATCTCTTTGGTGCCTTGGTAACTAGAAGATAATTTCCAAGTGAACTAATCAGTATATCATCAAAACAGTTCATTATATAATATTTATTCTGATCTTTTCCTTTAAGCCTTTAAAGTGGAAGGTGGACTATTAGAAGATGCAATGTAGGTAAAATCCAGAACTGACGTGTCACACAGTAAAAGGCCAATATATAATATGATTTCTCACTCTAAATGAAATCTAAGGTAAAGCTATATAATGGGTTTGATTTACATCTTATTGTGTTTAGTTTTTAATTGAAAAATTCAATTACTCATATATGTATTTTTCAACAAAGCCTGTGAGGTTAAAAATAAATGCTGCATCAGTATGTTTTATGTCCCAATAGACTACTTTTCCTAAAAACCTCAATTTAACTTCCTCTAGGGCTAGCATTTGAAAGGAAGATATTGCAGTTTTCCCTTGCTGCCTCTACTAGATACAGCTCTAAAGCTAACCAACACTTTTTCTTTGTAGTACCACATAGGAATACAGAAGGGCCAAAATCTTGAGATGTGTCAAATTACTTTTTGAAATAATGACTTGTTGCCATGGCAACCCAGAACCTAATGAATCTAACTCAAGATCTCAGTCCAGGTATGAAATCAACTGCACCAGAGATTTTAAAATAGTGACTCAGTTGCCTAAATTAGAAATGACTTCATATTCCCTTTTCCTCAAGCATTAGATGATAGAGTATCAGTTGGCAAATAACTCTTAAGGCAGGTGTGATTATTTATTTTTCCAAAATTGTACAGAACTACTATGAATATAATTGATTTTAAAATAGGGTATTTGTAATATCCTCTAAGTAATCCTTAAATACATTTCCTTTTTCATTGTATTTTTTTCTGTCACCTGACAGACATCAGTAGTTTCTTACTTAAATGCAGGTAAAATATAGACATATAAGAGTGATGGTGCCACTTGAAAGTTTTCTTATATCAAGTTACGAACATTAAGAGATAAACAATAGAAAGGTGAGTGGGCCAAGCAGCACTTTCTCACCACAAGACCGTGGCACTGATATCTATCTCACCACTGAGAGAAATGATTGACTTCATGGAGCCTGCTGTGTGATATGATATGCTCTCAAGACAAATCAAGATATTGGCACTTTATGCTCAAGAAAGCTGCACAGGACGGAAAAATGGTATGTCACAGTTGAAGCACACTGACCGTGAGGTTTCATGGCTGCTGCCTACCCAGGACATGACTGATGTGGTATTTCTTCTATTCTTTAAATTGACTCTTACTGACATAATTTGAAAACCATCATGCTATGTCAGGGAATTATTTAACAATCTAAAGTCATTTCTTATATTGAAACCTAAATATGTTGTTCAAGTTTCTTTAATGACAAAGCGTGAAGCTGTGAGGAAAATTAAATGAAGGTGAAGTATGTGAAGAATAACACAGCAACCCCTCGACTCCTGGAAAATCTGTTAAATGCCGGTTATGTAACCACCAGCAAATACACTCTGACCCCAGAGCCCCCAGGAGGTGGTTGTCAGGATATATCAGCCACCACCCACTGCAGCACAGTTAGTGGGGGGAACTGCAGCAGCGTGTCCTGGGCCAGAACAGAGCCATGTGGTGAAGGGTACACAACACGCATGCTCACTTGTCCTAGAGCTACAGCACCCCACAGATATACCATTTTACATTAGAATATGTAAGCATTAAAAAAGTTCAAAAAAAGGTGGCTCAAGACTAAACCACTATCCGGTGACCACACTTCCATGAACTCTGAGAAATCCTGTCAGGAATCTTTGGAGCAAAGATGTTGGAACTCAGTAGTCACAATTGTGTCTTTCTTTCTATTCACTCTGACTTCCTGTTAAAAGGAAAAAAAAAACCTCAAATGCTAGATATACAAAGACAAGTATAAAAGACTATTGACCTGCAGGAACTATTGTCAGGAAAAGAAACTAAATACAGGTTTTTTTTAGAAGCAGTGTAGCATCATTGTGAGAGAGTATAGACTTGGTGTTCTGATCAGTCCCAAGCAGCACTTACCCTATCTATGGAGTTTTACAAAGTCTTGCCAGAAAAAAATGAACCAGAAGAAAGTTGTAGATTGATACAGAGCCAGTTAGGGGATTATTAGAAACAGAGTTTCTACTTTCAAAAGTGTTAGGGTATTTTAGGCAAGGAAAATACCATTAGCAAAAGCTTAGAGGTATAAGGCAGGTGACATGAGGAGAAATGTGGTTCAGAAGAAAAAAAAACAACTTGGTATTTTAAGAATATATGACGTAAGAATTTAAAATATACCCAAGTGAGAAGAGAGAACAAAGCCTTTAACTAGAGCAGTAATGAGTTTTGGGACAGAAGATAAATATTTAGAGGTAACTGACAGATAATTACATGCGGAGGAGAAGATACACCAAATAGTGTAGGAATATTTCAAGTTGAGTAACTGGAGAGACCATTAACTGAGTTATGGTAGATTTTGAGCAGAGGTACGGAGGACACAGTTATTTCTATTTTGAACCATCATGGACCTGTGGTGTCTTTGGAATATCCAAATGAGATGAAGAATAGCCACTCCAAATTTCAGAGAAGACAAAAAACGATTTGAGACACTCAGAAGCCATGGTAATCAAACCCATGTATAGAATGGCATATCATCTTAGATTTGGTATATAAAATAAGATAAAGTTTCATTTTTAGCTTTATGTCCCTTCCATCCACACAAGAAAAAAAAGCTGGAAAAACAAAGTCAACCAATTTTCTTTATTCCAAGATAGACTCGAGGATGAAGAGAAACAGTTATCCCATAATACAGAGACTGACAAGAATTTTCAGCATGATTATAACCTGAGCAAATGTAAACTGAAATACATGATAAATGCAGAAGAGTTAGAAGGGAAGGATTGGAATGTACTGTTATGAAGTCACTTCACTGCATCTGAAGTGGTATAGTTATATGAAAGCGTTCTCAGAGTGATTTAAAAATACATATTGCAGCCCTCTAACAATCATTTTAAGAGTTGCAAAAAGAGGTATAGATAATAAATAAACAGAAGAGATTAAATGGAATCATGAAACAACTTGAGAACAGAAGAGGTCAAAACAATGCAATGAATATCAAACAGCAAGATGGCAGATTTTAAAACAACTTTATGATCATTCTAAATGCAAATGTTCTACACAAACCAGTTAGAGGATAAACTGAAGAAAAAAAACAAGACCCACCTACACTCTGTGTACAAGAAACTCACATTAAATACATAAGGGTTTAGATGCTTAGAAGTAAATAGATGGAGAAAAAAAACTATTTAAAAAAATCAATAGAATATTGAAAAGGTAGTTTCAGAACAAGGAAAATTATCAGGAATAAAGAAGGCAACTACATGATAAAAATGAGTAACCTTCATTTCCATAGATGTTGAAAAAGCATTTGACAAAATTCAACATTCATTCATGATAAAAACTCTCAACAAAATAGGTATAGAGGGCAAGTTCCTCAACATAATAAAGGCCATATATGACAAACCCACAGCCAACATTATACTTAACAGCAAGAAGCTGAAAGCTTTTCCTTTAAGATCAGGAACAAGAGAAGGATGCCCACTTTCTCCACTTTTATTCAGCATAGTTCTGGAGGTCCTTGCCATGGCAATCAGACAACACAAAGAAATAAAAGGCATCCAAATTGGCAAGGAAGAAGTTAAACTGTCACTGTTTGCAGATGACATGATAGTGTACATTAGAAAAATCATAAAGAGTCCACTCCAAAACTACTAGATCTAATATCTGAATTCAGCAAAGTTGCAGCATACAAAATTAATACACAGAAATCTGTTGCATTTCTATACACTAATGATGAATTCGCAGAAAGAGAAATCAGGAAAACAACTCCATTCACAACTGCATCAAAAAGAATAAAATACCTAGGAATAAACTTAACCAAAGAAGTGAAAGACCTATACCCTGAAAACTACAAGACACTCATGAGAGAAAATAAAGATGATACCAATAGATGTAAACTCATCCCACACTCATGGATAGGCAGAATTAATATTGTCAAAATGGCCATCCTGCCTAAAGCAATCTACAGAATCAATGCAATCAAAATACCAACAACATTCTTCAACAAACTAGAGCAAATAGTTCTAAAACTCATACGGAACCACAAAAGACCCTGAATAGCCAATGCAATTCTGAGAAGGAAGAATAAAGCTAGGGAGATTACGCTCCCTGACTTCAAGTTCTACCACAAAGCCACAGTAATCAAGACAATTTAATACTGGCACAAGAACAGACCCATAGACCAATGGAACAGACTAGAGAGCCCTGATATAAACCCAAGCCTATATGGTCAATTAGTATATGATAAAGGAGCCATGGACATACAATGGGGAAATGACAGCCTCTTCAACAACTGGTGTTGGCAAAACTGTACAGCTACATGCAAGAGAATGAAACTGGATTATTGTCTGACCCCATACACAAAAGTAAACTCAAAATGAATCAAAGACCTGAATGTAAGTCAGGAAACAATGAAACTCTTAGAAGACAACACAGGCAAAAATCTCCTGAATATAAACATGAACAACTTTTTCCTGAACGCATGTCCTTGGGCAAAGGAAACAAAAGCAAAAATGAACACATGGGACTACATCAAATTTAAAAGCTTCTGTACAACAAAGGACACCATCAACAGAACAAAAAGTCACCCTATAATATGGGAGAATATATTTTTAAATGACATATCTGACAAGGGGTTAACATTCAAAATATATAAAGAACTCACACACCTCGATACCCAAAAAGCAAATAACCCAATTAAAAAATAGGCGGAGGATATAAACAGACAATTCTCCAAAGAAGAAACACAGATAGCCAACAGGCACATGAAAAGATGCTCCCCATTACTAATTATCAGGGAAATGCAAATAAAAACCACAATGAGCTATCACCTCACACCAGTTAGGATGGCCAGTATCAAAAAGACTAAGAACAACAAATGCTGGTGAGAATTCAGAGAAAGGGAAACCCTACTACACTGCTGGTGGGAATGTAAGCTAGTTCAACCATTGTGGAAAGAAATATGGAAGTTCCTCAAAAAACTAAAAATAGAAATACCACTTGACCTGGGAATTCAATCCTAGGAATTTACTCAAAGAATACAATTAAACAGATTCAAAAAGACATACGCACCCCTATGTTTACTGCAGCACTATTTACCATAGCCAAGATATGTAAGCAACCTAAGTGTCCATCAGTAGATGAATGGATAAAGAAGATGTGGTCCATATTCACAATGAAATACTCCTCAGCCATAAGAAACAAACAGATCCTACCATTTGCAACAACATGGATGGAGCTGGAGGATATTACGCTCAGTGAAATAAGCCAGGCGGAGAAAGACAAGTGCCAAATGATTTCCCTCATTTGTGGAGTAAAACAACAAAAGCAAACTGAAGGAACAAAACAGCAGCAGAGTCACAGACTCCACTAGGGGACTAGTGGTTACCAAAGGGAGGGGTGGGGGAGGGTGGGGGAAGAGGGAGGGAGAAGGGGACTGAGGGGTATTATAATTTGCACACATGCTGTGTTGGGGGGTATCGTGGGAAGACAGTGTAGCTCAGAGAAGGCAAATAGTGACTCTTGTGGCATCTTACTACACATCAGCAGTGACTACAATTAAGTATGGGGGGGATACAATAATATGAGTGAATGTAGTAACATTGTTTTTTCATTTGAAACCTTCATAAGAGTGTTTATCAATAATACCTTAATAAAAAAATGAGTAACTTCTCCAAAAAACATAACAATCTTACAATAGCATGCATTTTAAAATGGCTTCAAAATACGAGGCAGAGTTGATGGATTCAAGTGGAGAAACAGACATAACCACAATATTATTCGGAGATTTCCAATCCCCTCTCTCAATAACTGACAGAACAAGTAGGGATAAATTATTAAGGGTAATAAATGACCTGAACAGCACCATCAAATAATGTGACCTAACTGATCTAACAGAACACTCCATTAACAAAACAATAAGCATTCTTCTCAAGTTCACATGGAACATTAAAACCATACATACCGTTTTCTTGTCCATGACATTAACCTTAATTTTTTAAAAATATAAATCATACAAGGTACACTCTTATGCCATATCTGAATTAAACTAGAAATCAATAACAAAGAGATACTGGTAAACTTGCAATATTCAGAAGATAGACAATGCACTTCCAAATAATGCGTGGGTCAAAGGAGGTGTCTCAACAGAAATTTTTTTAAAAAATGAAATAAACTAAAATAAAAATATGGCATATCAAAATTTGTTGGATGCAGCTAAATCAGTGTTTAGGGGGAAATTCATAGCAGCAAATTCATAAATTGGTAAAGAAATATCTAAAATCAATCATCTCACCTAAGCTTTTACCTTAGGAAATTAAAGAAAAAATTCAACCTAAAGCAAGCAGAACAAAGGAAATAAAAATGTATCTTTAATTCTTTAAAAAGATTAATAAAATAGACAATCTTTAGCAGGACTGACAAAAAAAATATACATATTACTA
This sequence comes from Manis pentadactyla, assembly GCF_030020395.1. NCBI lineage: Eukaryota > Metazoa > Chordata > Mammalia > Pholidota > Manidae > Manis > Manis pentadactyla. Next base: position 152,243,321 of record NC_080024.1, on the reverse strand, counting down.
AGATCAAGAATGAAAAAAGGGGTATCATTTCAGACCCTCCAGACATTAAGAGGATAAAAAGGGAATACTGAATTTCTGCACGTCAATTTGACAACTTATATGAAAAGGACCAATTCCTCAAGAAATACAAAATACCACAGCTCACCCAAACTGAAACATAATTTCAATAGCTTTATATTTATTAAATGAATAATTTAACTCAGGTGAATCCAGAGAGATTTAGGACCAGAGATTTGCTTATTTGGAGCAGAAGCTAAAAGATGCCAGAAGCCAGTAGGAACACACAAACAGTAACTTTAATGAATTGCTGCAGGACCAGGGTGGAGTAGGGTGAGCAAGATAAGCTCATGAGGAGAACAGTTACATGGAGGGCCCTATGATTTCACAGGGTTCTCCTTGAGAATCCCTCCAGACACCCACAGGAAGAACTGGAGAAAGTTCTGCTGTGGCCCTGGAGGGAAATAGGAAGAAAATCCATTGTCAGACCCTAGGGCTCCTCTTCCCTAATAAAGAAAACCTTCATCTCCATGGGGCAAAGTGATGTTTCAAAAGTAAAGGGAAATAAAAATTATCTCAGGCAAAAAATAAAAAGTTTTTATATAAATATATTTGCCACTAAAGAAAGCCCTCAATAAAGAAAATTCCAGATGCTTTCACTGGTGAACCCTACCAAACATTTAAATAAATAGTAATACCAAGTATGCACAATCTCTTCTAAAATACTTAAGAAATACTTTCAAACATTTTAAGAGACCAGTATTAAGCTTACACAAAACTATTCAAAGACTTCAAAAGAAAATAAACTCTTGATCTGTCGTAAAAATAAAAGTAAAATATTATGAAATACAATCCAGCAATATGTATTACATCAAAAGTTAATACATCATGACCAAATGAGGTTCATTCTATGAATGTAAGAATGTTTCCACAATCAAAAATAAACCAATATAATTCAACATATTAACAGATTGAATATGTTAAAGCTTGTGACTGTATCAATATATGTAAGAATGCATTGACAGAAGTCAATATCCATTCTTTACAAAACTTTCAGCCCACTAGGAATTGAAGGGAAATTCCTTAACCAAATAAAAAGAATCTATTGAACACTTACAGCTAGCATAATTAACAATGAACAACTAATGCTTTCCTCCAAATATTTGGAACAAGGCAAAGGCTCTCACTGAACATCTAACTGGAAATCCCAGCTAATGCAATAAAGAAATAATATAAAATACAGGGGGGAAATCAAACTTTTTATTTATGATGACATGACTGGCTATGTAGAAAGTCTCAAAGAATCTACAAAAAAGTTTCTCATAGTGGGAGAGGTGAAGCTACAGATAGGCAAGAAGGAAAAGCTAGAATAAGTCCCAGGGAACTGCCTCCGAGTCAGACATTAGTATGAGCTGAAATTAAGCTTTACACACAAAATGGAGAAGTAGGGAAACAATTATATTTATATTCATATGGCTTAGTAGACATAGATACATGACCAAGGTCTTTTCTCCAAGAAACTCAAGAAACAATGATACAATACTGCATTAGGAACAAAACCCAGTGTCCATATATTGGTTGCTGATAATATTCTCCAATAAAAGCAATCAGGGCTCCTTGAAGAAATGGTGAATTCTAGGACTGGGACAGGAAATACATAAGGTGAGCCTAAAGCAACTTGTATTCTAAAAGTAATGAATTGCTCAAACTATAAACAGATGGGGTAGTGCAAAGGGACACCGGAGACAAAAAAAGGAACCTGCATTATATACATCACAGTTCACTTGTTTTTGTGTATTTCAATACAGTATTTTATTTAAAAATAGTCAAGTTTTATTAACAATTGAAACATACACAATGGCTTTAATTCAGGAATATTAGTGATATGCACCTACTGGTGATTTGGGAGGAGGAGGTAAGCTGGTGGGTGATACTCAATTTCTCTTACATATTTCTTTAAGTGATAGGATTCATGACTGTGTTTTCAAGGAAACATTAAAAAAAATTTAACATTATGAAAGCAATTATAATGTGAAACTAAGGCCCTTCTAGTCAGAAAATGTCTTTTGATATTATCATTTAAAATTCAGCCTAAGGAAGGAATCTCTATATACTCTCATCCTGGCAGTAAACACTCTTGAATGTAAGGTTGACTCACGCATGTGGAAGGTGTCTGCTGGGTAACTTAAAGGACTCATCAAATTAACAAAAAAAGGACGTTTTGGTTTTCATGTCCACACAGGTCCCTTGAGGACAGGACCTTGTTTTTCTCTCTTCAGCACCATCATGAACCTGGCAACTACTGCTAGGCAGTTAGTACTCAGGAAGTAAATACGTCAATTTCTATTTATTCAGCTTTCTCATTTAGTCCATTAAAAGTGGGCCTACAACACTGTGACATTTTAAAAAGCATTCTCAATGAAACAATATTAAGAGAACTGTGTGACCAATCTAAAAGGAGCAATATCCGTATTATAGGGGTCCCAGAAGAAAAAGAGAGAGGCAAAGAGATGGAAAGTATCTTAGAAGAAATAATTGCTGAAAACTTCCCCACACTGGGGGAGGAAGTAATCAAACAGACCACAGAAATACACAGAACCCCCAACAGAAAGGATCCAAGAAGGGCAACACCAAGACACATAATAATTAAAATGGCAAAGATCAAGGACAAGGAAAGAGTGTTAAAGGCAGCTAGAGAGAAAAAGGTCACCTATAAAGGGAAACCCATCAGGCTAACGTCAGATTTCTCAACAGAAACCCTACAGGCCAGAAGAGAATGGCATGATATATTTAATACAATGAAACAGAAGGGCCTTGAACCAAGGATACTGTATCCAGCACGACTATCATTCAAATATGACGGTGGGATTAAACAATTCCCAGACAAACAAAAGCTGAGGGAATTTGCTTTCCACAAACCACCTCTACAGAATATCTTACAGGGACTGCTCTAGATGGGAGCACTCCTAGAAAGAGCACAGCACAAAACACCCAACATATGAAGAATCGAGGAGGAGGAACAAGAAGGGAGAGAAGAAAAGAATCTCCAGACAGTGTATATAACAGCTCAATAAGCGAGCTAAGTTAGGCAGTAAGATACTAAAGAGGCTAACCTTGAACCTTTGGTAACCACGAATTTAAAGCCTGCAATGGCAATAAGTACATATCTTTCAATAGTCACCCTAAATGTTAATGGATTGAATGCACCAATCAAAAGACACAGAGTAACAGAATGGATAAAAAAGCAAGACCCATCTATATGCTGCTTACAAGAAACTCACCTCAAACCCAAAGACATGTACAGACTAAAAGTCAAGGGATGGAAAAATATATTTCAAGCAAACAACAGTGAGAAGAAAGCAGGGGTTGCAGTACTAATATCAGACAAAATAGACTTCAAAACAAAGAAAGTAACAAGAGATAAAGAAGGACACTACATAATGATAAAGGGCTCAGTCCAACAAGAGGATATAACCATTCTAAATATATATGCACCCAACACAGGAGCACCAGCATATGTGAAACAAATACTAACAGAACTAAAGGGGGATATAGACTGCAATGCATTCATTCTAGGAGACTTCAACACACCACTCACCCCAAAGGATAGATCCACTGGGCAGAAAATAAGTAAGGACACGGAAGCACTGAACAACACAGTAGAGCAGATGGACCTAATAGACATCTATAGAACTCTACATCCAAAAGCAGCGGGATATACATTCTTCTCAAGTGCACATGGAACATTCTCCAGAATAGACCACATACTAGGCCACAAAAAGAGCCTCAGAAAATTCCAAAAGATTGAAATCCTACCAACCAACTTTTCAGACCACAAAGGCATAAAACTAGAAATAAACTGTACAAAGAAAGCAAAGAGGCTCACAAACACATGGAGGCTTAACAACACGCTCCTAAATAATCAATGGATCAATGACCAAATCAAAATGGAGATCCAGCAATATATGGAAACAAATGACAACAACAACACTAAGCCCCAACTTCTGTGGGACACAGCAAAAGCAGTCTTAAGAGGAAAGTATATAGCAATCCAAGCATATTTAAAAAAGGAAGAGCAATCCCAAATGAATGGTCTAATGTCACAATTATGTAATTGGAAAAAGAAGAACAGATGAGGCCTAAGGTCAGCAGAAGGAGGGACATAATAAAGATCAGAGAAGAAATAAATAAAATTGAGAAGAATAAAACAATAGCAAAAATCAATGAAACCAAGAGCTGGTTCTTCGAGAAAATAAACAAAATAGATAAGCCCTAGCCAGACTTATTAAGAAGAAAAGAGAATCAACACAAATCAACAGTATCAGAAACGAGAAAGGAAAAATCACGACGGACCCCACGGAAATGCAAAGAATTATTGGAGAATACTATGAAAACCTATATGCTAACAAGCTGGGAAACCTAGGAGAAATGGACAACTTCCTAGAAAAATATAACCTTCCAAGATTGACCCAGGAAGAAACAGAAAATCTAAACAGACCAATTACCAGCAACGAAATTGAAGAGGTAATCAAAAAACTACCAAAGAACAAAACCCCCGGGCCAGATGGATTTACCTCGGAATTTTATCAGACATACAGGGAAGACATAATACCCATTCTCCTTAAAGTTTTCCAAAAAATAGAGGAGGAGGGGATACTCCCAAACTCATTCTATGAAGCTAACATCACCCTAATACCAAAACCAGGCAAAGACCCCACCAAAAAAGAAAACTACAGACCAATATCCCTGATGAACGTAGATGCAAAAATACTCAACAAAATATTAGCAAACCGAATTCAAAAATACATCAAAAGGATCATACACCATGACCAAGTGGGATTCACTCCAGGGATGCAAGGATGGTACAACATTCGAAAGTCCATCAACATCATCCACCACATCAACAAAAAGAAAGACAAAAACCACATGATCATCTCCATAGATGCTGAAAAAGCATTTGACAAAGTTCAACATCCATTCATGTTAAAAACTCTCAGCAAAATGGGAATAGAGGGCAAGTACCTCAACATAATAAAGGCCATCTATGATAAACCCACAGCCAACATTATATTGAACAGCGAGAAGCTGAAAGCATTTCCTCTGAGATCGGGAACTAGACAGGGATGCCCACTCTCTCCACTGTTATTTAACATAGTACTGGAGGTCCTAGCCACGGCAATCAGACAAAATAAAGAAATACAAGGAATCCAGATTGGTAAAGAAGAAGTTAAACTGTCACTATTTGCAGATGACATGATACTGTACATAAAAAACCCTAAAGACTCCACCCCAAAATTACTAGAACTGATATCAGAATACAGCAAAGTTGCAGGATACAAAATCAACACACAGAAATCTGTGGCTTTCCTATATACTAACAATGAACCAACAGAGAGAGAAATCAGGAAAACAACTCCATTCACAATTGCATCAAAAAAAATAAAATACCTAGGAATAAACCTAACCAAAGAAGTGAAAGACTTATACTCTGAAAACTACAAGTCACTCTTAAGAGAAATTAAAGGGGACACTAACAGATGGAAACTCATCCCATGCTCGTGGCTGGGAAGAATTAATATCGTCAAAATGGCCATCCTGCCCAAAGCAATATACAGATTTGATGCAATCCCTATGAAACTACCAGCAACATTCTTCAATGAACTGGAACAAATAATTCAAAAATTCATATGGAAACACCAAAGACCCCGAATAGCCAAAGCAATCCTGAGAAAGAAGAATAAAGTAGGGGGGATCTCACTCCCCAACTTCAAGCTCTACTATAAAGCCATAGTAATCAAGACAATTTGGTACTGGCACAAGAGCAGAGCCACAGACCAATGGAACAGACTAGAGAATCCAGACATTAACCCAGACATATATGGTCAATTAATATTTGATAAAGGAGCCATGGACATACAATGGCGAAATGACAGTCTCTTCAACAGGTGGTGCTGGCAAAACTGGACAGCTACATGTAGGAGAATGAAACTGGACCATTGTCTAACCCCATATACAAAAGTAAACTCAAAATGGATCAAAGACCTGAATGTAAGCCATGAAACCATTAAACTCTTGGAAGAAAACATAGGCAAAAACCTCTTAGACATAAACATGAGTGACCTCTTCTTGAACATATCTCCCCGGGCAAGGAAAACAACAGCAAAAATGAGTAAGTGGGACTATATTAAGCTGAAAAGCTTCTGTACAGCAAAAGACACAATCAATAGAACAAGAAGGATACCTACAGTATGGGAGAATATATTTGAAAATGACACATCCGATAAAGGCTTGACGTCCAGAATATATAAGGAGCTCTCACGCCTCAACAAACAAAAAACAAATAACCCAATTAAAAAATGGGCAGAGGAACTGAACAGACAGTTCTCCAAAAAAGAAATACAGATGGCCAACAGACACATGAAAAGATGCTCCACATCGCTAATTATCAGAGAAATGCAAATTAAAACTACAATGAGGTATCACCTCACACCAGTAAGGATGGCTGCCATCCAAAAGACAAACAACAACCAATGTTGGCGAGGCTGTGGAGAAAGGGGAACCCTCCTACACTGCTGGTGGGAATGTAAGTTAGTTCAACCATTGTGGAAAGCAGTATGGAGGTACATCAAAATGCTCAAAACAGACTTACCATTTGACCCAGGAATTCCACTCCTAGGAATTTACCCTAAGAATGCAGCAATCAAGTTTGAGAAAGACAGATGCACCCCTATGTTTATTGCAGCACTATTTACAATAGCCAAGAATTGGAAGCAACCTAAATGTCCATCAATAGATGAATGGATAAAGAAGATGTGGTACATATACACAATGGAATACTACTCAGCTATAAGAAAAGGGCAAATCCAATCATTTGCAGCAACATGGATGGAGCTGGAGGGTATTATGCTCAGTGAAACAAGCCAAGCGGAGAAAGAGAAATACCAAATGATTTCACTTATCTGTGGAATATAAGAACAAAGGAAAAACTGAAGGAACAAAACAGCAGCAGAATCACAGAACTGAAGAATGGACTAACAGGTACCAAAGGGAAAGGGACTGGGGAGGATGGGTGGGTAGGGAGGGATAAGGGGGGGAGAAGTAGGGGGGTATTAAGATTAACATGCATGGGGGGGTAGGAGAAAAGGGAGGGCTGTACAACACAGAGAAGGCAAGTAGTGATTCTACAACATTTTGCTATGCTGATGGACAGTGACTGTAAAGGGGTTTATAGGGGAGACCTGGTATAGGGGAGAGCCTAGTAAACATAATATTCGTCATGTAAGTGTAGATTAGTGATAGCAAAAAAAAAAAAAAAAAAAAGGGCAGTTCCTGTGTGGTAACCTCCAACGAGTTCTACACAAGGGTATAAAGGGCATATAAAAGTGTAGGCAAAGGGTCTGTTTGTGTTTATACAGAGGATCAAAGCCTAATTGGGCTACCCCGAAAATGAACTAAGATACGATGTGAAAAAGAACTTCCAACATCTGCACTCTCTGGAAGACTCATGCCAGAAGATGATCATCAAAAAACCCCAACAAAGATCCACGCACTGCTACAGCTGTAGATGCACTCATCCCACCAGTTCCTGGACTTGCCATGGGAATGAGGAAGGAGATATCTAAGCTGGCCTGTGCATACAGTAAAACAACAAAATTGGACTAGATCTATACTGTTGGAACTCAACCAAGAATTTGGAGAAGTGCAAATTGTAGCGCTCCAAAGTCTTACAACTACAAACTATTTATTGTTAAAAGAACATATGGCATGTGAACAGTCCCCAGGAATGGGTTGTTTTAATTTGTCTGATTTCTCTCAGACTGTTCAAGTTCATTTGGACAATATCCACCATATCATAGATAAGTTTTCACAAATGCCTAAGGTGCCTAACTGGTTTTCTTGGTTTCACTGCAGATGGCTGGTAATTACAGATATGCTTTGGTTATGTAACTATACTCCTATTATGTTAATGTGTGTGCGCAATTTAAGTAGTAGCTTAAAACCTATACATGCTGAAGTAACTCTACAAGAAGATATATCAAAGAAATAATCAATCTTCCCATGTTTTCTTCCGCCTGCTACTTCTATAGCTTTTCTTCTTCCTTCCTAATTACAACCCTTAAATAGAATTCGTGCCTCATATCAAATTTACCGAGTATCATAATTCTTCCAAGTGGTAAAGATACCTCAAGACAAATGCTGGGCATAGAAGCCACAGGGCATAAATATGCAAAGAAGTAAAAAGCTAACTTTTTCAAACAATAAGGCTTCTCTCTCACTTACCAACTTCACATTTCCCTGTATGGCCCCGGAAGATGACTGGTTAGCCAGAGACGGGTAAGATTCCTCAAGGGAGGAACAACCTAAGACAGGCACAGTCGCAGGGGGGTCATCAGGTGAGAAATTGGGGATCAACAGAGGTGAGGCTTAGAACCTCACCCCCCCATTCTGAGAGTAATCTTCTGCATACGTGGATGTTTTATTGCCCTGGTCTAGCTTGGATTAACACATAGTCTACAGGCACACACCTGATCATCTACATGTGCTCTCTTACAACACTAAACTATGTTTTCTACCTTTATCTTGTATCTACCTACCACTTCAGCATTTTATTAAAAATAATAATAATAAAGAGAGAAATGTGGTATCCACATATAAATCAAGTATAAAAACCAAATGAGTATTCATATTTGAACTGACTGTTTATAGTTCATAATGCATGAGCAAAACCGAAAGTTTCTGTGATGACTGCCCTTGTACTGTTCACTATGTAACTTATTCATTATGTAAGAATTTGTTCTACATGTAAAAACTTGTTTGTTATGCCTCAGAAGATTGGAGACTGACAAAAATTAGGCTTGGGGTGGAATAATGATTGTGCATTGAGCATTGACTCCCCTATGCAGAATTTTATTGTCGTTAACAACCATTTGATCAATAAATATGAGAGATGCCCTCACAAAAAATAAAAAAATAAAAAAATTAAAAAAAAAGGACAGACTTCCAATGGTAAAATAAATTAGTAACCGGGATGTAATGAATAGCATAAGGAATACAATCAAGATATTGTAACAGCCTGGTAGGGTGATAGCTGGAACCTAGAATTATGTATATAAATGTTCTACCACTGTGTTGTACACTTGAAACTCATGTAATGTAATACTGTGTGTTAACTACCCTTCAATAAAAAATAATTATTATAAAAAAAAAAAAAAAAAAAAAAGCATTCTCCCTAGGCTAGCAGTAGTCCTGTCAGATGCGTAGGAAGGTGCTTAACTTTATGGGAAAATCATGGTGACTGCAAAATATATTTAATTGACTTGGATCAAATGTGCTTTAAGCATTGGTCTCAACATTAACATGTATACATATCACATACTTCATACCATTGCACAGTTTTCTAGTACTCCCTTATCGCATTCAAACAAAGCAGATATTGTTCACCATTTCTTTTACCAATAAAACTCCTCATACTTGACGGGCATTATCTATATTAACTATTTCAAAAAGCAACTGAATACAATATCATCCCGGTTAGTGGAAAAGAAATATGAAACAGAGAAATTGAAATGTGCTTGAGAGTGAAGTTAAATAAGTTACGAAAGTAAAACTAAATTTTTTCCTTTTTATTGTTATTTTGCTGATCTGTAGCACATTGCATCTGGGTATGAGAAAGGAATAAAGGCTTTGTAAATGGAAATTTTATTTAATTGCATAAAATTCATTAAAATGAAACTATAAATCATACATACTGTATATATATTAATTCCATGATCATAGTATTTGTTCTCCCCATTCACGCACTCTCTGCAGTTCTCAGTGTCCTAGTGGCGTCTGATGGAGCCGGTTGAGAGGGGGCTCTTGGGGTCAGCACAGATCATTTTCATATTCTTACTAACACATGAACCATCTGGCATAGGTGCAGTTTCCCTGAAGTGAGGCTTCTGCTTCCTGTTCTGTTTGTTTTAGCTAGAGTACATTTGTTTTGTATACTTTGAAGTGGTTATATTTAAAAATAAAGCATTGAATCAGGTTTTCATGAAAAAACAATGCTAAGTGAGGTGAAAAGTATTTTCATTAATTCCATGTTTCCTCTGAAAACAGAAGGCCTTGACTTTTATACCTTTTGTTAGTAATGTTTCAGAATGATTTTATTTGACTGAAAGAAAAGTCTTGCCCATAGTCTGTATATGTTTAAATATTCATGCTTTGGCTATTTATTTTCCCTGCCCTTATTTTTCTCTCTTATTTGACATACACTGATCCCCACATCTACACTTTTCTAATTATATCTTTCCTACTAGATCTTTATATTGAGTTCTTTAATTTGTGGTCATTTAAAAAGAAACCCTGGAAATATTCTTAATTAGGTCTGTTCTTTGCCTAGTGGTCCAGCAGCTCGTATTCATGGGTGTATTAATTAATAGCTTTCACGATCCCTGTAGAGATTTATAATTGTAGTCCCAAGATACTGTTGGTATTGGACAGGAGGGTGCCCCTTGCGCTAGACAGGACCAGGACCTGACTGTGTCCCGCATCCCTACGTGGACAGTAGCACCAAGTTGATGCCGATGCTCCCCGAGAACGCTGCAGGTGAATCACATGCACGGCCCTAGTCCTGTGGATCCAGGGGATTCCCTGCTCTTGTCTTTGAGTTCATCAGTATTTAAATACTTTTTGTCATATTTTTTTTCATTCTTTATGTTGTGTTCTCACAGTTCTTTATGACCTGAACTATTATAATCCATATAGTATACTACCTATTTTAAATAATTATTAGATGCAGTGTTATTCTACATTTTAGCAATTTACTACTTTTAGTCATGCATTTTATAACAAAGCATTTTCTATTCAAGGTATTATAAACGGATTAAGTTGTTACATTCTCTCTATGAAACTTACTTTTGAGAGGATATGTTACTATTGGTGAGTTCTTTTCACAAAATGTATACTACCACCTGATTATTTTAATTTCTGAATTTCAAAAGATTTGACAGTCTATTCATGGTAAGCTTCAGTTTGTAGGCAGTAATAATGTAGGTCTCATTTTTTTAAATGAGAAAATGGAAGCACAAAGCACAGTTGCTTCCGATCAACCGTCCTGCCGAGCGGGTGTCAGGGTTACAACTGAGACAGTCTAGTTCTGGAGGTCAAGGTCCCACCTACGACAGCACTGACTCTTGAAATGCTACAGCGCTGGGGGCATGCGAGACCTTTGAGCAAATCCTGTAGACGCGGGTATTACTCTAGCAAACATGAAGCGAATTTCTTGGGACTTCCAGGGAAAATGGGGTATCAGCAAAAAATAAAGAACTCCCCCATTATTTTTAATAGGGGTAATTTTAAGCACGATTATATACTGAAAGGAATGAGACACATGGCTAGAGATCAGAGATGAGGGAGATGAAGCAGTGAAAACAGCAGAGAAATACGGGATCAAATATGAATGAAACAGAATAGAACTAAGACAATTATCCTTTTTTTAGTGCTAGATTTTTTTAAATACATGGGAAATTTAGAAAGGTGTTTTTGTTCTAGTTGTTACTTTTGTGCTTATACCATTTCTAATGTTCAGTCCCTGCTAACATTTTACTATGTAGCATGTCAAACTATTTTTTTAATGGTATCCCTCAACTCCTTCCTACTGACTAAATAAGGAGCGATTCTAGGTTCCTATTCTCCTCTTACATTTCCCAGCCGAATTAAAATTTTGCCATAAATACAGCATGTGCATATATATCAGTCTTCCACATTTGACCTCACCTGTTTTAGTTTCGATGTATATTAAAATGCCCAGCACCTGTCACTTCCCGGGAATGTGTCCAGTCACTGTTGAGTTGCATGAAGATAATCCTGGATGAGATTCCTCCCAAAATGCTCGTGGGTAGATGGTTCCCTAAATTCTCATGTTTGGGATTTTTTTTTCCTTACTACAGCACTCTAGGGAAGTTCAGACCTTCAGTGATTATTTTATTGTTTGGAAGCGGAGGCAAGGCCTGCGTGCGCTCTCAGGTTTTGTTTAGCCTTTGTTTTACAACTGTAAGTCCCCCTCTTGTCTCCTCCTCCCCTGCACCACCCGGTGCTCACCGGATGCCTTTGTGCTTCGTGCTGCCTGTTCTCCCCCAGACACCACGCATTGCAACAACTGCGGCTTCCACCGGCGCGTCCTTCTAACTCCCTTCGCTGGAGAACATGCTTTCATCCGCCAGGGCACCCGGGTCAGTGTTTCCAGCCTCAGAGCTCCTCCGCTCCCCAGTGCTGACGGCAGATAAACCTTAGGGCCACTGCCGGGTCCTTCTCCCTTCCCCACAGTGCTCCTCGGGGTCGGGTGGAAGAGTAAGAGATCTGTGCTGGGATCTGGTGCCATTTTTTGGTATAGTTATCTTTAAGTTTGCGCATTTTCTCTCTTCAAATGATGCTAAGGCAGAGGTTATATATATTTTTTCTTTTGCTCTTATCATTTCTGCAGGATATATGGAACGATGTAGACTTGACCTCCCCTTTATCGCCAGCCAGGAGTCTTCTCTATGTTCAGCACAGTCATCACAGTTATTCTAACACTCCTGTCTGCCAGTTCCCGTATCTGTATCTCCTCTAGGCTTGGATTTACTGTTCAGGACTCTCTTAGCGTTTGGCCATATGATTCTCTATTTCATATCCCTAGGAAGCTTTCATTCAGTGTAGATGCTATGGACTGAATGTTTGTGTCCCCCGCCGCCCCAGAATTATTATGTTGAAATTCACTGTGATGAGATGTGGGATGTAAAACAGAATGTGAGAATCAAGAAGGAAACCTAGGTTGTGTGGCCTGAAAACCTAAAATTAACAAACAGAGATGGCACTGTCTACTGAGACGGAGCTGCTCTGGGAGAGGGATTTGGTTGAGGGCTAGAAAGATTTCACTTTGGGACATAGTCAGCATGAACCACCTTCTAGCCACTCTAAGAAACACGCCAACTATAGATTAAGTCTACAGTGCAGAGCGTGGTGCCAGTTTGAAAACACTGACAGAATGCTGAGAAGCAAGCAGCTGGCTGGGATTCCTGAGGGAATACATGCAGACGAGCAAGGGAGGTGAGGAGACACCAGTAAAAGGTGTCAGGACAGATGGTCAGTGCAGCAGGGAGGTCAGAGTGCTGTCTTCTCAAAACCAAATGCAAAAAGCATTTTAAAGGAAGAGGGATCAATCAACCATGACAAATGCTAACAGATCAAGCAAAATGAACATGAAGAATTAAAGGCCTGAATTTATGAATGACATCTTTCACAAGAAGAGTTTTGGTGGAGGAATGATGGGGGAAAAGGGCAATTTGAATAGAATTTGAGAGAGAAGGAACAAGAACTGGAGACAGAAAATATCAAAAATATATGAGAGTAATCGGATGTTAAGCAAAAACAAAAACAGAGGAAGGGGGAATAGGGAATAATCAAAAGAGATGACGTTTGGGGAGAGAACTGTTTTTCTTTTCCGTTGGAAGAAATTATAATACCTATGTTGTAAATTAGTGGAAATTAGAAAAAAATTATAATGGTGAGAATAATGGGAGAATTGTTACACCAATGATCTTCACAGGACACAAAGGCATGGGATCCAATGGGTATAGGCAGGAACAAGCCCTGTAAAGAAGACACTTTACCTGGAGGAACAAGGAGAACACGGAGCCTACAGGCAGAGGCACAGGTCCGTGGGCAGGTGTGGGGCAGGGCAGGCAGTTACATCCCTGGTCACTCCAGGTTTCTCAGAGAAACGATGGCATCAGCTGAATAAGAGGATGGGAAGATGTGGAGAGAACAGAATGTCCATAGTTTGTCTGGACTAAAGAAATCGAGTTTGAAAGGGCAGAAAGAGTCACACTGTTCAGCATGGCTGTAAGTGATTTTGCCTTAAGTACACAGAGAATTCAAAAGACTCCTAAAGACCACATCCTTCCAGAGCGACGTCTGGATGAGCATGGTAACTCCATGCCGCCAGAATGGGTATGGGTATAGGTATGTGGGTGGGTGTTCTTCTACACAGAGTGAATCATTATATCCTATTATAAACTGCACTTCTCATCCCATATGCCATGAGATAATCTGTTCACCTCATCAAAGAAATCTACCTCACGTTTTTTTTTAAGCTAGCATCATTTTAAATGCTATCTTACCTCTTCCTGCACTCTGTGCAAACTCAGCATTTAATGGTCATTCCTTTTTTTTAGAATTTCACTAAGACATTAAATTCTTCCACAGCATTTCTGTAATATATCTTTACATGTCTATATTATTCTATAATTAGGTAAAATTCAGGAAGTAAAATTGCTACATTAAATACTTGTGAATGAAGATATGGGTTGCTGGGATGTCTATATGCAGCATAAAAATCACACACCATAACCTTGTCTGTATTGGTCTCTCACTCTTCCCAACCATGAGTCGTCACTCACGCTATCTCCAAACAAGACTGAAACAGGTCTTAAGATTCCACTCTCTCCATTCACCAGTGCCTTTAAATTAAGGAATCTGAGTGGTGTCACTAACTCACCACTCTTTTCCTCACGTTAACTATCATTTTAGATACCATGTAGCTTCCTGTCATTTCCTAGAAGCCACTCTGATCACCTGATTTATGACCACACTTTTAATTACAAATTCAAAATAAGCTTTTCTAGCTTTATGCATAATTTTATCTTAATAAAAACAAGTCGAGGATGATTAATAAAAAGTAAAAGCACTTTCAATAAGCCATGAAAATACAGACTTACGTTTGTACTTTATTACTTGAATGTTAAAATGACCTTATTAAACTTGCATAATGAGTATTGATCAACCACTTCAATATACTGTTCTCTGATATCATGCAGAGCATTAATTTGTTTGATTTGGATGTCAACACATATTCTCAAATAAAAGACAAAATAATCAGCTATTAAACAGTGATTACAGATATGAATCTGCCTATATTTTTAGCAGCTATACAATGTTGATACATCTGAACTAAAGAATCAAATGTTTCAAAATGATATACAGGAATGATGACAATTCAAACCACTCTTTGAACTAGAAAAAGAGTTTATGAAACAACAGTCTGTGGGATAAGATATGTTGACAGTCTGTGGGGTAAGATATGCTGTTAAGCATCACAGTAGAAAATTATATTAGAACACTAAAGATCCTATTTTGATCATTTAGTATGTCCCATGTATGTGCTCCTTTTGGCACAAGAACTGGAAATTTAATGAAATGCAGACCAACACAGATGAAATCATGAATAACACAGTCAGGTGTGTACTTTTGGAGTCTTACTGAAATAAACTTCACAGAAAAGAGAAGAGTTGATCTGTGTAGCCACAAAGTCATGAGTTGATCTAGCCTTTGTAGTGAAGAACCAGTCTTAGTATGTCTGTTGATGGGGTGGTCACCACAGTTGAAGAAACAAAGATCATATTTAAATATAAAGAGAGGAGTGTAAGTGTACAGTAGTCTCCTTGGTCACAACTGTACAAATGCACAAATGGCTATATTAATATGAGTATATTTTGGTACTTCTGTCAGGATGGTGTGCAGAAGGAAAACTTGAAATTACTCTATAGCCTCTGAATCATGTGAGGCACACTTACTTGGTCCCACAGGGGTAAAAGTCCCTCGTAGAAGACTGACCACCAAGAGGCAATCTGAAAGTGAGACATGCAAATCCCTGTCCCAAAATCGCTCTCCACAACTCTCAAGTTTGATTCTCTACCTCTTACCTACTGAACACAGAGATTGAACTTCCCGTACAAAATTCACATTCATGTTGTAAAAATAATATCCTTATTTATTCTACAAATTCTACTATCTAACATTGTGACTATAGACTTAGAGGATAAAAATTACATGAACTTCTTTCCTCAACAACTTGGTTTTCTTATATAAATTCTGCTTTCCATGGAATAGCCATTCTATTACAATTTGAAAAATATATATTTTAAGAAAATCCTGCTTATACTTTTGCAGAGGCATGAACTACAAATTCTAAAATTATTTCCCTGTGATTTCTGAGAATAAACAAATAAGTAAATACATTGTTGATATTGGGAATAAGGTTCCTCAGTGTCAGAAAGGGAATCATAAATATGAATATGGAGGATCCTATAATGAACTTCACAGCATTCAACTAGAATTAGAAATATCAGTAGAAATTCATAATTTTCAGTATTTGTCTAATGGTACAGTATGTGTGATTATGTATGTGTAACACAGAATTAAATGTATATCCCTGTGTATGAATAGGCATATATCTATCTGCTAGACATTTCAGCTTTCTAGAAGGACCTAGAAGTAATTATACCCAAGTAGAAATGACTCACCCAGAGCCCACATCTGATTTTTAAATTCCATTTCCCACCAAAAATTCCTCAGGGAAATGACCGAGTTCAGCTATGATGGGAAAACACAAGGTGATTCCAGGTCATCTTGTGCCAAAAATAATAATATACTCTAAGATTAATGGAATCACGTTCAAAAGATGTGCCAGACTGAATGTGCGACCACTGGGCAGGTCTGAGCATTAAAAAAAAATGAAAGCAAAGAACTATAAATCATTGGTTAAAATAAGAACAATTCCACACATAATTAATGAACGGTTAACAGGTGAGAAGCTGTCACCTACAGTATAGGAAGGCCTCTTCCCAACAATGCAAACCACTAATATAGAAGCAAGGATTTAATTCAGAAATCACAACTTGCTATCATCCAAATAATAATAAAAGCAGGAATCACCTATGGATACTAAAAGCTGCAGAGGGAATTTTGAGGAGCAAAAGGCTATTTTCAATTACCCCACCACTGACTTACTATTCCCAAAGAAAAATACTAACTTCTCAATGGAAAAGCCTAACATAGGCCCTTTAACCAAAGTTGACGTTGCCAGAAATGGAATGAATCAGCCCCAGACCTCATGAAATAATGCGCTGACACGAACAGAACATCCCTTCTGTATATTCTTGCCAAAAGTACAATAAATCGAAAGGTTTTCCACAAATAGATGGTCATTTTTTTTTACTATTTAAAATAGCTGAAAAAACTGTTTCTGATTAAAGAAAACAAAAGGGACATGAAAGCTGAGCATGAGGAATGGTCTGGGATTTTGGTGTTAAGGACACTATTGGAACAACTGGTAAAATCTACATAAAGTCTGTAGATTAGCCATTAGTATTGTATCCACAGCATTTTCCGAGTTGATCAGTATATAATAGTTATATAAGAGAATAGCCTTATTTTTTTAAGAAAACTAAAGTAAATAAAGGCAACAATTCTGCAACAAACTCTATAATGCCTCCCCCAAAATAAGAAAATAGTATGCGAGTATAGATTTGAGACACAGAGAGAGGGAGAGAGGACAGGAGGGAGGGAAGGGTGAACAGCAAAGGTTACCTTTTGGCCAATCATATGGAAGAGGTTAGAGGAATTCTTTCCTCTAAGCCTGAAATACTGTATCCAAACAAAACTTTAAATGAAGGTAAATGCCAGCTACTAGATGGAATCTCTTAGATAGTTCAAATGAACATTATAATATTGAAGGATCTGCAAGTGCTTTTAAAAATTGTTTAGCTACTATTATTAAAACGGCTCATAAGTAGCTCTATTTGCCCAACTCACCATTGCCAGAAATCTCTGCACTGTGGATTTATCAGTATTGACACAGCTGTGAAAAAAAAGTGATCATTTATTGCCAGTTCAAAGGATATATACATTTCCTTTGGGAATATCCTAAGAACGTGGTGACCAAGATTCAGACGTCGTATCTTATTGCTGGCCAGGTTGCTCTCCTAAAACCATCAAACTTTACTTGAAACTGCTGTAGGTAATACCCCAGTAAATGTGAAGATGTATGGAAATAGGCAAGCTTTAAATATGGGTGTGAGCATATAAATTAGTGCACCCTATCAGAGGGAAATACCACAATATAAAACAAATTTATTTTAATCTGTTAACTGCACAAAAATGTACAAAAGGATAGTAAATACCATTATTATTTTCACAGCCACATTCCTGAGAGCAACTTAATTGTCCATCACTGTAGCACTGGGTCAGGAGTACAGTACATAACTGCTATGCAAGGTTGCACAGCAGACAAGAGTCTGACCACTTCCTGGCTGGGCAACACTGGTCAGAGCACTTACTCCTCTGTAAGCCTCACTTCTGCCATCAGAGGATTATTGTGAATGTAAAAAAGAGAAAATGTTTGCATTTCCTAGGAATTTGGTGGGAATTGTGTACATTAAGCATTCAGCACAATGTCTGGCACATCATCGATGCCAAATAAAATTTAGCTATTGTTTTGTTTTAATTAATTTATACTCACAGGAAGGAACACTCTCTAACAATTACATTCCAAGGCATCTACCCACATACTACTTATGTTCATTAATGTAATATTTCAATATTGTAAAAACTGGAACATAGGTTTCAAATAACATTACAGTATGATTCTCTCACTCTGTGTGCCTTCCTAGAAATATCTGCTGGGCTACAGCTAAATAGTAAAACATAATATTCATGTTTTTAAATCTTGGTTGTTTTTTTCTTTTTGAGTAAACATGTAATAATTTCATAGTCAGGAGAAAAGGACTGTCATTTACATTTTTAAAAGATATAGTCCTTCATTTTATCTTAACCTCATTTCCGATGTTTATTGCCCAGAGGAGCAAGAGGGCGCATAACACCCCAGCACTGAAACCGTGGACAGCAAAGGGCCCAGCGCCTGAGGAGGGTCACGCTGCACTCGGCCACCTCACAGGCTTTTCTCACTCTGGCCAGAGGATTGATTTGTTTTAGGCAGGCATGGAATTTTGAATTAATCTTTAAAAATTTCCAACTATCTGAACGTTGCACGAGAGGATATTGATAATGCTTGCACTTGAGGATTATTTTAATTAAATATGTGCTGTGTTTACACATGCTAGGCGGAAACAGTTTTGATTCAAATTATGAAATTAGGTATAACTTTTTAAATAAAAAAAAGTAGTGTGGTTTTTAATTTGTGTTTTTGGGAAAACTATATACTATATATAAAATGCCACTGATGTTAAGGCGAACTATTATTTTACATCCTCCAAAAAATTTAAGTGAAAATGACTTCTTGTCACCTTTACTGTAATATGCATCCTAACATCAGAGATGTTAAAAATGAAAAAACACCAAAACCTACCCAGTTTTAGAAGAATGAATCACTGAATTTCCATATAGGTTGTCTTTCTAAACATTGTGTTATGGAAGTTACTACATCAGATCCTAGGAGATGCATTAAAATGAGATTTTCTTCATGTTTTAATTACTGGCTGTCAACATAATTTGCATCAAGTTGAATCAGTGTATATAATGAAAAGGGTTAACCCTCTAGGCAAAGAGCATCCCAGTGAGGCCATCCATAATTAAAACATGAAGGGCTAATAAAAAGTTGAACCAGTGTTGTTGGTTTTTTCTTCCTTCCTGGTTCAAGGCTAATAAAACAATAATCTCTGCACAAATATTTTTCTGCCCCATCCAACATAAACCAGTGCTTAATGCAGGGTCAATAACCTTATTATGAAAATTGATCTAAATCAATAGTATACAGACAGTGGCTAATGATGCTCAGCAGCTTTCTCAAATGCATTTACTGACAGCATCACATCCCTCTGGTCGGGAGTTATTGGGAACACGTCTTGAAAAGCACACTGTGATACAATGAATGCATGCGGATGCCTAGTGCTTGAGACTAAATTTAATCACCTCCTGCTTGTGACCATTTGGCAGCTTTGGGAAAGTTCTCTCCTGCACCAACTCTCTGAAGCCAAGCTATTAAAGTGCTAATTAAAGAAAGTCCATGGAAGACATGAACACTAGGAGTCTGGGGTAATTGGCTACAAAAAAGACAAGGCTGAAACACGTCACTTTGTCTGCTTCTCCTGATTAGAGTCTAATTCAAATACCAATATTTCACTGCACGCCAAGGTGCTCGGGGAGAGGTGTCTGCCTCTCTCTCAGTTGAATGGAAGGCTCTTGTGTGAAAAGGGAAAAAAAGCAATTTTATTTTATACTTAATCTTCTGACACCCTCAGAATCAACAGGGAAGTCCACAAAACCTTTCTTATGCATCTTGAAATGATTTATTTAAGGTAAGAGAAAAAGAGAAAAAATACCTAATGAAGCTAAGTAATTCTGTGCAATAAGATGTTGCCAGCAAGCCCATCATGAAGCTTTGGTAATTACATTTGAAGTGCTATGTGTTGCCTGATAAACCCAGTTCAAAACTGAATGCATCCATTTCTTATGTACTTCTAGCTGCTTTCATAAATGCGAAGCCCTAGCACGGGTACAGACGCAAGAGGGAGCAGACATGGGGCAGGAATGTGCTGGAGGATCTACTGAGCTCTTGGCACGCCCCCGAGCACTACACGTGGGCCCTGCTGCTTCATCCATTCAGGAACCCAGGGAATTTGGGGTTATTTCCTCCTTAAGAATTTGGAAGAAATTAGGCTATGAATCTACGTAGGTCATCCTGTGAAAGGCTCAGTGAATTCCAATTTTTAAATGCAAGGGAACTGAGGAGAAAAAGAACTTTTGCTAAGTGTACACCCAGAATTTGAGCCCAGAATCTCACATTGCATTGGATATATAAGCTGTTAAATACTAAGCATGACTATCAGCACTTACAAAGGCAATACTTTTTAAATTATTTGATTAAATTTGTGCTTTAATATCTATAAAACTTAAGTAAACATGATAATGTTAAATAATGAAAATTCTTCAAAACATTTATTCTGTTTCCCCATATTGTATTTCAGTTGTTACAAAAACAGCCCAGAGCTCGTGTTTCATGGATGCTGAATTAGTAACATTATCTTCACATAAGACATATTTGCTTTGAAAGTCCCATAATCTTTTAAAGACAAGCAAATTCATGTATCAGACTTGGGAGAAAAACTACTACTATTCAAAGCTGAAAAAGTCCCTCTGAATTTGGCCTATTTACCAGAATTGTCATTGAGATAATTTCTTAATTTGAGCTTACAATGAAAGATGTGTTCTTGAAAGCCCAGGTTTCACACTAGCAAAAAGGCTTCAGAAGAGACAGCATTATTCTGCAAACACATATAAAGAATCACTTACTATTATAGAGGAACATCCTGGAAGACTGGGTAAGAAATTATTGCATTGAGACTCATTTTATGGTAAGGGGCTACAGAACAGTTTTCCATTGCTGGGGCAGCTGAAGAAGGAATTTGGGAGAAAAGATAGGAATTTACACTTATTTCCTGTGCCTTTGTCTCTCTCCTCCACCCACCATTGTCCATCTCCTCTTTGACATATTCAGTGAGGGCTACTTTTGTCTTTCTATCAGTGAACCATTTATGAGATTTTGAGAGACACTGAGAAAACGCATGTGATGTGATGTGTCCCGAGGAAGAAAGTACCAGGACAATGTATGACTCCAGTACTTCACAGGAATTGGAGGGGTGGATGGACAGAGCTGTCAGTCACCTGAGAACAGGCACTAGGAGATGGCAGATAAGAGCTTCACGGGGTAAAGGACAGAACCAAAACCTCGATTATATAATTACAGGCCAAGACCCATGAAAACACTTTCAACACAGATACTGAAAAGAAGCAGGCAATGAACACAGGCTTACAGATCCACCACTACCAACTCAAGTTCAGCTCAAGGGCCTTTTTATTTGCACATTCGTTTTTAAAGAGCTGCACTGGTGCTTTGTCATGCCCACGGCAAGAGGACAGCACCCCTCCTGGGTGAAGCCGCTCTTCCTGCCTCTGTCCTGGATTTTACATGGTGCTACAGATTTAGTACAAAAAAATCCTCAAGTAGGTTTTCATGCAAACCACCCAGTATGAGTCCGATACGCTATTCTGGGGTCCCGCTGAACCCTGAGCTTGCCTCACTCACAACACTCATATACTGGACTAGACTTGCAGCAACTGTGACTCTATGAACTAGTTTGTAGGGAGAAGGAGGCCCCCCCACACAAAGCAAGGAGAACACTTCCTCTCATAGTCTTTTGCTTGAAAAGGGACACCAGGGATACAGAATTTGGTGTTAATGGAACAGGCAGTCACAGGACATACAGGAACTGGGGTACATTCGACATCCTTACCCCACCTCCAGCACACTGTAAAATCCTTGGAGGCAAGGACATAAACTTTGCTTTTATTGGCACGTAGTACAGTGCCTGGATGGTGGAATGCTCTTGATGTGTGTTTCTTATGTTAATAAATGAAAGAACAAATGAATATTCATTCAATAAGTATCTGACCTGGTTTTGAATTTGTTAACTAGATAACACATAGCAGCAGGTCATAAGTAGAGAGAAAGCTCCATTCAAAAAGGGGAAATCCTGGCTGCTGTGTGGACCTCACTGTTGCCAACACGCCACCAGGAGAGGCTGTCAGAGCAAACAATGGCAGCGCGAAGCTTGTGCCCACAGCCCTTCCCCTGAAAACGGTGGCCGGGAGGCAAAAGCAGTGAGAAACCGGGCACAGAGGTGAGAGAGAAACAGAAACATGGGCACACCGGGCAAGCCAGAGGATCCAGATGGTGCTGGGCATCGATGTGCAAAACAACGAGTCAGTAAAAGAGCACAAAACAACTTGCATCTGACAAAGGGAGGTGGCAGCCGCTGGATTCCGATGCACTGAGCAGGGCTCTACGTCACCTGCTTTAGTCTTCAAAGGATCAGGAACCCTGCTTTCTGGTCCCAAGGCTGGAATCATTACACTTAATTTCTTAAGTTTACTGTTTGCATTGAAGTCAAATACATTATTAGAAGTTTTTTAGGTTCATAATCCTTTATATTTATTTAGACTGTTGTGCTTTCTAAGTACTTTCACATAGATTATTGAGAACAATACCCTAAAGAAGGGGAAATTGAGCAGGTAGAGATATTGAGTTCTAATGTGCTAAATGACTCCCAGTATCACAAATCAATATATTGGCTAGAGCCACCAACTAGAATGTAAATGTCCTTCCCTAGCACTTTCCTACAATATTGGAGTGTTTCCTCAAGGCAAGATATAGACAGAAGGAAAAGAAAACCAGATTTGAACATTGATACCCTTCTCTCTGGAAGTCCAAATATGGTACAGCTTAACCAAATACTATTATAGGTGAGCGATGCATTAAAATGCAATACAAATATTTTACCAAGAAGAATCAAAGTACATAAAATTTAAATAAACATATTGTGGATAAAGGGAAGGTTTCAAGGTTCCTGTGGCCAAGATTCTCATCCGGTCCTAGTCAGCTTGCTCACTACACATGTGTGGCAATATGTCATTACTGACTCTACGTAGAGAGCTCTGCCCGGTGCTCTGCGTGGCATGGCTGCAAGGCTGCAAGGCTGCAGGAGAGCAGAGGCTGGAGTGGTGGCTGCACCCAGGACAAAGACTGACACGGCTGTTGGGATAGAGAGGCCCAGAGGCAGAGACCAGCTTGCTGCATGCAGACTCGCTCTGAGTGGACAGGATTCTAGTGATTGACCTGTTACTGTGGGAATAAAGTTGGGTATAACCCTTTCACCCCAAGAACATTCCACTGTCATTCTTTGGTCTCATTAAATCCATAGTGAACTTGTCCAGGGCTGAAACCCATTGGCAAGACACATTTTTGAAGTTGTTTTTCAGTTTAAGAGTAATTTCATTAGAGACTAAAGAAAATTATAAAAATAGTTTAACTAAGGCAAGGTTAATAAACAATTACCCTAGTATCAGCCACTTAGACACTGATCTGAATTACCTCTTAGACATAGCAATGTCCTTGAAGTTAATCTTTCTCTTTCCAAAACTTAAGCATATTCATTTACTCATACTGTTTAACAAATTATCACAGATTTAACAGCTTAAAACAATGAGCCATTATTTCACAATCTCTGTGGGTTGGGCATCCCCTAATGAGTCTCATGAAGTTACTATCAAGGTGTTGATTGGGCAGCATTATCACCTGGAGGCTCAATGTGGAGGAGTCTATTTCCAAGCTTGTTGACAGAACTAATTTCCTTGCAGCTATAGGACTAAGGCAGTGGATTCCTGCTGTCAGCTGGACATTGTGCTTAGCAATTAGAGGCATTCTGCAATTCCTATAGGCCACCCACAGCTCCTTGACACAGTGAAATGTACTTCCTGGAGCCACTTAGGGAATCCTCTTCTTTGGAGCCTTTCACCTCGGGAAGACTCAATCCTTTGAAGGTTTTCAGCTGATTAAGTCAGGCTCACACAGGATAATCACCTTCTTAATCAACTAAAAATCTATTAATTTGGTATAATTACATTTGTATAGTCACTATGTCTTTGCCTTGGAGTGACATCCATCACTTTTGCTATATTACACTGTCTAGAGGTGAGTTACCCCACTCACACTCAAGGGACAGAGTCTACATAGGGCAAGGACACTTCCGTACGTGCTCTGGGCAAAGGCAAGAGACAAGGTGGATTACAGACCTACAGATCTCTGGATGCAGACATGATTCTAGTGCTCAATCTACCATCATGAGAATAAAGCCGGGTATAAACCTTTACCCCAAGAATGTTCTGTTGTAATTTCTCAGTCTCACTGAATCCATAGTGAACTTGCTCAGGGCTGAAACCCTCAGACAAGACACCATTCAAGAGTATGTCCAATGCAATGGGTACTGGACATTTCTGACCAGAAAGGAAGAATCCAAGAGGGGAAGTAGGCATTATTCAACTCAACTGTGTTTACTAAGAACACTCTCCTACTAGAAATAACAGCGCCTTCAAACTAGATACTATTGAGATGTTTTTTCACTATTGTTGTTGCTACTGGCTTTTTACAGCCCCTTGTCTGCACTATGGTATCTAGTCCCACTGAGGTTGCTCCAGCTAGCTTACTTTTGAAATCCTTAAAGTTGTTAATATGCAAATATGAAAACCATTACATTTTTTTAGGAAAAAGTGAAAATACTATTTTTGAAATTAAATGAGTCAAGTTTATGTGAGGAATTATATGTATAAGGCCACAAGGTCATCATTATTAGCTTAAGGGGATCAGCCTGAAAGGAAGCAGTAATTAGGTTTTTTTTGTACCAGAAAAGCTCATTGTATTTGCCTGTTAGTCTTGAAACGATAATCTGAAGTACAAGAAATAATTGGGAAAAATGTCATAAATTTTGTCTACATTTCTGTAATTTTTAAAGTAAAATAATTTATTAAAAGCATAGCTGGAATGAAAGATAAAATGCCTTAAATGGCGCTATTGCGTATATAGCACTCTTACCCTCAAGCAATTCCCACATAATAAAACACAAGTATCTTGCTTCCTAAATGCCAAATCCATGTATTTTAAAAATGCTAATATGATAGGGCTAATATTGGACATATACTGATTATGGCCATGAAGCATTATCTCTCATTTTTCCAATATAATCACATTCTATGTATTAGTAAACATTCAAAAAATGTATATTTCCACCTTTTTCTCAATACTAAAAATGTCATCTGACATGGCTTAGTTATTTCAATTGAGAAGTAAATGGGAGAGAATGACCCCTACATTTTGATATTTAATAGGGTTGAAAATGGGACATAAGGACTGGAATTTGGGACAAAGCTGATCTTCATTTAGGAAAGGAGGCAAATAGAAGTTGAGAATCTGGAAAAGTGCACCCCAGTTTAAAGACTGCTACTGTAGAAAAGCCTACTACTGAGCATTTTCACTAGGACGTTCCAAGTTGACCAAAGGTCTGTTGGAGATAAACATGCAAATGCTGTTTCTAGCTGATGAACTCAAACCTAATCATCTTGTATTACATAGCCTGTCGTATGGCAGACACTGCGTGCCACACATCACCTCTTTCATCTGGACCTATTCTATGCCAAACAGGAAACAGGTATATACTTTGCAAATGAAGTCACTAAGGCTCAGAAAAATTAACTGACTTGCTTATAACAGTCTAGTAAGAAATAAAGATCATTAGACTTCAAGCCCACCATATACTTGATGTTCTGGCAGTTCCCTGTAACATTATTCATAATATTAAGACTATGAAAAAAGCACAATGTGCTTAAATATTTAAAAGAAGAGTGTGGAATATTTTTCAAAATATTTGGGTCAAACACAACTCTTGAGTATTTACTCTTAGTGGAAATGGCCTTCTGCATCTTCGTGGACATGCCAACATTTTCTGGTAATCCAAAGAATGAAAGGTCATTCTTTTTTATGGAACCTAGTACAAATGACAAGGGTTGTAGCAATACATTTGGACATCTAAGTACAACATCATGACTCAGTAAGCCTGAAACAAAAGGAACCATGTAAGAACTTTCCTCTCATTACAACCATATTAAACTTAAGTAACAAGTGGCTAAAATTTTAGCAAAGTGTGGGTTCTTGGCAGGTAGGTAGTGTCATCCCTCCATTGTTGCTACTGAGCCATCAGGTTCACAGTTTATCTTAAGCCGGATGATTTTGCCATATTACATTGAACAAGGCAGGACATTAATATGTATGCTCAGTTGAGGATAACCAAATGCATTGGTAGATTTCTGTTGAACTACTCTTTTATTACCTTTCTTCCTTCAAATAACTTTATCCTACATCTGACATACAGCTAGCAATATTTACATATCATTTCTCTAATATAATTGTCACATCTGTCCATTCTTGAGTATTTGACTGGATATCTCGCAGCACCCTGAGTCTTTCTCACCTTTCTGTTCCAGTTTTCTAAGAACTGCTGGCCTTCCAGGCTTGTCTGTTCATGTCTCAGTCCTAAATTTCATAGTATTTAATGTTCTATGATTAAACAGTTTCCTCTTTCACAGTTTAAAATCAGGTTGTTCCAGGAAACCACATACTATTGCCACTATTTACAAAACCAACTTTTTACGTAACCTTTCTCTAAATCATCATACAAAATGACCATGTACTTCTCCTTCATGTTTTCTACCCAGAATCTGAAAACCACTAAAGATGGTGTTTCAGTCTAATCTGTTTCATCTACCTCACCTCTTTTGGTATCAACTGTTAAGAAATAAATATGGAGAAGTAGAGAACACACAGTAATCTTCAGGATTGTGGGCAGACCCACTCTAAAGAACCATATAGGAACATGATTTGAATATCGTTAGTCCTTGGTATCAAGCAAGTATCAAAAACATATTTGGGGAGCTGAGTTCCTGATAAATGGCCTTTAGTGAGGAGTCATCAAAATCCATGATGTATGTTTTATTCCTGGTGGGAATGCTGGGATTTTCTTAACCTTTCAGTGACAAAGGGCCCTTTGGGACTCACTGGTAGGTTTACAGCAGGTCTGAATTAAATTCCCATGAGATATTTCTGAATAAGAACTTAGAATGCATGCTTTGTATCACCTCAGAGAAATAAGCAAAGGCTGTTCTCATGTATTATGATATATATTGCACTCACTAAAGTACTCCTTAAAAAGTAGGAATATAAATCACATTCTACTAAGTGGCATTTGGTACAATAAAGACATTTTTTCATTATTAATAGAAGCTGAATTTTATGCTAGATTCATGATATTAACCGTAGCAATATCTTGTTCCCTATCAATGATAAGTTTTGGTACAGTGAGTTTAAGACCCCATTGAACTTTTACAAGTCTCTCATATTCCAGATAGCCTTTCATGTATACTTCCCAGAACAGGGTAGACATATAAAAGTGTGGTGCCAGTGAAATTAATGGACTTCAGGAAAAATATATTAAATATGAACATTATATGATTTGTTAATATATTAAGAGTCAGAAATTGGGAGTATCTGTGATTCATGTTAATAAAATATAAGACAAAATTTGAAAGATAGAAAGATTCCTTAAAATGTTGTGGTTTATCACCTAAATGCTTTTAATATTGAAACTCTAATGAAACTGAGTGAAAATAAAAATAAAAATCATGGATGAACCCATCCATCCAAAACGTATTTACTCTCCCCAAAAAACTGCTGGAATGTCAAGGTCATTGCTGGCAGTACATCTAATAATTTATTGCTTTGTCAATTTTGCTCAGTCAAATGCCCTTTGAATAGTATTTTCTATTCAAAATATGTTTACCTAAGTATTGGATCTGATTTTTTTCTCAATGCTATTCCAAATCTGAGCAAATTCAATATGATCACATTTTTTTCCCTTTAAAACCATGGACAACAGTTAAATTGATGGGCCATATTTTATTAAATATCAGAAAGTGAGAAAATATTTTTTGCAATGCAGGAAGTTTCCAAACATTTATGTACTGAAAGCAATGAATACATACAAATAATTGCATGTAGTCATTATCTGAATATGCATTTAAACTGGTTTCATATACTAAAACTACAAGGCTATACAATCAAATGGTAATTTTATTGAAAATAACAAAAGAATTTATAGTCACAATCTTTTGTGTGTGATTGCTTAAATGACTTTTAGGTTTTAATTAAAAACTTCCTTTGTAGAGATCAATGATAGTTCCATAATTTAGTTCACTATGGTAATTTAAGGAGAGGAGAAAAATTATTACTAATTAATTTTGAAGTTACTTCCATTGGTGCTTTTATTTACAACTTCAGCTCAGAATTCAGAAATTATTTTTTTCCTAAGGTAGAGTTGAATTGAACAAAGAAATAAACAATCAGTTTTGTTTTTCTTCATAGGACTCAGCAGCCATGATTGAGTAAAACTATTATTTTAGGGAAGCAAAAATGTAATCCTGACTTACTAGATGTTTAAATGCTCATCTTTACAGCATCTACCTAATCTTTGGGGATTTACTTCATCAACTCCATGGTCAATTCCCCAGCAAAACTGTAAAGTCATAAACTACAGGACTCAGTAAATGTCTATCACTGTTCTTTTGTGGTATAAATAATCTGAAAATCATTAAAATATCACTTAATAATATCCAAATCTGTATAAATTTAGTTCAGTTCCAGTGAAGTATCACTTGACATCTGATAATTAAAATAAAAATTAGATACATTAAAGTACATAACCCCTTACTGATACAAGAACTTATTTTTAGAGCAGATAAGTGAAATGTGTATTTCAAAAATATATGACACAGAAATCCAAAAAGACCTATATTTTTGAGTTCTGCGGTTTTAATTACAATTTTTTTAAACCTTTGGTAATTAAGTAGGTATCTATTTCATTAAGCGAACAACTTAAATACCCACTTCTAAGAATACATAAGTTTAAGATTCTTTTCCAATCAAACTGACATACAAAAAGCTATAATTTACTACTGTTTAACAAAGTCAAATGAATTTAAGATAAAGTTTCATTTTTTAAAAATGCATGCATATACATTTAAATCATACATACATAGGCAATTTTAAGTTAGAAAGTTAAATAAGTTACAAATGATGAAAAACAGAGTAGGAAGTGATAAGACTGTACCAATAACCAAATTAAAAATCATTATTATTTTACAAGCCATAATACACTGTTGGGTTAGCTAGACATTTGGAAGTTCTATGAGTGTATAAATTCAAATATTTTGCCTACAGATGATGTAAATATGTTGTGCCTTAGAAAAAATGACTTCCTATTTTATGTCTATTTTATAATTGTTAGGATTCTTTGTATGTAAGCCACATAAGCCAAATCTGATTCACTTGAGCAATAGAAGTATATATTGGATTTATATGACGAAGCTGAAGTAACTCAAGGGAAAGCTGAAAGGCCTCCCATCAAAAACAGACGGGAAGCGAGCACTGCAGATCCCTGGAGCAGAAACTAGAGTCTGGTTACTCCAGGCACTGCTCAACTACCCTTGTCTCTGTGTCAATCAGCACAGGATGCAAAGTCCAGGGAAAAAGCTGATCGACATGGTGAGATGAGGAACATTAGTAGTCTGACAAAGCCTTCTTGCTGGTTTCCTGATCTCATAGCTACATTTCTTAGCCTCCTCTCCGCACTTCCTCCATGTAGCCATGTGACTGGCTTCTCCAGTGAGGTGGGGGGGGGGGGGTCTGAGAAGCCAACCCCAGCCTCTTCTTGATGCCCAAGTGCCTTCTCCATCCATCCTCTCTTTGGTTGGAGCACAAGTGTGCCTTAAACTTAGCTTTTCCAAGCAGAGAAAGACAAGGCCCTAGTGGGTGGTGGGTAAACAAGAGGGAAGTATGCTAGGTGTCTGAATGAGCTTGCAAAGCACAGACAACTTGGATTATCCTGTGAGAGATGAACATGTCTCTTCTTTAAACAACTGAATTATTGCAGGTCTAGCCTTTGCCTAACAACCCTACCTAGCTTGGGTTATATGCTAACAGCTGGGACTATTAAGACAAAAAAAAAAAAAAAAGATATTTGTATTGATTATGCCACCAAGGCTGCCCAGAATGGTGGAGGGTTACGTCCTTGAGTGACACTGAGAGACTCCGGGCTGGCAGAACGGTAGCTGTCCTGGACAATCAGTACAGAACGCATAGTTGAAATGGAACAAGAGCCCAGACTCCTATACTAAGGAAAATGTCTCCTTATGCTAAAGACTCGTATTTTCCACATACCCAAGAATTCACTTTTGAAACAGGTCATTTCCTTAGGCATGAATACATGCTTCAAAAACAAAAAAGAAACTTCTTAATCCTCTGCCCCTTTTTGCTTAATATCTCATTTGTATGCTTCCCTTCTTTACAGAAAAACTTCATAAAGTGTTTTTTACAGCTACTACCTCCAGTACGAAATACCACTTTCTCTGTTTAAAGTGATGAACTACTTCACATAAAGGGTGCAGAGGGTAGTATAAAAAAAATATATATATATATATATATACACCCAATTTTCCAGGAGAGAAATACAATGTCAAAACACCCTTTATCTATGTGATTACTTTTCTTAACAATCACACACCCTAAATTAGAAACTATGCTGAATTCAGTATTTGTCATTGTTCTGCATATATTTATAGTGCAACTTCATGTACAGGATCCAAAACAAAACAATATAATTTTACAATTTTGGAAACTTTTCCAGCGTCTTGATGAATGACTTGCTCTCCAATTTCCTTTTTTGTTTCAATATTATGTTCTGAAAATTTATCCATGTTGATATATGCAACCACATGGTTCCTATAAATTCAGTAAAAATGCATTTTCTTTCTAGTACAGTCACTTTATAACACAATTTATCATTCTATTTTGAAGGCCATTTAATATACATACATACATATAGTATATTACACATTTTTACTTATGAACGTGTATATGTATATTATATATAATTATAGCTGGGAGCATTTTGGGATCTTGACATCTTTTGTGCAAATCTGTTGAGAGTGTCTTTTGTGGAACTGTTGTTTAGAAACTGAGCGTTCATGTCTTTCATCAATTCTAGCAAATCTTCACAATTCCTTTTGACTCATACATCCCATTTGCCGACTGCCACATGTGTACTCCTCTCGCGTCCTCACTGTTCTGTGTGTCTGGCAGCCAGTACACCAACTCACTTTTCAGCTGTGTGTAACATCTAATCTGTTTAACTCATCCACTCATTTGAAAGAGTATGTTCTTTTAAACAATATACAGTTATTTTCTAAATATGTATTTTCCATTTCTTTTTGCTTCTCTTTTAAATCTGCCTTCTCTTTTTTGATTTGGGGTATTCCCTGTATTTTTAGCTCCATTTTTATTTCTTTGATAATTTAAACCCACTTAAGAGTCCACAGGTGCCAATTCAGTGACGGGGAACTTAGAGGGTTCGTCCATTACGCTGTTTGCCGTTCTACTCACTCCTGCTCCTGGAAGCTTTTCTTCTCGTGTAGTTTAGACTGTGAAAGACTCTTACTGTGTGTTTCGCTACAGAATTTTATTTTTGTTTTGCCAGGTATCCTAGGGTTACTTTAAACCCAGCATCACTCATTAATTTTTTACCTTGAAGTTTCCTAAAAATTTTCAAATATATGCAAACTGTATATGTGAACATCAAATGAACAGCAGGCCTATTGTTACTGGTTCCTAGGTGTGATTTTTATGCAGTTCAGCAGTCATGTGAAGACAGACAAGATTTCATACTGCCTCTCTTTGACAGTGATCAGAATTATATTCAAGTTCATTTTTTTTTTCACTGAACTTGTAGCCCTTCTAAATGAACAGCTTTTTGAGTGAATTTCAATAAGACCTTCAGGTTTTGCACAAGTTCAAAACCTTGTCCCTTGCCTCGCCCCCCATATGATAATTAAGCAAAACTTCTTTGACACTAACCTGGCAATAGTCCCCAGGAAAGCTGAAGCCATAGAGACCTCTTACCATTCTGACTTTCCACCCTATCTTCATTGTGAGCCCTGAGAAATTTCTCTTACTTTCTTGGTAGTTCATCTATTTCTTTAGAATAATATTTATTTTATGTTGTCTATCACTTTTTACAAGTTTTATAGGTTGTTTATCCATGATAGCATTATAAGGTCTTTCTACTATGAAATAATTGAATATGTGAGGATGAGAATATTTATTAAAAAATACACCACTGAATTTTTTTAATTGCATCATACACTAAAATTGTTAAACTATTTTTAAATAAATACACAGCATGTACTAGTCTTTTAAAAACCACTTTGGTTATAAGTTGCAGTAATTGAAAATTAAAGAAAAATTAAGTTAGTGAAAATATTGCAAAATATTACTGACTTTCTGGCAATTAAACGAACACATGAAGGAAAGATATTTGATTTAATATAGATATGGGAGTAAGGTAATATGACTGTGCAAATAAAGAAAATTTTCAAAGTGTTTCTGAGGAATATATGAAAAACAAATCATTACCCAAAGATAAAAAATGCTGTTTAATAAAGGTAGTTCTCCTAAACACTACAGCCAGAAGGACAGAAATGACAGAATGCAGAGTGGAAAAGCACAATTGGCCAAAACTTGGAAACAAAAGCTAGAATAATGCCAGTTCCCACCAACAATGGTGAAAATTGGGAATGTACAGGGCATTGGGTACAGCATCAAGGGAAGTTTTGCTTCAAGATTGGGGAATAATCAGGCCTAGACTAAGTCCAGCTCCCACCTAACACATCCTAAAAACCAGAAGGCCAACAACTCAAATTGTGTTCAAGTGGTTTAACTGTCCCAGAACAACTCTCAAGAAATTTATATTAAGACTTAGTTTATAGCATCCAACAATACAAAATTCACAATGTTAGGAATCTAGTCAAACAGTACCACACATGCAAAGAAACAAGAAAATATGGCCTACACTGAGGTTGAGGAGAGAAACCAATCAATCAAAACAGATGGAGAATGTTAGAATTAACAAGCAAGGACATTAAAAAAGAAACTATTTCAGACAGTTAATAAATAGAGACATGAAAGATATAAAAAGACCCTAGATGTACTTCTAGAGATGAAAACTATAATATGTGAGATGAAAAATATATTGGATGGGATTAATGACAAAGTAGGCAGGCAGAAGGAAAGATGGATGGACTTGAAGATCTAGCAGTATAATTGTCCAAATAAAACACATAGAGAAAATAATTTTTAAACAAGTGAACAAAGCATCATTTGCAGAAGCACAACTTCAAGGAATCTACTATTTAAGTATTTGAACAGTAAAAGAGGACAAGAATATGCTATGGGAAATAATGGTTGAAAACTTTCCAAATATGATGAAAAACAATACACCTACAGATTCATAAATCTCAACACACCCAGAAACAAGAAGCATAAGTGAAACTACAGAAAGTCACACAATAACTATATCGCTCAAAATTAGTGATAATAATATCTTAAATGAACATTTAAACAATGCACATGTAGTCAGCAGTGAGAGGATTCCAGTGATCCAGGACTCCTGATATGTAAGCCTTCACTGTAAGCTAGGCACAGTGACTTGTTTCCAACAAACATCTGAGGAACATGTTATTTGAAACTACAGCAAAATTGATCCTTGTTATGTAATGACAAAGTTTAACAACACTCACACCTGCAGTTGTGTGGAAAACAGAAAACATCTTTAATGAGCCTTATCATTGAGTTCAGCAGATATCCAAGCAAACTGCCAAAGGTGCCCCATCATTTTTTTCTGCTACTTACAACAAAATGAAAGAGAGACCTATTAAACCACCAAACAAAAAAAGAGTCAGAACTTGATGTCTAGGAATCAGGACTTGATGTCTGAGGACAATCAGTCTCCAAAGAGCAAAGTTAAGCTAAAGTAAGAAAGGACTTCCAAGTTCTCTGAGTAAAATGAGGTCTAGTAATAAGACAGAGGGATGTGAGTCTAACCGCAGAAAGATCAAAATATCAGACTGTTATTTGGTCACACAAGGGGCCATTTCAAAAGACTTAGGATGTGTCCCATAGATCCTTTCCGTTAAAGAAAAGGATCTCTAGGGAGCTTAGGGGAATTGTCCCTCAGCTATCACATCTGAAATTCAAAGTAGAGAAGGGTTTACTGAAAGACCTTTGTTGGTGTGATTTTTGTCTAGTGGAGTAAATCCCAGAAGATCCACAGAGCTTTTGCGAAACCGCATCAGTGGAAACACCATCGGCTGGACTGAAAGGGACAGACGCAATACCAAATTTTAAGATGCTACTGGATCCCCAAAACTCTACTATCAGAAACCAGACTGTGAACTATTCGGCTACCAACATGGTTTTCTTTTCAGGAGAAGGTGGAAGCAAGAGCCGAGCAAGAGCCAAGAGTCCAGAGAAGTGGGCCATTCAGCATTACTCTCGGGCTTCGTAACCTGATCGGGGACTCCCAGTATTTGCTCTCCTGGATTTCAGAGTGTCTGGGGATAACCCGCTCATGCACAACTCCCAGGCTCCCTTTGTCAAGAGAAGAATCTATAGCAGTTGTCCTATTCTGTCCTGCCATTATATGTTGACTGTGGAGGTCGAAGAGAGCTTGTCTCTAATTTCATCCATCTGCAGCTTGCAAGGAATAGTGTTCAAGGTGTGGAACCCAAGGAATCACACCCAGCATCGCACCAACCTGAGTTAAATGACAGGAATGCTCAGATTTACAACAATAACTGCTCACATTAAAGAAGAAAAATATTAAATTTGCATTTAGTCAATAATGTAAACTTGTACCTTATGAACTAGAGAAAAAAGCAAGATAAACTCTATGCTAGTAGAAAGAAGTAATAAAAATTAGAGTACAGATAAATGAAAGAGAATAAAATACAGAGAATCAGCAAAACCAAAATCAGTTCTTCAAACATATCAACCGAACTGTCACACCTCTAGATAGACAGACCAAGGAACAAAAGACTAAAATTACTGAATCAGAAATTAAGGAGGCAATATTACTACTGCCCTTACAAAAAACCATAAACAACACTACTAAAAATAGGTCAACAAAACAGATAACTTAAATGAGATGGACAAATTTCTAGAAATTATTATGCCAAGTGAAAGAAGCCAGAAAAAGTGTGGACATGCTTTATGACTCCATTTGTAATCTCAAAAATGCAAAGTAAACTAGACTGACAGAAGGCAACTCAGGGGATCCCTGGAAGGAGGAAGAGGAGGGGGGCGTTACTGCAGAAGGGGATCCTGTTCCACCCGACGCTTGGCCTCTGAGACATGACTGGTTTCCATGGAGATCAGAAATTCACCCCCACCCCCACTGAGTTGACTGTGCCTCACTGTTGTTACAGGGACGGCGTGTCATCCTGGGACACCCAGAGATGATGACATTTGGAATTCAGAAAAACCCTCATTCTCATTTAATTTTCAAAACAGAGGCTGGTGGAGGTATA
Source organism: Manis pentadactyla (assembly GCF_030020395.1). Classification (NCBI taxonomy): domain Eukaryota; kingdom Metazoa; phylum Chordata; class Mammalia; order Pholidota; family Manidae; genus Manis; species Manis pentadactyla. The sequence continues at coordinate 152,207,645 of NC_080024.1, read as the reverse complement.
GGTACACACTGCCCCATAAATCACACGGCTGTTTCTAGATGTGATGGTTTAACTGTGGCACATGGGCTGAGAGAAGGTGCCTGCAAGCCAGACAGCCCAAGCACTACTCTGGGCTTCGCCAAAAAAGCTGCTGGACCTCAAAGTTCCTTAAACTCTTGATGCCCCCTTTTCTTATAGGGTTATTCTAACAGAATTGTCTGTGCAGGGTTGTGGCAAGGTTTAGTGTGGTACACAAGTCACGTGCTCAGAACAGCAGAGGCCTATAACCAGCGCTCAACAGGGAGCTCCGATAAGAGGAACAGCCAGTACAGTGCGACGCCTGGCTTCTCCTTGCGGATGTGAGCCCTCCGCGACCCGAGACAGCTTCCTATTCACGTTTGTGTCTCTAACACTGCTGATATTCAATAACGGGGAAGGGAGGAAGAGAACCGTAAGTCCAGTGACCTACGAAGTCACTTCCCCACCAGTCTTCATAACCTCTGGCTTTCTCTGATGAGATACCCAGAAGGTGGTCGTGCTGCCTTTGCTCCACAGGTGACCCCCCCCCACCAATCCTTTAACCTATGATTAATGAGAAAGCAAATATTCTGTGTAGACAACGAAGAATTAACTACAATTAAGACAAGAATACTTTCCTCACAGCCACTGCCTCCACTCAATTAAGAAGGACCCTCCTGTTAACAGCAACTGTCCTGGGCACTCCCTCCCCTTTTCCATTCTGCCCCACCTATTCACAGAGCCCAGAAGCCCCCCCTGCTCACTGCAGCCTGCTCCCAGGGAAATGGCAATGGGTCACTCCATCATTCAGACTAACCGTTTGACCTAATTTCAACAAGAATGAATTCCAGGTAGTAAGTTCATATACAAATCTGAAAAAATAATTATCATTGAATTCTTATACTATAATTTTCTACAGACTCTATCATGAATCCCAATTTATTCCAATTTCCCATAATTAAGGCCCAAAGACCACAGTGTCACCAAAGCACATTGTTAACAAGTTATTCCTATGTAAACACAAAGCAACAACCAAACACATCTCTTAAATCTCCTTAGAATACTTGTTCATGTGCCCTTGGATAATCTCAGAGTTATAGATACATCACTTTGAAAAAGCCCTTTACCAAATTTGTCAGTATCTAATATCCAATATACAAAGAATTTCCAAATATAAACAAAATTAATGATTTACCATAATATCAATACTCTGTATCAAATATTACACTAGACTAGCAGTTCCTGTATCTTTACGTCCTTTGAATTGGTATTCTAGCATCTCTTAACCGAAAGTTCAGTTATGCTTGTATAAACTATTGTGCAACACATTACTAACAAATCTCCCAAGAGGATTTGGGGGAAACCACTCAAAGCAGCCTGGAGAAATAAAACATAAACCCTTTTTTATGTTTGTTCTTTCAAAGTCAAAATCTGACATGAAATGGTATCACATTAGCTCTCTTCAAGGTCATGATTAGAACACAAAAGTCCATGGAAAAACAGCAGTATTTGCATTGTATATGAAGTGTGACCAAATAGGTGAAGCCATCACATGGCTCATAAGACTACCAAGGACTACTGAAGAGTTACTACCCATTTGGTAAAAAAAAAAAATTACTAAACTAGAATGAAAAGTGATCCCATACCATGTTGTTAAACCAGGCAAGCTTAAGTAAATGAAGGAACCTCCAGACAGAAAAGACAAAGCAGTTAACATAGTTAACAAGGCAATGTAATTCCAAAGAAATATGAACTCATGTCCTAGAGAAGGAAACCTAGTGCCCCCATCCTCAGTCTGATGATCCTTAAGCTGGTGACATGGGGTCACTGTGGAGTCAGCCAGCCAGTTCAGGGCACAGCCCAAGAAAGATGTCCAACCCTTAGATTTTTATTTCACTATTCTTTCCACATTATTAATTTATTTTAGAAACTTCATTTTGAGGACAAAATTTAAAACCAAAACAAGAATAAAAACCTCCCACTCAGGCTTTGAGGTGAGATCCTTAGTTGAATCTAAAGGAAAAAAAATCATTAGCCCAAGGTAGAAAAGGATAACCCTTCTCTTCCTGCTAACATTTCTTCACATTTTTCCTTTTGATCATTGGTAACAGAGCTCATTTGTACTGTGTCCTTTAATGTTTCTCTGCCTCATCCCATCTCTCCTTTAACTAAGGAAGATTTTCAGGTTTTAAAATCAAGCCTTGAGCTAGCAAGGGCCAAGGAGATTGATAACTAAGCAGGATGTCTTATTAGCAGAGGCTGAAAACCCTGAAAAATCCAACAACATTCCAGCAAAGATTTCAGTGTTCAGTTCTTTTCCTGTTACAAAGTTACTTCTCCTGTAAGGCCTAAATTGCTCTCTTGCTTAGCTGAAGAACCTCCTCATTAGCCTGAAGCTATAAAATATTAACAGAGGAATTATTCCTTCCTTGGAACAAGACACCTTGAACAACTTTGCTCAATATATTTCCAATTTATACTTCCTGGTTCATTGAAGAAACTGTCTATCCAAAAAGCATTGGGAAGAAGGTAGAGAATCGGCCATGGTAACGTAAAACAGCCAATAACCTGTTGAAGAACAGGCTGCATTTCATCGTGACAGATATTTTTACTGATGCCCTTGATCATAAACTTGGAAGGGCACAATTACTCCCATACAGTTGAAGGACTTGCTGAAATGTTTACAAGGGTTATATAATATCAACAGTCTTGACAGATTTTTTTTTCTCCTGCTGAGTTGCCCAAATATATATTTGCAGGTATAAATTGTTCCAACCATTATGGAAATAAGATATATCCTGTTGTTTGAAAGTATAACATTTTATCTACCAAAAAAGGTGAAATTCATGAGGAAATAGTTTGAATATAATTGGACGTGGGGATTTTTCCCAAAATTTTTACAGCTCGTGCATTCACATAGTAGTGACGCAACATTGGTCTCAATGAATATAAAATGTACAGAATAGAACTTCAACAAATATATTGAACTTGACTAAAATATCAATTTAAATGGTCAAGTTAATTAGAGGTCTAAAATGTTAACAAAATGTTTCACTGTAACAGGGGGCATCAATTATAAATTTTAGCTTCACATGTTTAACATGGAATGGAAATCTGTCCTGTAATAAATATATACAAGAGGCCTGTCAATGCAGCCTTCTATATGAGGAGCGTACCAAGCACACTGCTGTTTGTTTTTGCAACAGATTGTGTTTGAGGCTCGAATATAATAAATTGTTACAAATTTCAGTGAACGTTACCAGAAATGAATACTCTTCATTTCTGTTTTAAATGTTTACTATATCGCTGTCAGACCATAGTTGGCAATGATCCTCCTTGAGAGCCAAGAATCTACTTTCTACAGAAAGTTCAGCACATACATTCTCGAGAATATTCACATTCTTATTACTTATACATACATCCCAGTGATGGAAATACACCAAATATTTTATGGGGAGGTTAAATCCTCCCAATTTCAAGACCACAACTGTTGCCCAAGTACTAGTCATGGGATTCACTGCTAGACTTGAGATAGTAAATGCAAGGCAGTCAAACAAATAGCCAGACACCCAGACCAGAAACCGCGACTAACACTTACCTGTTCTTTCAAACCCAACAAAGTGAGTTTCCCAGGAAATACTTCAAAGGAAATTCATTGTGATTAAGTAAGCCATTATAGCATCTATGAATTCCTTTCTTAAAGAAAAAGCATAGTAAAATAAATCATAGATATTATCTTACCATCTCTTCATTCCAGTCTGAGAAGTGACGCCAAGAGCCGACACTTGCCCACAGCGGTCATCAGCTGAGCCCGGTTGAGAAGTCACAGCTGTTGAACACAAAACTTTTCATCTACAAAAAAAAAAATTTCACAGCATTTATAATTATACATACATATATATGTGCCATATAAATAATGGAAACTGAACAAACTGTTGTAACTACAATTTTTCATTAAATTATTTTGGGTTTTCTTATAATATTCCAGTCAGAAAAAAACTTACTAAAATTTACTTTAAGGACTAAATTGCTATTTTAAATGCACTACTTAGAATGTTTGAAAACTCTACAAGAGTTTTCCTGAAATAAAACATTTTAAGGAAAATAAATTATATCATTTCACATTGTCTTCATGAGGGAGCATTGAGTTGGTCCCAGGATGCTGCCTTCAAAGGATTGCAATGGAATTCACAGAAACAATGGTATGACTTTGTACAACAATCTCTCTTTTCTGCTCAGGTTCAATACTTATGAATCAAACTAACAAGGGAGGAAGGGACAAAATAAACTATCATTTCATGTCCAGCCAAGAGAGCTCTCAAGTGGGTAGAGAATGCACGTGTGCACACAGACTCATGAAAGCTTGGGAGAGCGAGGTGAAGGTAGAGCAACAGGCGAGTCATTCCTACATGTACAAAGCAAAGCAAGACCAGCCTGTTAGTTGTTCAGCGTTTCAGAGAAGCAACGTCCAACATAAAGTGAGCTTTGAGCAGTTTCAGATTCAAAGATTGAGAACTTAATAGTTGGACTCAACTGAAAAATCATTCAATCCCAGCAGAGTCACAGGTCAGATAAAAGATGATCAACAGAAAGGTAATTCTAAAAGTAGAGGGCTTCAAATCTTAAACTAAAACAGACTCAACTCAGTGATGAAGGATGAGCCCCACTTCTTGGTGAGGAACTAGCAGTGTACATAGAAAGCTGATATTAGCCTGTTTTAACTGTAAAGTTAAATTTAAACAATATTCACTTCAGTGAGTTCAATTTTATAGAGTAAATCATTTAATCCTTACAACTTAAGTTTTAAAATACATTTCTCTCTCCTCTTTCTCCCTTCTGGTATATCCATTACTGAATGCCTATTATTTCAGCCTTGATTTTGTTGCTCAGAACGTACAAATAGGGGATTCACCCATGGCAGGCATTAATCTTCTCCTGGATATTGCACTCATAAGGGGATATTGCTACACATTACGTTAGTCATTAGAAGTCCTACTATTAAAGGCACTGTGTGTGAATTTACTGAGTTGGAAACTTCTTGTAAGTGGGTGGTAAGGCGCACCCACATTTTGGGACCATGGGCATGGAATGCCGGATGAGTGGGCACAACCTGACCATGTCATCTCTCAGAGGTAGTACCTCATTGGCCATAAAAATGATTCCACCAACGTCCTCTATCTTATAGTTTGCTCATCCTTGATCTATAACAGAAAAACTTCAATCTACAAAAAAAAAGTTTTTACATAGCACTATTGAATATCTTTGTAGAAAGAAAGATGTCTTTAAAAACACTGAATTTCAGATGAGAAACTTTCTACTTCTCTCTGCCACTGTCTAGCTCTATGCCCTTAGGCTTATGACTTCAACACACAGGTTGAGAGCAAAGTCACGAGACAGCCATGCCATCTTTATACCTGCTTCACCCTCCACCACCAACTGTCCAGGTGGCCTGACGCCTTCATTTAAACCCTGTAAACCTGTAACTTAATTTCCTTCAAACTAGGATCAGAATACTTAGATTTTCTCTAACCTCACAGATACATTGGAAACTGCTTCCAACCATGCTAGGAAGTTAAAATGGAAAATACGCCAAGCCACATGCCCTTTCTCAATAAATGAGATCTTTTGTTACTCTAATAGAATAATCTGAGATTCTCTAATTCTTAAACTTGATCCAAATTGTGCAAACTTCCACAGCCTGGAAAAATTCCACAAAGGTGTATAAATGTAAATAAAAATGCATAAATATAAAGATGCTGGAAGAACACAACGACGTGTGTCCCCAGGAAGATGTGAGAAGCCACAGTGGGCATCTCTCTAAACCTCTGCCTGCCTATCCACTATGCAACACAAAGACTTCAGTGAAGCCCTGATTTCACAGGGATACAGACACAACCATACAGACATCCCAAGTCCTCATCTTAAAAATGAAACATCCTAACAGGTTTTTAAAAAGTATTTCAGGTCATTTGAAACTGAATTATTTTCTCCAGTTGGCAAATAAAATGTACTGTCTTTTTAAATAAATTCTTTGTTCTAAGTTTTAAAATTTGAGGGAAAAGATCGAAGATAAATATTACAGTAATGTGTATATGCTGTATATCAAGAAAGATTATCTCCCTCTGTGACTGTGGAGATGAATGTTATTGTATTCCTTTTAGGCACTCTTTTATATTTATTAATGCTTAATAAAATATTAATCACAAGAGAAATAGAGGTTTGGGTCAGAAGTTTTTGTGCACCATACTGAGCAGACTGAGCTAATAATGCAAACAATTTGACACCACAGTCATGAAGGAAGAACCGTTGTGAGCTGAATTCTTGTTTTTACTGAACTAAGTTCAGTTTTGAAAAATTTAGATTCTGGCAAGCTTATTTAAGCCCTGAAACATTTCATTGCATTAATGTTGAAACATCATTCAAGGGGCACACTATTCTCAATTATATTTACCCTTCATTTTAAGGCTTGAATTTTAAAGATAAATCCAGTAACATTTCTTCCTAATCATTAAGCCTGTTCAGATAGTTGACAAAAGATAATGCTTTTGGCTATTACAGTTAGACCTTGTGAAGTGTACACAATCAAAAGAGTGCATTTAGCATTTTCATTTGTATTTTCAATTTAGCATGGTAGCTAAGACTGCAGGCTATGGAGCCGGCTGCCTTGATTAAAACCATAGCTCTCCAACCTATTTGTCATGTGTCCTAGGGCAGGGGCTTTGCATTTTTATATGTCAAATTCCTTACCTATAAGATATGGGTAATAATAGATTAATATATAATTCTATTTGGGGTTAAGGGTATGTTAAGTATACAGAATAGAATCTTGTACATAATAGCTATTATAGAAGTGTTGTTATTACTCACATTAATCTACAGAATATATATTAAGAAACCCCTTTGTGCCAGGAATTTTTCTAGGTTGGATAAAGCATTAAACAACATATACACAAAACCCTGTCAATGTGAAGCTTCTGTTTGAATAGGGCAGGTGGAAAATGAACATGGAAAATAAGGAAAATATACAGTACTTAAATGAGAATCACTAAGGAGAAAAAAAGCAGGATAGGAAATAGGAAATGTTGGGAAGTATTGAAATTTTTGAAAGGATGGCTGTGTTAAGTGTGACACGTTTGTGTCTCAGTTTCAAACCCCCCTTCTACAAAGACTTGGTGACGCTAGGGCAGAGACCCATAGGCACCTGGCCGGCTGGCTCCTTGCGAGGCCCTGCCGACGGGGGTGCGACCAGGGAGCCTGAGAGAGACCACGGAGGGACTTTCCACTTCACGCCCACTTCCTGCTCTACCAGTTTCCTTCCAGCCTCACCCCACTCCTGCAGGACAGAGTCCCAGCTGCAGCCAGGTTTTATGTCTTCCTCTACACTTGCAGACCCACCCTTATCATGTCTCCATGTCCCCCAGGCAAGTACTCACGCCAGCTGGTGTGGACCCTTCTCAGACCCCTAGCTCTGTGGGTACCCCCTTCCAGGCTCAGAGCCACCCTTCCCTTAACCCAGACCACGCTTCACAAGGGTCCTCCTCCAAGTTTCTCCAGTTAATCCAGTCTTTTTCCCTTTATTCTCCAAACCTTTGCTCTCCAGTGACAGCTGCCATTCCCAGCTACTACCTCTGTGATACCGAGAGTTCTCATTGCGCCCTTTGCAGTAACCTAGTTAACCAGTCTTTGTACCACGCTAACAATTTTTCTGTTAAGTTTTCTCTTTAAAGCCTGGAAGACCTCATAAATAAGGTAACCATTATTCACTGTTTGAACAGGATACCTCTGAGGATGAAATGGGCTACTATTAATAATCATGTTGAAATAACAGGCATTAACTGGGACTGTTCTGGACATATTGACTTCAACAACCTTCCTGTGTGTAAGGTATTACCAGGACTTTGGTTTTTATCCAAAGTGAGGCATGAAGCTATATGACAGTATTGTGTAGAGAAGTGACTCGTTCTAACTTAATTGTAACTGCTTCCAGGAAGAGAAATGACATGTATTTTCTATACAACACAATGTTTCCTAACTCATTATGAATTCTTTAACTATAATCTCTAATAAATGTAGTAAAACATATAGGAGTTTTTGAGTGAATTTAATGGAAATAAAAACATACAGGCATACCACTCTTTTTACCATGAAACCCAACTGTTCTCAATAATTGTTTACATAAACTTTGGCTTTCTTTTCTATTTTATGAAAAATCATTAATAAGATTTTTGAAACTGAAGTTTAATATGTTAATCCCCATGCCTTTGTTCCAGATCTTTCCCTCTATTCTTGAAATAGTGTAAAGGATGAATGAGCCTACCTTTATTTTCAGCAAATATTGATTGCAGGAAAATGTAAAGTTTAGAAGGTAAATCATAGCTAAGAATTAACACGGCTGGGATCTGAGCCCTTTCCTGTCTTCAAAGCCAGTATTGTGTGTGCTACATGAAGCTTCATGTATTAAACATTCTTTTTAATTGTATGAGCTTTTAATTTCATTTCAAAAAATCAAACAATAAACAAAATGAAGAAATGTACGTGTTGTTTTGTTTTGTGGAAAACTGGAACTTTTAAATGAGAAAAAATAATTCCTTTGAAAGTGAAACTTCAGTCATCTTAATTCTTTTCCTCTGCCAATAATTGCCTGTTTGTATTTGATACCATTTCTCTTCTCTAACATTTTCATATGTAGTAAGACCTGGAACATTGGAAGCTATGTCTGCCATTCTCTATTACAAGGTTACAGTTTAGATTCTACTATTGAGATGCACTTAACCAAATGGTTCATTACATACATCTACCAGTTCTGTGCATAACAGTGAAAAAATATCCACTCATTATCTGGGTCATTCTGTGTCCTAATCAAACTAGACAGAACCTTAATTCTGTAATATTTTCTTTATCATATGCATTGGATAAAAGTTTTAACCTATTCAGAGTAACAAAATAATTTAACTCCTGTCTTACTTTTGGTGACAGTAAGATATCAACCTCAAAAAAAGGAAAAAAAAATGTGCATCAAATTCTGTGTATGTTTCAAACAGTGGCCTTGCGTACCTCCCTGGAAACAGGATTGGTGCACATACTGGAATAAAGAACGCTGAACTTAGCAAGATAATGAAGACAGAAAATAGGAATAAAATTTTGCTTTTCTGATAATATATTCTACTGAGAAAGTGTTTATGAATTAAATATGTCTGCTTTCTAAATTATATATTATTTTTTAAAGCTACATATTCTATTATATGAAACAAATATCTGTACCAACTTGAAAGAGCAGAATTGAATAGCTGATTTTTGGGGGAAGGGCTACTTTCTTATTTTGAAGCAAATTTTTAATAGTGAAGGTCTTTTTGGGTTTTTTTTTTTTTTGCTAAAACCTATATAGAATTTAATGAAAACCATTTCTCTGAAAGATCCGGGATTCTCTTTGTGTTGACAGTAGACTCAATTGGCACACCAGGATCCTTCTCTGACAATGAAAGCTTTTGCTGACTCTCCACTGACTGCCGAATGAAGTTCAACATCTCAGGCAGTCATGAAGGATCCTGTACCACACACAAACTTTTCACCATCTCTCATAATTTATCAACATGAATGTCTCTTCAGGCAGAGTGGATGTCTTGCTGGCTGAAGAGAACTGTACATTCCCTGCATGTTTTATCAGACTGATTTTTCCACATCGAACATGCTTCATTGCCTTCTCTTCCAGGACACTGCCACGTGCTCTGGCTCCACCAGTGGCCAGCAGCCGGTTTTCAAACGACGTTATTCTGTCCCACAGAGAGTATGACTTTGCTTCAGAACGCTGGAGATGCGTGCTGTGACTCACCCAGTGAGGAACGCCACAGATCTCTCCAGGACTACCAGACCTGTCAGCTCTCACATTCTGCTCTCAGAACACCTTGAACTTGCGATAGTACTTTCTCTCCTGCTGTAGGACCTAACTAAAACTTGAAGTCATCATTAATCCACAAAGAATATCACAGAAACACTCCTTTTATTTTTTTAGCAAAGAGACTTCATATTAGCATCACACAAGCAATGCATTTCCCATGAACTGAGTGGATAACCCAAAACAAACTATAAGCAGATAAATCAGCAAAGTATACAAGTGCAGAAATAGGATCACCCTGAACTTCAAACAGAAGGCTGAAAAATCACTTTTCAAAAAAAGTAAATAGCATTTATCTTTATTGTATTTTAAAGTGTCAGCTCTTAAGCGGCAGAGCATTAAAAACATCAAAGGGTGTGTCCAACTAGCTCTGCAATGCTTGTGCATTTAACTGTTTATTCCCTGCATGGGCCACACCCATGTCTTGTTTTTAAAGTTCAGTTTAAGAATTTCATGCTTTCATTTTTGGGGGATACTTTTAAGATTTTTTTCTCTAACCTTAATTTTTTAAACATGACAACATAACAAGCATGTAGCAAATCTTCATCAGTTTTAAGCAGTAAAACCAAACACTTTCCTGGCCTAAGGTTTAAATATGAATAAAGAATGAAGAAATCAAACACCAAAGTCTTAAAGTCAAGTAATCCTAGAGCCAGTGCCAACTGCATAAAGCACCCTTACCCAGTGAGAGAGTTCCACTTCAGTAAATATTAACGCTTAACCCGTTAGCAAAATATTTAACCCAGTTGGCAAAATTAACGATGTCTTTCCAATAGATACTATTGTGTGTGTAGTAAATGTTTCAAGATGAACTTCACATTTGATAAGGCAGATTCAAAAGTCTGCAAGCAAGTGTGCCCCCTGCTTAACACCAATTTGAGTTCAAGAAAACAAATACATACCCCCTGCATCTGCTGTGAAATGGAAACTAGACTGGGGCTCTGGGGTAGAGGAAGAGCTGCAGAAATGGAAAGTGAGCTTGCAGGGAGAGGAAGGGCTAAAACAGAGAAAGAGGCGTCTGAGCGAGCGGGCAGCTGGGAAAGTCCCTCAGACAGGAGAATTCTTAAGATACATATGCCTCCAAAGCCCACACGTCAGCTGACCACTTGCCTCTCAGGTAGGAGTGGCAAGGTAAAGTAACCTTCTATCCTGTAGGGGAATGTCCCCACATGACTGGGACCCTATAACTCTTACTATAAATGTTATAGAAATGGAATTCTCTCGAATATTCATGGAGTTTATCTCCCACTTCCTGGTACACATGTGTTCTGACAGTGCATTTAGGATACTTGTAACTTCCTGATTACCAGGTCTAATTAGCACAATGTCATTAATAGAGTGGACCAGTGTGCTGTTCTTTAGAATGTCACTATTACTGAGGTCCCCAAGTATGGCTATGAAAGATAGCAGGAGAGGTGACACAGCCCTGGGGCAAGACAATGAATGCTGCGGTTGCCATTTAGAGGTAAACTGTCCTAATCCTCCCTGATGAGGGTTTTAGAGAAGAAAGCAGTTGCCAGATAAAAGGCCACATACCAAATGCCAGAGGCTGTGTTGGTATGTTCTGCTCAAAATACCAGTTCCAACAAAGCATCTGTGAAGGGGCTTAGCACTATGTGGTGAGAGGCAATCTGCCATTGGACCTGAGTGTCTCTGCTTGTCTTACTGGGGGTGCCAGGAGGGCAAGGTCCTGGCCATTCTTTACCTGAGCCATTTCACAAGGCCGGGTGTTCTGTGAGCAATCTTGAGGGGTGGGGTAACACCTCCGTGTGCACAGTACATTCCCCCAGCTCTGAATTCCTCAGCTGTAATGCAAATTCCCTGCTCCTGGAGACCGTAATTCAGTGACAGTTTCTTCACTTCTGTTACTATAGCCATAGCAATATATACCATAGCTTGACACCCCTTATCTTTTCTTTTAAACTATTTGAAGGGAGTTCTGAAATCTTTGTTTTACAACAGGCATAGTTATGCCTAGATTTCAGGGCTATCCCAGAACATCATTAGGATGAATTCTAAGTGCACTGGCAAAATACCGAATCCTAAATTATGCATCAACGCCACCATGATAATAACTTTCCCGCTGTGTCAGCAGAATGTCCATGTCCCAGTGCTTGAAACTTGTGAATATGCTACCTCACATGGAAAAGAGACTTTACAGATGTGATTAATCCCAGAAGTTTGCAAAGGGCAGGTTATCCAGATAGGCCTGTTGTTTTCACAAGGTCCTTTAAGAGGGAGGCAGGAGAGACAAATTCAGAATAGGAGATTTGTGGGGCACTAGTACGGAATAACAAACCCGGGAAGGCGGGCAGCCTCTCCAAGCTGGAAAAGCAAGGCGATGTATTCTTCCAGACTCTGAATGAACGCAGCCCTGCTGAGCTGCTTTAGAATTCTGACATACAAAACAGTGAACTAACATGTTTATTTAGCCTTACATTTATGTATTCTTCCCCTTCCTCAGACTAATTCCCCAAGATCCAATCCCCCATGGATTTTCCCAGTTCCTCCCAGTAAATATTTGCCAAATCTTAATTCCTTTTCCATATAAGTCTTGAACTTCTCTGTGTGCTCTACCGAGACCTGGAGGCAATAAGGAGAGGTGAGAATGGCCCTCAAGGAAAGCAGTAATCATCTCGCCAGACACTGCTTCAAGTGAGTCCTTAACCCAGTCTCCACGCAAGGAGTAGGAACTACCTCTCCCACTGAAAAGACCTTACAGGTATCTGGAGAGGAATATTTTTGGGTTTACTTACCCAAATATTTCAATTCTAAGTCTTGGGTTCTCCATTTTCCCTGAGAACCCTGAGTTTGACAAAGTAAACATGGAACGTTTAATTGAGGCTCTTTGTGGCTGGGCCACCATGGTAATGTGATACCAGCCTGCCTAGGCACCAGACATAAGAGTACCCATTAAAGTTGTCGTAAAGGTTCTCCAGCTTTCAAATGTATTTTAAGTGTCAATTTTCTGCTTTGAATTTACATGTATGAGATATTTTGAGGATATAATTTTTACCTCAATGTCTCTTCTTTATGTTAAATCCCCACCACCTCTAATTAAATCAAAGCCATACTACTGCCAACCAAAATGATTAAATATTACAAGCGAAGGTCAAATAAGAACTGTGTAGACTACCAGTATCTATGCCGACTTCTTCTCACAGGGCTGAACGGCTGATCCTAGCCAAGCATCTGACCATGAGCACTCCCAGGACGGGCAAACCAGAGGCTGGTGAGCGGACTTTCTGCTCCGTGGTCCTTTTATCAGCCACTCTACTGACTCATTTGACTTGTGTCAGTTTTACAGCTTTTGAAGAATGGAAGATTGCCATTTAAATTGTGCTTAGTTTCTCATTTTTCATTCCAAATACATGCTATAATCTTTCCTTTGATAATTAGCAACTGAAAAGGGTATGCTGATGTAAACTGAGGGTTGTGGCAACAGAGGTAATTTTTCTAAAATCTTTCTTATTGTCAGTGTTAGATGGCATTTTTCAGACTCAGCATAGGAAGAATGACTTTTGGATAGAATTTGATCAGTAGATAGGCTATGAAGCCAGAATTCTTTCTTGGAAAAGAAAAGATGGATGGGACAGATGGGATTCTTTCACTATCAAGGGCTACTAAGTCAACTGGACATCCTCAGAGCTGCCAGCTGTTCAAATGGCACATTTGTAAAAATTACTCAAAAGCATCCCTAACTCCAGATACTTTACTCCCATTTATAGGAAAATTTTCATATGCTCTTATGAAACTCTATTGCCATATTCCATAAAACACTGTTAATGAATATACACATTTATAACATACACAATGTGACTGACTCACAATTAGATGTGTGCCTTGTGCAGTACCCAATTCCCAAATGCCACATGAATGCCCTAAATATCAGTTCCTCACAGAGTAGTGATTCTTGCCCATATATGTTCTCCCATAATGCTGGCTGGGGTAGACAGGACCATCAAGCACTACTAAGTCAACTGGATGTGCTCAGAGTTGCCTCTTACAATGGTCTTAAGAACTATGTGTCAAAGCTGTAAGACCAAGCTGATTAGTAGGATTTAACCTAAAAGTTTACATAGTTTTCAGCTGTTGAAACTTTAAAAGGCAAACCCAAGGATCACTAACATCCCTCTTCTTCCATATAAAGTCAATTTTTAGCATACTCACAGTGGAATGATTGATGTCTCATTAACAGGAACTGAAAACCACTGACACTGGCCTGAGAATTCTCTTTCTAGTCAGGCAATGACTCCAAGGGGTATCCTGGAATAAGTTCTGTCAGAATAGGCTTAACCTTCTCAGCCCATTGGCTTCTGAAATACCAATCCAAGGGAATATATGAGGATTTCATGTAAGTACATAATGGTGTTTCAACCAAAGTAGTAATGAAGGATCTCATTCATCAATATTGAAAGATTATATTTATTCTTCCTTATTCTTATTTCATGCTTTAATCAATGCTTTTAAACTTTAGCTTCATCATCATAAAAACTATTTCAAACTTATTCTTTATAGTGGATTCTGGGCATCTTATGGTGCACCTCTCAACAAGCATTTTAAATATTCCCCATATTATCTCAGCAACCCTTTCATCAATTCTAGATGATCCTTTAAATTATCTGCCTCTAATATCTATCAAATAAACATACCAAAGTTATAAAATCCAGAATAGCAGTTATGAAAATATATAGCATCTATCCAAAAATCCAAAAGGAAACAATAAGCACTCTAAACCCAAAAGCTATATCCACATAAAAGGAAATACCCATTAGGAGGTATTATGGCATCAAAGTCACAACATCTAACGGTCAAGTATTAGACTTCATCGTACTTTCATGTGCAGTAACAATCAGAACTATTGGTTTTTAACTTTAACCCCAGTTGAAATACTCCCTTATGTTGGCTTTGGTGATATATTGTCATAATTCTGCATAACAGCTCTGTCCTCAATTGTTCTGTCCACTGGTAGGCTCATCATCTGCTTGGCCATAAGATGTTGGAATTTCTCAGGCTTTCATCTCCCTGCCCCACTCCTACTGTATTCACACTAGGAAATAATATCCTCTACACTCAATTATTTACAGAAAAATACAACTTGTTTTCTCTCAGGTCAAACCCAAATATTTGGCTGCCTACATGATACCTTTATTGTACACAGTAGACTAAATCACTAATCAGTTATTCCCATGTCCACTGAGGAAATACAGTTCCCTACCTTTCTGATATTAAAATTTCCATGAGACATTGGTCTCATGATTTTCAGTATCATAAGAGTGATTCAAACTAACCTGCCCAAAACAAAAACAATGATCTCCTGTCTTCAACAACACTAATTTTGGTTGCCTAATTCTCATAGTGATCTTCCATCTAGGAGAAAAATATTTTGGGCATGAGCCAGATTCCTTTGGACCAAATGCAAAAAAGAACTATGCCTTTCATGTGTATATCAGGCAGTATCTCAATCTTCAGAACAACCAATTTACAATTTTAACCTCAGCTGTGCCCCCAAATATCCAGGAAAAACAACTGAACAAATCTCATTAACCATCACAGTTGATCTTAGAAAGTCAGGCAGATTTCTCCTTTAGTTTCTGTACTGACCCATCACCTTGAAACAATAATCCACAAGCAGCACAATGTATTAGTGGTTACACAGATTTCATCTTTGCCTGCAACAAGACAACCAAGGGCAATCTTATCATTTCTAAAAACCTGAAGACTGAGATTGGGCTTACCTAAATTCTTTCCAGAGCTTTCATAGTGTCATTGATCACTTAAGTCAGAGACAAACTCCAAATTTAAATGCACACTTCTAAATAACATAAAATTTAAAAAGAAAAGTAGAGACTATGTGAACTGAATAAAAATTAAAACATACCAGAATTTTCAGGATGCATCTCAAATAGTGCTTAAAGGGAAATTATAGCAATGAATGCTTGTATTATTAAAGAAGAAAGTTCTCAAGACAATAATCTAAGCTTTGACTTCAAGACACTAAAAAGAGAAATAAATTCACAGCAAGTCAACTGAAAGAATATAGTAAAAAAATAAGATGTAATGTAATTGAAGTCAGAAAAAATGGATATTACCAACTGAAACAAGTTATTTGACATGAGTAATAACACTGATAAATCTCTAGCTAGACAGACCAGACAAAAAGAAGAGTACAAAATTACCAACATCAGGAATAAAAGGGCATCACTAGAAGCCCTATAAACATTTAAAATAAAGGAATATCATGGAGTTTATGCCTACAAATTAGACAATTTAGATGAAATAAAGAAATTCACTGAGTAACAAAAATTACCAAAGTCCTCCCAAGGAAAAATACTCAGACTTCATAGCCTTATGTCTACTGAAGAAATAAAATTTGTAGTTGAACTTGTCATAATTAAATACCCCAGGCCTACACAGCATCCCTGTAGAATTAAACAGTTAAGGAAGAACTAATGCCAGTTCCACTCAAATTCCAACAAAACAGAAGATGAAGGACTATTTCATGAAGATAGTATTACCCTGATCCTAAACCAGACATAGACATTAAAAATTTACAGGCTGTATCTCTCATAAACATAGACCCAAAACCTTCAGTAAAATGCTAAGAAATTGAGTATTAACAGAGAGATACAGAACAGTATTTGATGATGAAAAGATCAGTCTACAAATACATAGCAATCTTATGTGTGCAAACAACAGAACTGCAAAACATAAAGCAAAAACTGATAGAAAAAAATGAAATAGATAAATTGACAAGTAAAATTGGAACTCCCCTATCTCAACAATAGATAGAACAACTAGACAGCAAATCGTCAAGGATATAGAAAACTGAACAAGCCCATCAACCAACTGACATTTCTAGAATACCCAGCAACAAAAAACATTATTTTAAACACCCATGGAATATTCACCAATATATACCATATTCCAAGTCACAAAACAAACCTAAATAGATTTAAAATAACTAAAAACATATGGACTATGTTTCCTGACCATAATGCAGTCAAACTAGAAATCAGTAACAGCAAATTATCAAGAAAATCTCCAAATATGAAAAAACACTTCTAAATAAACCATGGGTTAAAGAAATGTCTCAATTATTTAAGTTTCAATTCTTAAAAAAGGCACTAAAGTCACTAAATTAAAATAAAAATATAACAAATCAAAATGTGTAGGATGCAGCTAAACCAATGCTGAGGCAAATTCATAGCACTAAATACTTACAATAGAAGAGATTTGTAATCTATCCAATTGCCTACAAGAAACAAGGAAAAAGAAAACAAAATAAACCTAAATCAAGTGTAAAAGAAGAAAATTATATAATCAGAAATCAATGAAATTGCAAGAAGAAAAAAAAATCAATGTAAGAAATAGCTTGACTTCAGTCATGGTTACACAAACCTACATGTGTGATCAAATGATGTAGAACTATACACACACCTTACACCAATGTCAATTTCCTGGTTTAAATATTGTAATATAATTATTTAACCAATGAGAAAACTGGGAAAATTATACAACAAACCTCTCTGTACCATTTTGACTTTCCTGTGAATCTATAATTATTTCAAAATATGTAAAAAAAAAAAAAAAAAAGTACTCAGAAAATGGGCAAGACACTTCATCATTAAGCACATGAAATGTTGTCCAACATCATTAGGCTTTAAGGAAATGCACATTAAAAGTACAACATGCTTCTCTATACCTCTTATAACAGCTAAAATAAAAAATACACGCATACCTGAACAATAATGGGTTCTAGGATAGAATGCAGAGCACCTGGACCTCTCATACATTGCTGATGCAAATACAAAAAGGTAAAACCACTTTGGAAAATACTTTGGTAGCTTCTTATAAAGTTCCTGAAACTCAGCAATCCACTCCTAGGTATTCACTCCAGTCAATAGAAACCTTAGGTTCTTACAAAACGTGTACATGAGTATCTTTATTCAAAATCACCAAAAACTGGAAATGCCCCAAATATGCTTTAACCAGTGAGTGGATAAGAACCAATAACCACTTCAAGGGAATGCAGGTGAGCAAAAAGAAGAATGAACTAGTGACTTATACAATAACATAAATAAATCTCAAATTATACTAACTGAAGAGCTCAAAACAGTACACACTCTACGACTCTATATGACACTGAGGATGGACAAAACTACAGGAAAAGAACAAACAGTGACTGCAGAAGGCAGAAACTACAGAGAGACAAGGACATTTTGTAGGACAATGGAGCTGCTCTGTATTTTTATTTTTAGTTGTGTTGGTATTATAAGTCTTTACATCAAAAATGCTGGTATTTTTCAAATGCAAAAGTCAGAAATGTTGGATTTGCAAGTCTGTATGTCAATATCCATAGAATTAAACACCAAAAAGGGCAAATTTTAATGCATGTGTATTATAATGGGGTATTAAATAGGAATAAAAAAGAATGGCCTATAGGAAACACAAATTAAGATAACAGGTTTATGTGTAAACATAGCCTTTATATTAAAAATGTATATTTAGCCTGGCCATTTAGAAGGAAGATTCTCAGACTAGGTAAAATTATATATAGAGTCAGCTATATACTCTTAATCAGAAATATTTCTAAAAGATAATGGCCCAGAAAGTTTAATAGGATGGAAATAATGTGTCATACAAATACTTACCAAGAAAGAAAAAATGGTTTAATAATGTCAAGTAAAGTTTAATGCAAAAATTTTAAACAAAATGGAAAAATCCCCTTTCACAGGGGACCTTTAAATGCATCTAAAATAAAGTTCTGATAATATAAACTGTTAACATTTGCATCTTATTATATTGGCACATGGTAGTCTTCTATGTGTTAAATTTTTATCAATCAAGGAGGCCATTAGACTGATGAGGCTCTAATACACTGGTAGCCTATGTAAGCAAACCAAAACCTCAGCCTATAAATGCCTCCAGGTTACAAAATCAAAACGCTAATGACAGCCAAGCAGAGAGAGCCAGCTAGGTTTTAAACTATAGCCAATCAGTAATTTCCTTTCTTTGCTTCCACCTTTTCTGTATGAAATTCTCTCCCCAAGCTTCTGTGGGTGGAGCACTACTAACCATTTTTGGTTTGACACTGCCCAATTCTAATTAATTTTTTACTCAAATAAACTCTTTAAATATTTAATGTGCCCCAGTTTATCTTTTAACATACGTTTGCCATATTTTAAATTAAATAACCAGAAAAAGTAAGTAATTGCAAGATACACTAAAGCTCTAGAAATTTTTAACCTGTTAAAATTTTCTAGAGATTTAGCTCTATCCTTTAATTTCTTTGACCATGACAGGTTATCAGTTTCATGCGAGCTTCCCTTTTGGCTATACACACTGTATGCATACACAAACACACACACACTTCTAAAATTAATATTCACAATAACCAAGGCTCTATTTAGAAAACAACTAAAAAAAAGTATGAATACTGAGGAAAATTCCTTTCCTCTAGCAACCACAATTAACAGTACCATGACATTAACTAATAACAAGGGAAGAGTAGAGACTTTTAAAAAGTAAAATAAAAGACATCTCGGATTGAGTAATCATTAGATACTTGAGGCCATAAGCAGCACAGGAACAGAACAAGTACCAAAGGCTGCCAACAGGAATTTCAGACAGTGGTTTAAATTAGAACAACACTATGTGTCTTCTGTAAAAGCATGAGGTGCAGACATTTAAGTCTGAGGGCTTGAGCATGTTTTTATGATATATTTGCATTCTATAGACAAATCTTTGATTAGACAATAAGTAGTAAGGTATTAAATGGAACTTAGTACATTTCTTGGTATCTGAAGGTGACCCATCCATTTACTTGCTGAGGTTTCACCCCCACACGCTAAGACAACTTGTTTCATCTCCAAAGTGGTCAGGATGATGGCCACTTTATCCTCTTTGAGAAGGAAGTACAAAATAAATTAAAGCAACTAAGTGGTGTGAAAATGTTCTTAAAAGAATCCATGCTTAGGAAGTATTCTGAGAAGAGCAGGATGGCTAGGACGCTATGGAGTACTCCCCCAAAAGAGGTCACGGGGGCAGAAATGCCATTCTTGCTTTCTGCTGTACTCTGGGCACGTCGAGCAGTGGCTTTACATAAATGATTAAGCAACACTTTTTAATGAAGGCAGGTAATCCAGTATTTTTGAAACAGTTGAGAAAACCAGCTTTGCCCCAGCTGCCTCCTCTAGCCGTTCACCATGACCCCCACGCGCACGGCGGGGAGCCGGGGCTGTCAGATGTGTATCGTGAGGTTCTGGAGTAAACTGATTAGTCAAGGTTCGGGCCCCTGATACGCCAGAACATTGATTTTGCCAGTTTCTCTTTCTAGTTTAGCTCGACCGGAAGACCCAGTACGGCTGGGGGTGGGGCCAGAGGTAGGAGATGGAGGTAGGGGTGGGGAGTTAATGTAGAAGTTCATTTTGATTCAGGACTAGAGCGTCCATGAGCAATCACTCAGCCCGGAAAATGGCTGTGCAGCCATGAGCAGGAGCACAGGGTCTCCCCGGCGGACAGTGGCAGAGCTGAGATACCTGACAGAGGGCAGAAAATGAGGACAAGCAAAATTTTTTCATAACTTTCCAATTCGAATGCAACCAGCTGAATTTTCTGAGCTTTGTTATTGTTAAAAGATAAAAGGAAGCGTGCTTTAAAATTTTTATTTAAGCAAAAATCCATTTAAATTGGACAGCACCAAAGCAGACAGAAGCCAGAGGGAAACAGAAAAAAGTGCAGAGACAAAGGAAATTATTTGATTGGAATCACTTAAATCCTAGTTGGCTGTTTGCAATTGGCCATCCTTAGGTTTCAATTTCATAACCTTGGGGCATTTACAGTCTTGGATTTGGGTCAGCTTAAGAAAGCTACCAGGCCATTACATCCATCTAATGGCCTCATTTAAAGAATTTAACACTATTGTAATACAACTTTAATGCCTTCAATTAATTTATTCACCTTACAAATAAATGTTGAGCTCCTACTTTATGTCATGCACTATTCTTTATGCTAGAAGTAGAGCAATAAAAATGAAATTTGTGCTCTCAGGGATTGTATTTGGTTGGGGAGGGGCAGACAGAAGACAATCAAATCAAGAAAATATAGAACATTAAATGGAGGAAGTAAAGTGGGCTAGAGGAATAGCGAGCTGGTGATCAGATTTGACTGCAGTTTTACACAGAGTGATCAGAGTAGGACTCATCCATAAAGTGTGGAATTCAGAAGTCATTAGCAGAGGTACTTAAACTCATGAGAATGGATTACATAAACCAACGAGTGTACAAGTAAAGAAAAAAAATTTGAAGTCCTTTTTACACTGATTTCAAGAGATTTCTTCTTGCAACCAAACAAGTTTGAATTAAAATAGAAACTGGTACTCAAAGTAACTAAAGGTCCTGATGCCCCCCCTTTGTTCCCCATTCTGGATCTTAGAATGCCCAGCTGTTTTGGGCTCTCTCCTTCCATTAACTCCCCTTTATTTGAATTAGCTTGATTGAGTTTATGTTTCTTTCAACCAAACAGCCTTTATGAAAGAACTTTAATAAACTTGGCTTCAAACACAATACTGTACTTTCTGGTCCTCTTAAAAACTATGTGTATCTCTCAGCAAAACTGGAACATAAATGTTGCCATTTGGCTAGGCTCCTAAAACTAGTTTTGCAGTACTTTTACTCTTACTTACAAATGATTGAGCAGAGATGACAATAAATCACAAATAATCTTAAGTAGTGGAACATATAATAATGTCTGCTTTCAGTCTGTTTAAAAAAAAATTTAAAGCAAGCAGGATGTTTGCCATATTTTTAACAATCTTCTATACCAGTTGACTGAAGAGTTCTCTCTTGAGATAGTCTGTCAAATATATGAAAGAAACGGTACTTAGAAATTGTTGCTTGCTATAGCTGAAGGCTTCCAATATATTTTTCTAGTAGTTCATAGAATCTGAGCAACTTCTGCATCAATGTATTTTCTTTTATTCATTTAAAAAAAATCTCATTTATTCTTGAAAGAAATAAAATACTCCTCCTTACTTTGTTAAAACTGTTAATGATTTTTCCCCCCAAAGGATTTTAAGTAGATGGCTAGGATAATAAGCAAAAACCAACTTGAAGGAACTGATATTTTCTCTCAACTATTAGACATTTTTTATTTGTTAAACATGAAAACTTTTCTTATTCTCAGTAAAAATCTGAATTCCAGGTTAATAATCCACCTATAAATTCTGTTGACCTGCCACTTTAAATAGATCTCTATGGAGAGAGTTACAAAGACTCCAAGTTGAGAGGAAGAAGGTGGCAATAAGACAGAGACAATGCCCTAGGTAAGCTTAAACACCTAGTGTTCAGGGAAGTATTAGATAAAATTAAGGTGCCTGAGCTGTATAATGCTGGCAATTAGACAGGACAGGGAGAGAACTGTGTGGCCTGGAGAATTCATGGAAGGCTTCCCAAAGGAGAAAGGTCTGCTGTGGATGTTTTTAAAGGTTATTAGCGTAACACTGTCCTGATTATATTCCATTTAACACATGGAATATGGTAGACACTTACTGAGTATCTACCACACAGAAAGTATTCTGCAATGCCACAGGAAGGCACAGAACTTATAAACGTTAAGACACTGTCTCTGACTTCAGATGACGGCAAAACTCTTGGGAGGAGAAACCATCATTACTACAAAGAGTAAGAACAAATGAACAAAGACGACCATGATGTTTACGGTGATTAGGTTTCCCTCCTATAACATTTCTATTACAGGAATGCTCCCTTACAAGCCTGGCCTAATGATGCTGTTGATGAGAAAACTGTAAGGAATTTAAGATAATGACCAACAGGAGGAGTAAATTTTTAAGTCTGTCTTTTCCCCCAAAATTGGGGAAAAAAATATAAGTGGACAAACACTGAGAAAATATTAAGTGAACTATAATGCATACACACAACATGATACCATGCTTTCGCTTTTTATTGTACTGTGTCCATCCTGCAGCAAAAGAAAAATGTATATACACTGATACCAGTATTGACACATGCCAATAGAGACAGAAAACCAAACAGGCAACACTGTGTAAACTAAACAAAATGTATTTACCCAAATGATATACAAAGAGAGATTACCAATATTCTTTTAAGGCAATGCAAACTCCCTGGCCCCTGAAACCTTACCAGCTGGAATCACAGGATTGGATGACACTGTCTAGATTGAGAATGTTACATCAGAAATTCTGACGCCTCCTCTCTCATCTAGTGTTCATATGCACAAAGACAGATCATTCACCCATGAGCCCACAACCTGGATATTTGTTGAGACTCTCTTACCTGGATGAAATGCACAACATGCCCCTCAGAGTAACACAGCACACAGTGTGATTTCTGGGTTATGGTATGACCAAGTTCATTCAGACACAAGCAAACCTCTCTTTCAACCACCTTCACTTCTCTGGGTTGGTACAGCTTTGTCCAAGCACATTCCTGAGCTCAGAAATGCAGGATCAAAAAAGGAACCACTTGAACCAGCATCTCGGGGAATCATTTGCTGGGCCATTAACTCAACTTTAGAGCTGATCTTTAATTAGAAACCTAACATGCAAAACTATTTGTACCCCACGGTTGTCACATAAAATGTACAAGCAATGGGAGTACAGGTTAACAGTTATGATACTGCTATACATGTACCCTGGAATTGAACAACTCAGTGGGTGGTGGTGATGGGGGAGCCAGGTTTCTGCCTAACAGTGGAGACAAAGGAGGAGGGAAGCTAGAATGCTGCGTGCAGGGTTGAACTAGAGTGGGAGACAGCGTGCACTCACTTCAGCTTAATACAGATCCAGATGATTACATATAGAAATTTTTTAGATCCTTGTGTAAATATGGGCTAGCATAAACACACATTTACGGTCAGCTAAGAGGGCCCAGAAGTAATGGTGCCCCAGCAGTGACACGCACACTGACAGCAGGGATCTTGGTTTCTGATACAATTATCAGTACCAAGAACCAGGCGCTTTGGATAAATGCCTGATCAGGGCAGGGAATATACAAAATGAATCTGGGACATCACATAGTACAAGAGAGTAAAGAAGTTCTTAATAGAAATTATGTATCTACATGTACAGCAAATATATATACACATATTTACAGAGCTATGTCAAAGGAACATAGAAGCCAACTAAAAGAGTTCCCAATAGCCAATTTGGAAAACTTTGTGCAACAAAGTAGTATCAGGTTATAACTCCAAGTATAAAGACAGTATTTATGAATCTATACTAACATAAATTATTGAATACATGAATAAATGCAAGGACAAATGCCCCATGCAGAAAAATTTAAACTAGTTTATGTAATTACTCCACCTTCATAACTGCCCACCCTTCAGTGACTTCTCCCCAAAGAATTCAGTATGGAAAGGAAGAAAATAAAGAGTGGAGAAACATTACAAACTTAACCCTGGCCATAGAGTCACGGCCAGCATCAACAGCCATGAATCATGTGGATAGTACAGACTGCTGACATGACGTGATAAAAATGGTGTCGTACTTATGTATTCTTCCAAAAACCTGTAACCCCAGTCTTACCATGAGAAAAGACATGAGGCAAGCTCCAGTAGTGGAGCACCCTACCAAACAGCTGACCAGTGTTCCTTACAGCTGTCAAGTCACCAAACACAAGGTAAGTTTGAAAAAAAGTCACAGCCTAAGTGTCATGTGGTAACCAAGAGGGGATATCCTGTGACAGAAAAAGAACATGAGGTAAAAATTAAGGCAATCAATAAAACATGGAATTTAGTTAATTAAAATAAATCAATACTAGTCCACTAATTATAATAAATGTACCACACTAAGGTAAGATGTTAATAGGCAAACCATGTGTGGGTATAGGGGAAACCTCTGCACTATCTTCTCAATTTTTCTATAAAATTTAAAACTGTTCTAAAAACTAAAGTGTACCAGAATGTTTATAGGTGTATTGATTAAAATGGAAGAAATACGTAGTGAAAAAAGAGCTATAATGGAGTACTGAAATTCTAGAGAAAGCTTTTTTAAGTATGTGGTTTTTTTTGTACTTTTGTTAACCAAAAAAGGGGGAAATAGTTCCCAGTGAGATACAATGCTAAAGAACTATATGGCATTTTAAAATATTTTTCATAATTTATTGGCCCTCATTTTCATAACTTCCCTGGATGGTTTATCTTTAAGAAATTAGAGAAAAAGAATTGTAAGAATTCTGCCAACTTTGCATTTATTTTTAAAGAAACTGTAAATAGAACTTGCCTGTTCTAATGGCCTGATAAAACTGTCCCAAAGGGCAAGAAAGACCCCTTTCCAAAGGCAGGTTCATAATTCAGGTGGTGATGGTAACTAAGAATACTGGAAAGCATTTTGACCTGTCATACATATATGACAAATTTAGATGATATGAGACAAAAATATATATATAAAATGCTTGATTTTTCAGTATTGGCTGTACATTCAAGTAAAAGGAGATAAAAATATATCTGCTTCTGGCTTTATAAAGACATGTTTCTAGCAACACCCAAAACATTTACAACTTCTCAGAATATTTCTGTGAAAGCTTTTTGATAGTCTACTAATGATAAACACTTTGAAAGGTGTCAAATTTGTGTAATCTATCCTTCAGTTTTCTGTTCAGTACATTTCCTAAGACTTTAGGGCCAACTGGCCAGTTCAGTTATATTTAGCTCCCCATGTAAAAGGAAATTCTCTAATTTGAAAGTATTTGCAACATGTGTTTCAAAGCTGGAAGTCAGAACGTAATCATTAATTTTCAGATTATCAGCTGTCTACCAGACCAGTTAACAAAAAGATGGCTAATTTTAAAAGACTGAGATAGAAAGGGTGCTATTTACACAAAGTGTTTCCCAAACTGGGAAACCACATGCCTAGGAAAGGACTGGGGAGCTTTGAGTCCTGCCGCCTCCATTTAGAAAGTTCTATGTTATGATTTACAAAAAAAAAAAAAAAAGGTGGTGACTGCCTAAGCTGGGACAGATGGATTCTGGTGACCCTGGGACAGGGATCATTTCAGTCTGTTGCGCCTCCTGTATGTTAGAGGAGTGGGAAGCCAAGACTTGCATGAACACTTTGTGGCCAGAATACAGATAGAAACAGCCTTTCTTGGGGTAGGAGGGTAGACTGACTTTGGATTTCTGCATGATCCCATGAAATCCTCAGAAAGAACTTACGGAAAGGGATGAAGCCTGATAAGGAAAAAGAAATCCAGCAAGAGGGCCGGCATCTGGAGGGGTAAGATGGTTCTGGGCCAGACGTTGTGGTTGAAAGGGGCTCCCCTCCCCCGGTCGCCTGGGGAGCAGGCTTCACGTGGAGGCAGGAGTGTGCGAGAAAGCACGCCCAGTTCCACCTGCAGCAGCACCCAAGTCTCGAAGGACCACACTACAGTGCCCTCTGCAGCCTGACGCAGTGCACAGGAGCGTTTTCTGTGAAGATCCACAAAGCAGGGACATAACTCTCCAGTGCCAGCACACATGTAGCGTTACAATTCCCCTTGCAATGAACAGCAGACCTCCAGCTCCATGCGGAATCCGTGTGAACAGCGCACAGAGCAGCGTTGCACCTGCTTGAGAACGACTTAGTGCACCTGCCAGTGGGGGGCTGCAGGATCCTGGTTTACCCAGCCTCCCTGGGCAGGGAAGGAAGAGCGCCTTATGTCACTTCCCAGTGTAACCATTTGGAGTCAGAGGACATTTTTTGTGATAGCTCCTACCCCGATTCTTCCCAAACAAGCACATCACAGTGTTCTTATTTCTCCTCTGCAGCTGCACAGACACTCAGATGCAATTTCAGGGTTCAGATAGTTTGCCGCCTAAGAGCCCCCCTATCCTGACTAATCACAGGGTCTGAGGGTCAGCCAGTCTAGACTGGCCCCACAGGGTAACATAAGGTAAAATGACACAACCGAGGTTTTCACACCTCTCCGTGGCTTGTTTTTGTTTGTTGGTTTTTATTCCTTGTGCATATGTATACTTCATGTACAGATTTACACCAGAGAAATTCATAAGGCTTTTTGCACACAGATCAGCTTTTTATAAATCTAAACGCACACAGTAGAGAACAAGCAAATAGCAATGATAAGCAGGCATTCCATCTGGATAGCCATTAGCTTCTGAACAATTGTGAATTGCTCTAAGTCACAACCTGAGACCCTCAAAAGTGCCAATAAACAAGGCTAGTTCAGCCATTTTGAAGCAATTTATTAAGTATCCACTATAAATATTTTTATCAGATACAAAGATGGAGAGCTACAGATTTCTTTTTGTTCTTTTCCTGAAGTTTAGCTTTTGTTCATGTAACTTCTCTTCTACAGCCATTTACCATTTCTTTCTGTTCTCCACTAAATGCTTATGGAGACAGATATGTCAATAATACCAATACTCTATGATTCTGTAATGCAATTTTCTTCTCCATGACAGCTCATGCTGGCCACTTTAAAATTATGACTCTGTATTTTAAATTTATGTTTGCATAGTTCTTTGCAGAATTCAAAATGTGATCTCTGCTTTTAGCATCAGGACCCTTTTTGGTGGATGTACACGGTGTCTAACAGAATGTAATTCTGAAGGAAAGACTGACAGTGTTTGTCAGTCTCCTGATTTATAGCATCACTCGGACAACATGAAGAAAAAGATACAAGGTATTAGCAGTGACAACCTGCAATTTTTATTTGGATAAAAATTGTGTGAGAATAGTTTCATGCCTGAGTCATACTTTACCACATATTGCTGACCTCCTATGGGGAGGCACAGATAAGAATCTGCAGCATTTGCTAAACTTTAGCTTATGAAGAACAGATTGCAGGACACAAGACTAGCTTTAAAAAATACTAATGTCTTATCCAGACTTCATCTTCTATCACTCAATTTGGAAACAGTAATCTAAAGTATGTCACTTAGAGTGCAGTAGAATTAATGGCACTCCTGCGTGTAAGATGCTAAAGAGCGTTCTCCCTGCGTGTAAAAATTTTATTGGCTAAAAATCCAGGATAAACCACATCTACTTGCCTTTTACCTTATGCACTTCTCCTATTTGTAATGGATAGTAGTAACACTATGAAAACTTCATGAAAAGACCAGGGACTATGTCTGAGCAGATTCACCTGTGAAATCAATCTTTACATTTACCAGTAGTTCCCAGTAAGCCTATTTAGTTGCACTTAAACGTGCATCTTGTGGGTACTTGATTTTTTTTTTAAATGTAAGTGTTGCCATTTTCTACTGATATAAAATGGAAATTTCCTAGATTTAGTATTTTTCAAGTATGTATATACTTAAAGTAATATTTATAAGCACTGAAAGGCATGATTTGTATCAAATCTATTATCAGATCTGATTCAATGGTAAGCTATATAAAGCACATTCGTCTTTCTAAAATCTAATTCATGAAGACAGTGCCTTGAAGCATCCCTTCCCCATTGCTATGGACTGAACTGTGTCCCCCCAATTCATGTGTTGAAGCCCAAACCCCCAGAGGTGGGACTTTAGGAGGTAAAGTTAAATGAAGTCAGTGGGGACCAGTATCCTTATAAAAAGAGGAAGAGAGAGAGATTGTAAGCTGTCTACAAGCCAGGAAAAGAGCTAGCACCAGAACCTAGCCACACTTGCACCCTGATCTTGGACTTCCAGCCCCCAGAACTATACGAAACCGTATTTCTGTTGTTCAAGCCACCCTGTCTGTGGCATATTCACATAGTAGCCCTACCAAACCAAGACATCCATCCCATTAGTAGTAGTTAAATTACCAAAGAGAGGATCCTATTAAGGGTTTCTAGGGCCCCCTTCTGTGTTCTGGCCTGCTTGACCCAATAGTGCTTTGTAATGAAATACTTCTTTTGGTCTCAAGAGAGAGGATCAAATTAGTCAAAGCCATTAGGCTTTAAAGGTAGAGCTGGCTATGCAACGTGGTTATAATACAGCTACTAGGAATGATGTGCCAGTTCTCCATTTAAAATATGAAGATGGATTCTGGTGATGTATGTGTGAAGTGCAAGTACGTTACTTGTGTCTGGGAAGCCCAGCTGGGGAATGACTGGCCTGCCCCAAGAGAGGGTCTGTTGACTGAACTTCCATGAAAGCCTGAGGAGTTTGGACAAGTGATCCCCCTCTGATGAGACCAGCGAGAAAGAGTGCTCTTCTTCCAATGCCCTGGGTGGTGAAGTGAAGGTTCCTGTGGCCAGGATTCTCACCTGGCCCTGGTTGGGTGGGCAGTACATTGTTATTGTTGGCTTGTTTGATTTTATTCCTCAGGAGCCTGCAATCTCTATATGATTTGCTCCTTTAAAGAAAAAAGAAAAATAAGGAATCTAATCTTAACACTTTTTTAAGATAATCCATTTCTAATTAGCTGGGTACACCGTCGTATACACTGGTCTTTGCCAGAAAGTTAACGATTCATTCCACGAGCATAACCATCACCACTGCCACCTTCCTGCCATTGCCCAGTATGCCCAGCTGTGTACACAGACGCACCAGAGAGGGGAAGCTCTCTTTTCGGTCCTTGGGAAAATCAGTGGCAGGCAGGGCCTCCAGACGGACATCAATTACCTTCTCTGAGACTCAATGGCTAAAGATTCAGGGTCAGAAGGAGGCAGAAATCAGGTATATCTCCTAAAACTAGGGACATTTCACATTTTAGAAACATTTTTGATTTTCTATCTATTCAGGTTTAACATTCTAATTCCATTTCCTTCGGTGGCATCCAGGCTACTTTCTTTCAGCATGAAGTGACCACGCCACGGAGGGGCTTGGCAGCCGCTTGTCACTCAGCAGGCCTCAGTCACCTCTAATGCTGGAGCCCTGAACTAAATGAGTTCCTTCCCTACCATGTCAAGAACGTATGCCTTACAGGAGAAATTTTTTTCTAAATCACTATGGACAATTTTCTTGGTTGTGTACTTATGCAGGATTGGACCTTGTGCCTGCTGAGGCATGCTCCCTGGAATCGGAATTTCTCTCACCTAATCTTGCAAACAGACCACAAGAAACGAGTTGGGCTTATTTTGCTTCAGCTACTTGTATTTGGTGTGTGGGCAGCCATTGGCAGGCAACAGCTCAGGAGAGGTATGCACACCTGCAATAAAGAGAACTTCTCATAATGGGGAAACCTCACTCCTCATGAGCAGAATCTGTCCTAACTGCTTCCTTTTGCAGGACTTTCAGGAGCCAGGGAAATTCTAGCTCCACCAGGTTCTCTCATTCACTATGTTCACCCTCAACTACCTCTTCAGTCCATTGTTACAACCAAGCTGTTTATCAAAACCATCTGACACTAAATTTAGAATACCAGCCCTACTAAACCAAAACCTCAGGTTTACACAATTACAATATCAACAATGGAAGACTATATATTCCACATAAGACTAAAATATGTTCAATTTCCTCAGCACACATGTGTATGAGTAAATATAGTCATATACAGTTATACAGCACGTAGTGTTAAATGACAGGCCATTTGGGATTATCCTTCTAGAACCAAGGATTGGTAAAAGACTAATATAAAGGCAAGTAGATTCTATAACCATCAGTCTCTGGCATTCAAAAGTGAACAAATTGAGTATTTTTAACACAAATATCCCATGGAGCACAAAAATTGGTACTCAATAGAATGTCAAAGCTAATTAGTTACTCAGTGGTTGAAAATGAGGTATACGATATTGTTACTGTGTGTCAAAGTAGCATCTGTATATCTATCTATAATATTTGTATATGTAAACACCCTGAATATTCCAAGCATTCACCTACAAGAATATAACCTAAGTGTTTTATTTTACCATGTTTCATTTAGAAGCTCAACACCACCATTGCTTACTTGGAAATAACAAATGATTTTTAACTCAATATTCAGTAATGTATAAAATCCTCAACAATAAATCTTAATTGATGAATCCATTTTTAACTTAAAGACATTCCACTCGCCAGCATCCACATAGCATTATTTATTAGTACAATTCATATTGTAAATCTCATTCTCAACCATTATGTCAAACAGACAAGATTAAAGGCATACAAAAAAATCTGTCCTATGCCCCAAGGGAACCTATGTTGTAGATTTAGAGCACTGCTGATAGTGCCTCGAGCAGGCTTCCCTCCCTGGCTCTACCCACAAGCTTCTGATCTCCACTGATTCTCCCTCCTTAACACATCACTTAACATAGAGATCAGTCTCCTTTCTCTTAGGATCAACATGGACAGTTCTCATGACTACCAAAATGCAGTATTCCGCAGATACATCAATTCCAAATTGCCCCATATCAAAGTCACTAATTTCTTTCAGTACCAAAAGTGTTTTTTCTAACACGGAAGACCAATGACCAAACCTAACAGATGAATTTGCTGACATTATCTTTATAAGTCACTGCTCTTTATTCATCCGCAATAAATTCTGAGAGTTTTCCTTTTCAATTCCTTTTTTCTATCCCTGAGGACTCTTGACCAAGTTTAAACTTTTATCTGCACATCAGGAAATCTTCCTACTTGGATTCATGGCATTTAAACTACCGTCTGGCATTATTCCATGATTTTCATCATGTCTCCTATTCCCACCTACTGCAATCCTTCCCCTCACTCTCAGGCCACCTGGTGCTTATGCATTCCAAATGTGTGCCTGTGTTTGTACTGTTCTCTCTTCAGAATTGTCCCTCACCTTCTCTGTGGAGTCTTCTCTCGCCTGCAAACACCTGATGCCACAGCACAAAGAGCTGACAGTCATTACATTCTGTCTCAGACCATATAGCTAGTATGGGTAACTGGTTCTCTAACTGGAATCTTAGTTTCTTCCCCTAATCCCTATTGCACAGGCTTAATGCAAGGTAGATGTTTTTCAAACACTTGTTAAAGTTGTTTTAGCTTAATATCAAGCAATTTGAGTTCTAAGTAAGAGGGCCAATAAATATAATTGCAACCACTCCTTAACTTTCAGAATTCTGTATATTTTTTGTTTTATATTTGCACCTCATTGCACTGACCTAATCTGTAAGTCTTTTAAGTTAAATATTCAAAAAGGGTGGCCATGAATATAGGTTGCTATGATAATGTGATCCTACCAATATCTAGCACTCTTAAGACTTTATGAGTTTCCTGAATATAAAAATCCTGGAATGAGTAAAACCTTTACACTTTGGAGGCAGCCATGTAATTTCAAAAGTTATATCTAAAGGGAAAAATAAAGATAAATTTTCCTATCTTAGAAGTGTGTTTTTAAACAATGTTTGTGGAAGAATAATATTCTATACAAGTAGCTTAGATCCCATAATCTGAAAATATATATTTTTTAAGTATCATGGGAATAGAATCTGACCCTACTGACTGTATGTATGTATTTTTAAAATACAGGTATAAGTCTGGCTGAAAATTTCTCCTTGGAAAGATGCTATGCCATGCCAAATTGCTATCACTAATAAATCTTCTGAGATTTACATACCCACTGCATTAAATCACTGCAAAATTACATACTGCCAAAAAAAATCATCTTCCATTTAATACTATTTATAGACTAAGAATTGTGCTTGCATGTAGTTAATAACTATCAGTAAATTTTGTAGCTTATCATACTTATAAACCTCATTTGAGATAATTGCTAAGTAAAAAAAATAAAGACCTAATTTAAGAAATCTAGTATGGCAAAGATTTTTAATTAACAAATCTGATTCATATTTAAATAAAATTATTTTCTAAAGTAATTTGTGTTTACCTTTCTTTAAATAAAACATTTTCATAGTTAAATGATTTATAGAGCCTTATGTCCCATGAGCATACAGAGTATGGGGAATAGTTATAACTACTTATATTTGAAAAGAGGTTTGATGAATTATGAAATGATTAATGATTTATATATATCTAAGTTTTTGTAGCATAATTTACCCAAAATGTAAGACTGACAAATGCTTTACTTCAGCTATTATTTCTATAATTTCTCAGCTACATACAATTTTATATTGCTATATAACATCAATGCCCCCAGATAAACAAGATAAAGTATCAGCAATCTAGTTAAATATTATCCTTATGAAGGTAAAGGATATGGTTATTCATAAACACACAAAAATTTGTAAATTTTCTTAAATTTTAGAGTTTCACTTATTTCTGCATCATGTTAACAGTAAAAGGACTCAATGTATCTTGAAAAATGAAACATTTTCTTTTAGATATGACTTGTAAAAACTATGAAGTGAGTAAGAATATAGATTCAAAGCACAAGCATTTTTCTTTGCATTCATCCCTTCTAACGGAGAGAGAGGGAGTCACACATTGCTTTCTATTTCTCATTACACAATGGTTTTGACTATAAGGTCCAATTTCAAAGGCAGGAGAAAGTAGCAACTGACTACATTAATGTATGTTTGATTGGACCGTTGCTTATTTTTCCCTAAGTAATTGTTACAGGAAATAGCAAGTCATGACAATTTGCGAAGAAAGCCAGGAAACTGCAAAACCTAGGGGAAAAAAATAGTTTTATGTCATCTGTAACAAGTTATTTTGTGATGGTCAAACCAGTGGCCAATGGAGTGCACAGGCAAGTTAACTATTCCATCTGCATTAAAGTGTTCCTCAGTTTCTTAAGGACAAATCACTCCATGGGAAAGCTATGAAACCCACCTCCAACATGATTTTTACAAATTATATACACCTAATTCCATAAATTTTCTCAGAGTCCTTGCTTGAAAAATGTAAGGAAAACATACTTCATGATAACAGATTATTTTAGAATTCTGAATGATTACCTTCACTACCAAAGGCTTGAGATTTATTCTAGCAAAACTACGTTTAGATAAATCTCACTACTAGATCTGTTTTCCCCTCATATGGGTCACTAAAATAAGATCTAACTTCAACTTTTATATCTGTATATCTACATCTATACCTATATCATCTATCTACATACATATATGCACACATAAATGAAAACATATAAATATATGGTGTGAAATATGCATATATGATCTGAAAATATAATTTATAAACATTATTAGAAGCTTCTCAGAATAATTTATGAATTATGAAGGTTTTTTCAATAAAATAAACACTAAAAAAAGTATTAGAAAGGATTTTTAAATATGTATGTATAATTTAATAGTTCATACTACTATTGGAAATCACTATGTCTCAATTAGTCCAAGTGGAAAAATATTCATAAAGAACAAGGTGTTTAATTAATAGCTGTTGTTGTGGCTGAAGAGCGAAACTAAAATCAGACTACAATCCAGGGCTGGCATCAAAATTAAAATAGACCAATAAGAGAAGAGGTATTCATGTAAATGCAAAGGAGGCCAAGCCACAATCCTACTCACACCACTCAGGCATAGAGAGTCAATCTCTTCTTGCTTCTTATCTCCTGCATTACACACTGAAAACAAATATCCATTCTCTAACAGTACTTCGACTTAGTCTAGCTTTCTGAGTCAGGCATTTCTACGTTTTGTTGTTCTTTAGATATTTTTCTAAATAATGTTCTTTTCCTCAGGGTCAAAGAATATGTATCAAATTGGTTTTTTGTAACAGCCACTTGCAGATCATAAACCCAAACACTTTTGCATTTATTACTACTTATCATTAGCTAATATCAACACAGCTTTCACAGGAAGATCTTTAAATAGAATGACTGGGAGCTGTCTATGCTCTTTATTTTCACTCTCCATTTATCAAAGCAGGTACCAAACAACAAAGACCACTTTGTTGTTTGGTTACACCCAGAATTCAATCAAGCCCAGTTCTCAAAGACTTTGATGCCAAATATACACTTTGGTTTAGTGTAAATTTATTCCTTGAACCTTGTAAACACCCAGACATTTAAAATAATGGTATTACTGGCTGACATGTGTAGGAAGCCACATTTCCAGACAATTATCTTTCTACCACAGAATCCATAAAGAGAACACTGCCATTGCAATTAAGAGCTTCTAACATTGGTGAAATCACTGCTTGGTTTTGCAAAAACAATCTGCTTAAATTTTTCAACACCTAATTAACATTCTTGATCAATTTTAATACATTAATGCATCATTCTGAAAATGCTATTGTATATTAAATATGTTTGATCAATATTACGGCAGTGAGTTGTAATCTATTTCAACTAATAGTAATGGGTATTATTTTAAGTCTTCACTGATCTATATCCATTGCTTCATAGATTGTAATATGCAATTTGCTAGATTCCCCATCTGTCTATCACAAAACTGCTTCAAAGAATCTTACTCAGAAGAGAATAAAACTGAGTTATATCATTAAAAATACATAGTTTAAAAATGCAATACTTTTACTCTTTAAAAGTCAATATTAGGAAGACAGAATATCTGAAGAGACATGACTTGTGAGTTAAGAATACTTTATGTCTTTTTTAAGGGAAAAGATATTGGCATGTGCTGAAGATCACTGAGGTTTGCACAGGTCTATTTGAACAAGGAATCTCAGGTCTGGGAAGCAACTTTCGAATCCCTTATTTTTGAGATTGAGAGTCAGCGGAACCCTTCAGAAGAGACCTCGCAGCACTAACCAAGACCAGTAACAGAGCAGAAATGGGGCTGGCATGATAAAATCCCCAAGAAGCTGTGGCTCAAAGAACTTGCAGCCCCTGTAATGAATCAGGATGAGTGAAAAACACAGCAGTTTTGGGGGAACTGACGCAGCAAACACGGAAACCTGTGTCTACTCAGTCACCACAATGTAGCTCGAGACTGAAGCGTGGGGGGCTGTCAGGGAACACAGAATGACCATCCGCCCTTCCCTTCCCTTGAAAAATAAAACAGCTTTGGGATGGCCACATACCAGTAAGAGATGATGCCCCAGTCATATCACAACATGGAACAAGTTTAGAGTGAGCAGTCTTTTCAGTATTTCCAGGTTTCTATGAAACCACAGCAAACTGGCAGCTATTCTGAAGCAGGAATTTTGGTCACTTTGATAGATTCTTCCAACCTCAGGAGGGCTTTTCAGAGTTCTGATTTCAGATGCTCTAAAGGAAACACATGGGCTCGTCCTTACATAAGACAGAACCACCACGCTTTTCTTGGGGAAACATGGTGATCTCTCGCCTAGTCCAGCTTGGAGTGCCTAAACTGTTCTTCGAATTATTCTTAATTGGACATCACTGCAAATTTAAATTTTGGAGGTCACATTAAATTTATAAATCTATTGCATGACCTGGACCTTTAGTTAAGGAAGTATTTAAAGTGCAATAGTGAATCCCAGCTTGGACCCAAAACACTTTTTTCCCCTCCTCTATAGCAGCAATCCAATGTCCCCTGATAATTAAGATCGATAAGCCCAGGCAGTAGTGTGACTTCCTTCTCTGCCTATTGGGTCAGCCATACAAGGAGCCCTAAATGCCAGGGAGCAGTTTCAAATTTCAATTCAGCAGAATGATGGTGGTACTGGGTACAATCACTTGACCTATAAGCAACAGGGCTTCCAAGACACTGAACCCAGAATTACTAGGACAAGCAGCAAAATTTCCTCCTCATTTAATAGGACAGGGGCCACTTCCATTTCCATTATTTCCCACCACTCCTAAGCATTTATTATAGGGAAGAAAATCAAACATCAATAGTGGTTTTCAAGTCTTTAGGGTGCACAACGGGACCAGTCCTCCGGCATCACCGAATTCTGTCTCCAAGCTGGTATTAGAGTTATAAACTGAGCCACATCCTATCAAACCAGCTCCACCTCTGATGAGAACACAGCCCAGGATGTCTGTATGGTTTCCTCCTTGGCTTCCTTCAGATCTGTGTAAAATTGTTGCCTTAACTGAGAGTTTTTAGCTGATCAACCTATTATGAGGAAAACTTCTCTAATTTTTACGTACTTCTGGATAAAAAATTGTATGATATACATCTCTAACTAGGAAAATGTTGTTTGGATGTATGGCTTCAGTTCCCAGATGGGATGTGCTTGGAAGTCATCTCTCCTGTAAGAGGGAAACATTGCACAACTGATAATCAGTGACTATTTTCGAATCCATCATTAAAGAAGGTTATAGGGTAATTTGCTTCCCATAAATCTGGACAGAAAGGCACACTCAGAGATACAGAGCTGAAATCTATTTAGTCAGACTCAAAGCCACTGGAACCATAAACCGGCAGGAACACTTCAATGGTATTACTAGAAGCTGAGCATGCACCAGCATGAGTGTGGAAACCCCTATGGCCCACAGTCTTGGGGGTGGGGGAGACTCCCACACTTTCACGGGCCTTACCTCCAGGTTCTCACGATGAAGGTCAAAGGAAGATCCCCTCATGGCTCTGACAGGATGAGAAGAGTGGTCATTAAATACACCCAGAATCTTCTCCCTAACCAAGGCCTACTGTCCAGCAGAAAAGACTTTGCCAGAGTCTAGCTGGAGGAAGCTGGACAAGGCCTCCAGGTCAGCCCCCTCCAGCCTTGTTGGCTGGCCTAAAGGGGGACAATAACATAGTCAAGGGGAATGAGACTTCAGGAAAATAAATTAGGAATGTTGCAACCAGGAAGGGGAGTAGGGGGCAAAGTGGAAAAGAGCTGTAACACTGTAGAACCATTTCTTAACACCATAGACCCCAAGACACACACCCACTACAAGCCCGAGAATTGGAAGAATTTAGATTACTCCTGCTCTTAAACTCCTTGCACCACAGCACAGGGCTCCAGCCTAATAAAGTGGGTTACAGCTAGAGTCTCATCACACTGGCGCTCTCTGAAGAGGAGTATTTAGGGAATCCCAAAGTCAAAAGAGGAGACAAAACCATTAACACTAAAAGAATTTGAAGGTCCTGTCATCAAAAGCCACAGAAACATTAAACAGACCAGCAAGTACACACATTAACATAAATCCTCACCCTAAGGGCCTGTTTACTTAAGTTCATACCACCCAATACAAAATGTCCAGCCTTTAACAAAAAGTTATAAGCCATACCAAAAAACTAGGAAAGAGCACCGCCCAAAAAAGACAAAGCAACCATCAGAACTAGATTTATATGACGTATCAGAACAATCTGTCAGGGATTAACATGTGATTAGTATGTTAAAGATCCTAACGGAAAAGGTAGAAAAGAACAAATGGGTAACACATGCTGAGAGATGCAAATTATTAGAAAAATTCAAAAGAAAATGCTCAAAGTCAAAGCACTTTAACAAAAATAAAGAATGCCCTTGATGGGCTCATCAGTGGGCTCAACACAGCTGAGGAAAGAATCAGACATGTCACAAGGAATGGTAGGACTTGGGAATATTGTCATAAGATTCTTAACATTACACATGAAGCAGCAAGTTTGAAGATGGATTTATGTGAGTTTAAAATGTATGTTATAAACTCTAAAGCAATCACTAAATTTAAAAAAAGATATAAATGATATAAGAGAAGAGAGAAAATAGCATATAAATGCTTAAAACCAGATAGAGCAGAAAATGGGGATTAAAGCAAAATGAATAGAAAAATTTACAAATATGATAGATATTAAACCAAATATTTCAATATCATTCTAAATGTGAATGGTCCTATAACATACCAATTAAGATATTAAAAATGATCCAAAAAATAAGACCCAACTATATGTTGTCTCTAAGAAACCTACTTTATGAAGCCTCAAATAGATTAGAAGTCAAGGGATGGAGAAAGATATCATGCTAACACTAACCAAAAGAAAGCTAGAGTATATCAGCATTAGACAAAGGAGACTTCAGAACAAGAAACATAATCAGAAACAAAGAGGGCATTACTGTATTAGTTTGATGAGAATGTGTATGTCTGCTCAGGCTGCCATAAAAAAAAGACAGGAATTTATTTTTCTCATAGTTCTGGAGTCTGGGAAATCCAGGATCAAGACTCCAGCCAACCTAGGCTGGTGAGAGGTGGTTGCCTTCTCTGTGGCCTCACACTGTAGGGGAAAAGAGCCCGTGCTTGCCTTCTGGTGTG
Source organism: Manis pentadactyla (assembly GCF_030020395.1). Taxonomy (NCBI): domain Eukaryota; kingdom Metazoa; phylum Chordata; class Mammalia; order Pholidota; family Manidae; genus Manis; species Manis pentadactyla. Next base: position 152,168,853 of record NC_080024.1, on the reverse strand, counting down.
TCTTTGGACAAAGATACAGATCCCATTAGCTCAGACTTCCACCTTTATGAACTTATCCTACATTATTTCCTGATAGGCCCTATCTTCAAATACATTCACATTGAGGGTTAGAACTCAATATATGAATTCTGGTGGACAAAATTAAGCACACTACTGTAACAAAATAGCACAGACCAGGTGGCTTAAATCATGGAAGCTTATTTTCTCAGTTATGGAGGCTAGAAGTCTCCAGATCAAGGTATTAACAGGTTTGGTTTCTCTTACCCCCTCCTATCTCCTTAGTTTGCAACAACTCAGCCCATAAGAATCACATAAGAAAAAAGGGTCAATTCTCCAAGATGTAAAAGGAATGGACCTAATAACAGAGCATCAAAACAAAACAAAAAGTGGCAAAAAAAAAAAAATGACAGAAATGAAAAGATGAGTTTGGTTCTTTGTTACCTAAAATAACAGATTTCTAATTTTTCTAATTTCTAATTAAAGTCAAAAGTTGGGCCCTGATATCTGGGAATGTTAGCATAACACATTAACACTTAAAACTCTACTAAAATTACATTTCTGATGTTAATGGTACAAGTGATTTATATATGCACCAATTCTTCATAATCTTGAACCAAGGGAGGGTAACTCCCCCCAGATTTTCAAAATAACCTTACTTTCTGTCCTACCAAAACCCTACCTCCAAACCTAAACACAGTCCATTGTTATTATACTATGTTCAGTAGCATTCTCCCATCTCCCACCTGATCACTACCATCTTATGATTTATTCTTCTAGACGCATTGCAGGTGAAATACAGCTCTTTCAGTCCCCCACTCTAGAATTCAAACTTCAGGAGAACAGGGACTTGGTCTTTATTTATTGTTGTATCTATGACTAGGATAGTGTCAGGAATATAATAAGCATTCGACTGAAATTGAATCATGAATACTGACTCCTGTTTCAGGATATGCTTACGTAATAGTGTTTTTCTTTACACATCATATGAAGACAAATGTTCTACTTGTAACTATACTATGCAATTATACTATAGGTGAGTCAAAACCTCACAGTCAAGCGTGGACACTAAGGAAATCTGTGACCATAGTCTACACTTCATAACCCACAAAAATCACTTCTTTATGAAGTTTTTTAAGTAGGGGAGAAAAAAGTTTTGAGAATTCTTACAAAGAAAATTAACATGGGTGAGAAAGCACATTGTCAAATCCCCACTGATGGTTTTCATACCCTTTGAGAGATTTTGGCACTGATACTGATGGATTGAGATGAATATGGAAAATAAAGCCACGCTGTCAAAGATGAGGATCTAGAACAGGTTTTTAGCACGACTACAAGAATTGGTTCCAGCATGCAGAACCACTACCTCTAAATTTGCTCTTTAGTCTTAATTTTTCTCTTCCAATATGTAGAAGGTTCTAAGCTCCCTCTAGTCCCTTAAAAATTAAATGTGCTCAATAGTATTTAGTTATTCACCTCACAGCAACATAGACCGCATACTGCATACTATAATTCAGCAGATATTAAATATTTACTGCTGCTAAGCACTGTATTATACTCTGGGCATACAGAAATAAAATGACAATACCTTTGGCCTCAAGGAGTTAAAGTCCAATGGTAACAGGCATGAACACAATTACTATTAAAATTGAGGTATGCCTTTATTTAGAACATATTATAATGGTGTTACAAAGAGACTAAATGAGAATACACAAAGGTGATTAATTATGCTTAATAGAGCAAGGAAAATATGCCTCCCCACCCCACCCCCACAAAAAAAACGCTTAAGCATAGATCTGAAAGCATTGGAAGCCTGCCAGGGTATCAGTGCATATACAGGCAGAGAGGACTATATAACTGGCCAAGTTCTCATTTTATTCTGATAGGAAGGAAAAACATTTAATATTCAAACCCAACAAAATGTTTTATTTTACACTTGATTTTTAAAGATTTTCTGTAGATGTAAAAAACGTTTTGCCTTTGGCATTTCTTGTTACTGATTGTTTATATTATTGATATCATAAGCTTATTGTTTATGTCTTTTACACACTATAGAAAGCAACAAGATAAAAACTTCTAAAGGTATTTCAAGCTGTTTTTATTCATGTTATACCTACATTTTTTTCAGCCATTTAAATTACAAAAATAGCTTATTATGATAATTAAAAAATTCAGAAGGGCCTAATATATAATTAATGATCTCACCACTGCCCACTCCAACTCATTTTTCATTGAACATTAAAAATAAGTACATATCCTTAATTTCCCTATAAAAACATATTAAACAAATGTAAAATGTACAGGATGCTTTCTAATTTTGTTCTACAAATGTTTTATCATACCACGCATACTGTTCTGTAACTCTCCTGTTCAACATAACAATAAATCATGAATTATTCCACAATATTTCAGCCCAATTCAGTCATTTAAGAAATACTGAGGATCTAAAACATACCAGGCTTTATGACAAGCACTGGTGATACAATGTGCCCCAGAGGGGCTTATACCACCTGGATTTTAAAGCAGAAGAGTGGATGATGTCTTGTTGTTCTAGAAACAAAAGAGCTGTGCATTTTCATAGTGCTGAGAAAACTAGTTTTTAGAGAATGAATATAAATGTTAACAGTAGCAAAACCTGGGGGAGGAGAGGAACCAAATTTCAGTATTTTTCATTTTAAATTTCAAGAATTTACTGAGCACCTGTTTACCAGGAGCACAGTGTTCCTGCTGGTATGGAACAGCCAGGAAAAAACTAGTACATACATAGGTTATTAGGTGGGAATGATTGCATAAGGGAAAACTGAAGTAAGGATACAGGAATAGCCTGGTTGGAGATGGAAGGTATTTTATACAGAAGGGATGAGTGAGGTCCTCATTCCTAAGAGGATATTTAAGCAGACAAGTAAAGGAACAAGTCATGAGGGTACTTGTGATGAGCTATCCCAAGGCAAAGGAATGATCAGTGCAAAGGAAGTGAGGCTCAAGGAGCTGGCATTTGGGGGACGGCAAAAAGGACACTGTGGCTGGAGCAACAACAGAGTAGTAGATGAGACCATGGGTCATAGTGAGATGGGAAACCGCTGGGGGCTGTGAATGACAATCACTCTGGCTGCTGTGCAGGTCAACACTGCAGGACAAGCAAGGATGCTGGAAGGCCAGAGCCTAATGAAATGCTGGTCGGACCAGTCCCAGGATAGCATGCTAAGATCATGGATATTTATGCTAAAGACAACTGCAAGAATCTCAAGAATTTTATGTGATTATGTGATAATTTTCATAAAAACTCTAATTGTGAAAGAACAGGCATGAATTTGAATATAAGGATTTTAGTTGGGAAGTTATTACATAAATTTGGAAGTTTTCTACATATTCCTTCTTAAACAACCTTCTAAAGTAGGATGAGAATTAATTCATATTCATGACACAGGCTAAGCAGAGACATACGTCGGGAAGGGAGAGGAATGAAGTGGGGAAGAAAGAAACGGGAAGCCTGCCAGGCAGCCTAGAGAACTGATAAAAGGTGGTAACAGTTTCAGATCTATGGGATTTACATCATATAAGAGAATCTACCATATTGCAAAACCCAGACATAAATATTAAGAACATTTTTAAAAATCAAACAACTTTAATACAAAAATTTGGCTTAGATAAAAATGCCATGATTCAGCTTTATGATCTCCTTACAATGTAAGAATTTCAAGTGTGTTGAAATTACTTGTTGAAATATAAAGTCATGCTTTTTAACCCATGACAATCATGAAGCTATATTTGTTATAATTACTGTAATTGCTGCCTTAGTTATTTTAAAGACTGGCCTCTGCTAATTAGTTCTTTATGAATGCTCTGATCCTCTCCAATCCCTGATTCCTCTGCATCCAGACTCTGTAGTCTTGCTTTTATTTGTGTTGACCTTTGACATTTCAATTTTCTGTTTGCTTAGTAAATCCTAGCTAATTAGATTTCAAATTCTTCATGATAAAGAAGTTTCTGTACAGAGCAAGTAATTAGAGTATCTGGTGATAAGAACTGGGATTTTAGCACGCCAGGGTTGAGAGATCACGCCTCCAAGCAGCATTTTCCCTTCAGGATGTTTTGCGTTTCAGCAATTAACCTCCTGTTCAGGACATGGCCTGCTATTCATCTCCTAACATCCCTTAGTTGGGATTATTTCAAAGTCTGCCCTTGTATTGCCTTTTATCAGATGTGGAGAACCCTCAGGTCAAAGTAAAAAGGCCTAGAGAGAAAGTCTCATCATCTTGTAGGAATGATCAGTGCTTTTATTAGAAAGGTATCATTGAAAGCTTGTAAACTGCCTTTTGCCTTTAAAAAACTGCTGCCCTTCTATTTCATTATAATGTTGCATCCAGTTCCTCAGTGAATTACAGTACTTACCCCCACATTGCACTTGTACATGCACACCCCCTAGACGCTTGTACACACACCCTAGACGCTTCTGATGGAGTCACAGAAATTGTTGGAATGAGAATTATCTGAGTGGGCAATGAGCTAGTACAGAAAGGATCCAGGAACTCTACTGCCCCAAACTCACAGCAGGTTTCATTTTCAACCCCTCCAGCCCCCCCTTCATTTTACATACACTTAGGAAGGACCTGCTCTGTAATGGGCACTGTTATTTGTCTTGTGGCTGCAAATACCATAGACCATGAGCTGTCGCTGCCTTCAATAAATATCAAAAACAGATGAGAAACAGACTTAAAAGCATTCATATCCCCAGATGCATTATGTAAGTGGAAATGCAGAAACAATGGTAACAGAAAAGGACATCTCTGTCCACTTGAAGACCAGGAAAGATTTCAGAGAAGAGGAAAACCTTTACCCTGAGGGTTGACAAATAAGACGACTTCTGGTCACTCAAGTGTACAAGAGTATGTGCGGGTGTGTGGTAGTATGTGTGCGTCTGTGTCATGGCGTAACACTGGTAGTGAGAAGGCATTCCAAATACATAGAACAGAGCACGTTTGTTGCCCAACTTAATTCTCTATGGTCAACCTAAAGTGCAAAAAGATCAGCAATAGAAGGTGAATCTGGACAAGGAGGTAGTTAATGCATCAACATATGGCCCCTCCTCCAAGACAGTAATAAACATGCAAATACCTTGGCACAGATGCCAAAAATGATACTCTACATTTTTATCCCAGCTGATGCAGAACCATGGGAAGATGTGTGATTAGATATTACTAGTTAGAAGCAAGGCCAAACTCAAAGGGCAGGAAAACCAGCAATAGAGGCAGAGAGTCCAGAAAATGGGAGGTGAGAACCTGAAATTAGACGATGGCAGTGGGAAAAGTGGAGGGGGCAAAATACACAAGACATTTAGGAGGAAGACTGTAAAAATACTCCGTGACTGATTAAACGTAACTGGTATAGTCCCCATGTTCTGCCTTAAGAGAGTGAACCAATTAGGGAGAGGCCTGATGCAGAGGCCCAGAAGGGGCTCCTTCACCAATGGCGCAATGCTGGGCACGCCACGTGACTCCTTGCAGCTCCTTTCTAAATGAAGAGAATCCTGGCACTCACCTCCCAGGGATGCATTGAAAATTAAACCAATTAAGACAGACAAATTAATTAAACTGCATGTGCTCAAAGCAAGCACTGAATAAATATTATGCAGTACTTTTTTTATAGACATCTTGAATTTATCATGACTTTGACACCAGCAAGTTGAAATGTCTATTAGTGGATAAATAAGACTGTAGATTATTTATCACTTTCAGCATAAAGGCAATCAATTAAGCTCACAGATTTATCTAGAATATCCTGAATGAAAATAGAGCAGGGAAGCATGCAATATGGGTAGAGGCCAATATTTCAAGAGAGAACAGAGAAAGTAGAGCCTGCAAGAAGGATGAGGGTAAGTGGAAACCTAGGAACAGACTGAATGCAGCCATCGGGGATGGGCAGACTCGGGGACTGGAACCAACGAAGAGACCCAGCCTCTTGTTTCAGATGGCATCTTGACATTCAAATGTGCTTCTACTATAATGCACATAACATTGCAATTAATGTTTTACAAGTCTCTTCATTTTAAAAAGTGAAAATTGTCTGTATCGTTATCTATTGATTATAACAAATCATCCTAAAACTTAGTAACTAAAAACAAAAAACAGCTTCTAATTTACTTAGAAACAACATATTTCACATTTTAGGCTGGGCTCCGCTGACAATACTTCTGTCACTCTGTCTGGGGATATGAAAGACAGAGAGAGAGAGAGAGCGAGAGAGAGAGTGTGTGTGTGTGCGTGTGTGAACACTTAAGACCTACCCTCTCACCAAATTTCAAGTACACAATACAGTCTTGGTTATATTTGCATTGTCATGTACAGGAGGTCTCCAGAACTTACTCATCTCACACAACTAAAAAGTCTGAACCCTTTGACCAACATCCCATTTCCTCCAGCCCTTGGCAACCACCATTCTACTTTCTGGTTCTGTGTTAAGGACCCCATATTCCACACATAAATGAGTTCATGCAGTATTTGCTTTCTGCATTTAGCTTATTTCACCTTGTATAATGTCCTCCAGATTTATCCATGTTATTGAAAATATCAAGATTTCCTTCTTAAGGCTGAAAAATATTCCATTGCACATATGATTTAGTCAATTTAGTCACCTAGCAGCTAGAGTAGGCCGTAATGAATAAGGTGGCTTCACTTATGTTGCTGGCAGCCAGAGCTGGTGTGGTCTTGGCCACATGTCTCTAAAAGGCAACTGCCTCCTTATTCCCATGGCAGTCTCGGATTCCAGCAAAATGAGAATGGAGCTAAAGGTCCCAACGCCAAGGCTCAGAACTCCATCACCTTTGTTACCTTCTGTTGTTTGCAGCAAATCACAAGGCTGCTCCAGAGTCCAGAGATTGGGAAAGAGTCCACCTCTATGTGAGTGAAAGAACTTATAAACAATCTTTGGCCATTTCAATCTACCACATCTTCTTAGGGCGAAAGTCACATCATTTTGATTTGTTATTCCCAATTCCTGATACACTGTTTTTCTTAAATCTGTATTGAATGAAGAGATGTTTCTATGGTTCTGTGGGATAAACCTCCTTTATAAACATCTGAGGTTAAGAGTTTAAAAGAAAAAAATAACTTCTGCAATAAAATAGAACTAGATTTACTGAGATTGGCAACAAAAATGAATCTCTTTGGGAGAAATGAAGCCATACCTCAAAGCCATGACTTTTCTCTTGAATTTTACCATCCCCCTGAGAACTTAATTCCTACTGCTGCCAACACCATATACTTGCTCCCTTTAAAATTATGACCAAGGAGTCTTCTCTTGCTGCTCCATATCATCTTACATAAAACAAATCTGAAATATTAAATGAGACATTACTATGGCAATAAAGGTAAAGAATAACATAAACCTAAATATGGCTTGCCCCCAAAGGTTTCAGATCCACTTCGTCCTTCAAGCTTCTGCCTTCAATCCCTAAAAGCAATCACTGCACTTCTCAACACCCTCCCGACAGTCCAAAGTCAGGACAGCCAGCCTCGGGAGGAGCAGGTAACCCCTCTTCTCATCTCCTCCAGAATTCGGCTTCCCTGGCTCAGGGTCTAGCTCTTTCTCACACCCTGACTGAGGATTACCATCAGGGAGACTGCATGCCCTTAACCTGTGGGTCATCCCTAGAATCCCTCCTAGAGAGAACTACTCGATCTTCCCTAAACAACGTAACACCAGGAGTATACTAATCAAAGTAAGGTGTGTGCTTTTTCACACAGCACTTAAATTAAGACATGTAAAACATAAGGTGTTCCAACACTTCTTTTCATTTACACAAAGAATTTTCCTGATTTGTCAGAGCAAGACAGGAGCACAAGGCAGGCAGGAAGAAATGTCCAACCAAGTCTAAAGCCCAGTAATAGGACTGCCTCCTAACTAACTTAACACATGCTCGATGAAGCTAGTTACTTCTTGTTATCTATGCAGTAAAATTTTCTAAATATTCTATAAGCATTTAATTTTGTAATCATAATTTTCACTTTTTCATAGCACTAAAGTGACTCTGGTTTCACTGAATCAATGTTAGGGAAGATTCAAATCATTAGACAAATAATCATTTAGTCTCAAAATATCCCTAAGACCATTTCATTTGCAAAGAATAGAAATATTAAATAAACCTGAGTGTTCCATAAAATAAAACATCTGAGATAGATCCCAAATTGTTGCTCCTAGTTTGTCAGTACTGACCATAGTGACAGTACATTTGTCTGCAGTGGTGAAATTTTTCATTGCATTTTTGAAGCTAGAGAACTTGCAAATGATGAGTGGAGGACATAGAGCTGCATATAGGAAAAGATTTTCCTTTCATCTCCAACAAGGCCACATTGGAGCCAAGCGGTTGCAGGAATGCAGCAGAACCAAGAATCTTCAAATAGAACTTGAAGTTAAAGAAATTCTATGTTTCAAACAGAAAATGCCTGCAAGGAAAAATATATATATTTAAGTTTGATTTTATTTAATGAGAAAACACAAGAAAAGATCAGGAATTTAATTTTGTTTGTGAAATGGAAATAACTGAAAATTCACAAAGGGGAAGCAACATAGCATATTTCTGGTAATAGTGGTAAAGAATATTTATGTAGAATATTTCAAATGGTAGATTCTCTTAAATAACTGAACTAATTCAATTTAATTTTTAAATGTTGCAGAAGACGTGCATCACCCAACATTAGAACAGTTCAGCGTGAACTCAGTAGTAATGCAGTTTGTCACAGCCAACAGCAGTCCCTCTCCCGTAACAGTAGGTGCTATTAGACCCAACGCCCAGATCGTGAGAAAGGCAGCTGCTCCGAGGTCTAACATCCACACTAGATACCTTAAATCTTTGACAGTGGTCACCACCCAGCAATGATTCTTACATAAATTGAATATAAAGAAAAACTAAGTTACCTTTTTTAAAAATTGGATATACCAGCATATATATGTTGGCACATAAACAGGAAGAGAATGTCAGAAGCAACCCAAAACCCACAGATGCATAGATGCAGGTGCTTGAAACTTGAGAGAATTGTAAGATAGCAAGGTTATTTTGGTTCCCAAAGACCCATTGTTATTGCATCTGTTCCCGCCAGCCTGATTCCAAATGCATGGGTTGCTGCTGAAGTCATTCTTTTCAGCATTCCCCATGAATAAACTCTACATCAAATAGTGAAATAGGGCTCCTCTGTTCCTCACATACTTGCTCCCTTCTTGTTGCCAATGCCTCTCAACTCCTGTCCAAGTTTCTAATGCCCTAGGAAGGCTTTCTATTTCCCGGCTCAAGGTGAGCCAAACACAGATGGAATCTTCTCACATTATCATAATGCAGATGCTTTATCATCTTTTCCATCATCAAAATTTATCTTTCACCTCAGGACTCGGCTAGTTCACCTGATTAATTAACTTAGCCAAAGTATTCCTGGTTTATTTAAGATGAAATTGTTATCACTGCCAGTTATCATGCTCATGTTCCCTGGGGATATACTGGCTTTGTCCAGTATAATAAGCAGAGTGAGACTTTCCAAGACTGCAGGGGAAATGGAAGGAAAACAATTCGAGAAGCAGGTGGGACTCTGGTTTCTGCTAAACTCATGCTAAGTATGTGGTTTTCTCCTGTGTAGGATTACAGAACCCCCAGAACTGCAATGTCGGGCTGTAAGAGCCACACCTGATTGAAACTGAATCCTCAAGCTGACAGCAGTTTTTTTTTTTTTTGCTTGTCTTCAATTTGAAGTTCAGCAGAAAATACATAAGCCCACAGGTTTTTAAAATATCGTAATGGAAATTATCAAGTCATAGACGTTTTTATGCTAGGAAAAGGCCAAGTAAAAGTAACTGAAATGTAAATTGTAAGTAAAAATAAAGGTATAAAGGGTTTATTTTAGATTTTATAAAAATCCAATGTGCAGTTTTCAATTTAAGTGAAAGCAGAAGCTTCCTGTTACCTGCCGATCCTGGAGGCGCACAAAGCATAGGTGATTACTTCATTATCACCCTCCTGGGAACTCACCAGATGTTGGAGACATTGCAACAAGTGCCTGCTTGGATTGCTGCCACTGAAGTCACAGGAGGCAGCAAGCAGATGAACTGACGAGAAATGACTTCAACCTACCTCAGGGCAGTCAAATTTAGCTTTCCATCACCTTATAAATTCCCTTTGTAAACCTACTAGGTTAATAAAAGTTTTTTTAATATCCACAATACAAAAGTATTTTACCCTAGTCTGATTATCTCCTATAGATGAGATCTCTATTTGGCATGTCTATTTTTGCTACACTGAAATGCATTCTCTATCAAAGGTCAATGAACTTCTGTAAAGGGATTCTGTAAATAGCCTGTATAATTACTCAGTTCTGCCACTGTAGTGTTAAAGTGCCATAGACAATATGTAAATAAATGAGTGTGCATGTGTTCCAATAAAATTTTATTTACAAAAACAGGTGGCAGCCTGGATTTGCCCCAAGCCATAGCTTGCTGACCCTTCTTCTACATAATGTTTTTATGTATTTTTTTTCCCCACTCACTATCCTATTTTGCTCTGTAAATGGGTGGTGCTCCATATTTGTTGTAGATTAAATGATTTATATTTAAAAGTCATTCATATAGTCATCTAAAGTTGATGATAAATGTTAATAAATTTCTACAAAGACTTATAGGGAATAAAAGCTTCATAACCACTTTTTCTTTGCCCTTATAAAGTGAGCAAATATCAAATATTCTTCCTTAGACTATCCCTTAAAAATAACTTAGCATTGTTTGAAGAAAAGTACACAAAACACTATAAGCTTTTACTTGAGAACTACTGAAAATTTGTATCACTAGATCCTTAAAAATTAATGCTTTAGATATTTTGCTGTGCCCTTATCATAGAAAATTAAAGACAGCAGTACAAAAAAATGAGATTTAAAAAAAGATATTGGGAAAATCCTTCTAGAATAAAAAATACTAGTAATTGATTTAAAATAATGAAATTTAGCCTAGCAATTAATGTAAAATGCTTTCAGATTATTTAGTTACCTTTATTTTTTGATTCATTGTAGGTGACAATTTCACTTAATTATACGATCACACAACTATACTTATAACATGGTAGGTATGTGATAAACTTTATGGTATTGCAATTCTAATGCTAGAGGAGCTTTCTGATAGTCTCCAGCATATGTGAAAGCATTCATAATAACATTCTTTGGGTTCAAAGGGAAACATGACACTTGACCAAACTGGTGGGATTAGGAAAAGACCCATGGAATCCAACCATCTTTGTAAAACATATGAACCCTACATAATAATCTAGATTTGAATAATGTGTCACTTAACTTACTTCTACTACATTTTATAAATGTCTTATGCATTTAGGCTTCCTCACTGGTTTCTAGGAAGAAATACCAATCTTACACTTGGCCATCCTGACTACCCTTCAAAACCAACTTCAAATATCTTATCATGAGTATTAACTTTGCCCAAGTTTACTTTATTCCTGTCATTATTATTACTATTCATGAACTACTTGAATTTGTTTCTTGGCCACCTAGCCTCATCTAAGACAACAGAAAAAAGAGTAGTCCAATTATGCTTATTTATCCTAGTATCTGATGACTAAGCAATACCAAGGGTCATCTGAAATCACTTCCCAAGTCATTACCCCCTTTAGAGTATCACTAGCCAAGCATCATTCATTTTTTGCTCTCCCGCTTACTACTTACTCACCATGAGTGACAGTAAACTTTCTTACTATGAGTCAAAGTGGGAGCATCTTCAACTTTTTCCATTAGCCTTTTAGTTCAACCTCAAGCAGCCCAAAAAATAGGTATAGTTAATTACTGTTATATACTAGAAAACCAAGCCTTTCCTTTATTTCACTTTGGTTCCTTAAATCATCTATCATATTTTGTTTATCCTAGAATTTCTCCAAAGCCCTCACCAACCTTTTCAGTCTTCACTGAACATTCTCTGCATTTTTATATACTCAGGTTTTTTTAATGGTATTCATATGTGGTAGAATGACTTACCTAATATTTTTCAGGATACAAAAGAATTAACTTACATACATTACACATAATTCATTTGTAGTTACAAATTCAGATTTCATTAGTTTGAAAAAAATCTATATACAACTATTTGAAGTATTTCAGACACCAGATTTAAGGGCATGTTTATAGATAGGTCAACTGAACTATTAAATAGTTATTGTTATTCCCTTTAGCAAATAAATATGGTTGTATTAATTATCAATAAATCAAGTTGATATTTCTGAACAGTATTACAATTAGTGATAGAAAATCTAGTATCTTTACACATAGTTTATGTCAACAAAATTTTTCTGTAACTCAAACATTCATAATCAAAACCCAGAAATATTTAAAAGAAAAAAACAGACACAAAAGAATAGGCCACAGACGCAATATCAAGACGGTGAGGTAGAAAGATCCGCCCCCCAGACACACGAAAACTACATGTAGGTAGTTTTATAACATGATAGGCATGTGATAAGTTTCCCAGAATGAAATGAAGATGAGCAGCAAAGATTTTACCAAAACGAGACAGGAAGAAGGGAGGAGAACCAGTCTAGTCGGGACCCACACCCCCAGTCTGGCAACCCACAAACAGGAAGAATATATGACCACAGAGGATCTCCCTGAGCAATGAGGGGTCTGAGCCCCACACTGGGCTCCCCGACCCAGGGGACCTACACTGGAAGATAAGCCCCTATTCTGTCTGGCTTTGCAAACTAGCAGGCCTGTGTCTGGGAAAGTGGGACAGTGGCAGGAAACAGACTAGGCACAATCCTTCTCATTCCTAGTCCCAGCACAGATGGAGCAGTTTGAAAAGAGCCTAGTTTACATATGGAGAATGATTGATTTTAGGTTGTATGTCACAGGGGGAGGAATCTGTGGAACATTTACCAGGGACAGAAAACTGGTAGGCATTTTTGTTCACTCTCCCTCGAGCTGGCTGGCCTAGCACCAGCTGGAGCCATTCAGGCACTATCCAGCCACTAGGTCAGCACGCTCGCCTGGCCCCACCTGCATCCCTCCCAAGTGGCCCCCTGCTCGGCCACACCCAGCTAACACCAGGCACCCTCCCAAACGCTCCATTCCCTACCACTTGCACTCTCTACTTCATTCAGCATAGGATTGGGAATGCCACCACAGCAACCAGACAAGAAAAAGAAACCAAAGGCATCCACACTGGAGAGAAGTAAAACTGCCACTGTTTGCAGATGATCTGATGCTAATATAGGAATCCTAGAGACTCCACTAAAAAAAAAAACTGAGAATAAATGAATTCAGTAAAGTTTCAGGATACAAAATTAATATACATAAATTTCTATATGCTAACAACAAATAATCAGAGAAGTTAAGAAAACATTCCCATGTACAATTGCATCAAAAAGAATAGAATACCTAGGAATAAATTTAACAAAGTAGATGAAAGATTTATACTCCAAAAACCATAAGACATTGATGAAAGAAATTGAAGTCACAAATAGAAAGATATAATGTGCTCATGGTTTGGAAGAATTAATATTGTTAAAGTCTACACTACCCAAAAGCAACCTACAGACTCAATGAAATCCTTATCAGAATACCAATGGCAATTTTCACAAAACTAGAACAAAGAATACTAAAATTTGTATGGAACCAAAAAAGACCCCGAAAAGCCAAAGCAACCTTGAAAAGGAACAAAGCTGGAGGCATCACATGCCCTGATTTCAAACTATATTACAAAGCTGTAAGTAATCAAAACAGGGTACTAGCACAAAATTGCACACAGAGACCAATGGAACAAAATACAGTGTGCAGAAATAAAGCCATACTTGTTTGGTTCAACCAAGGAAGCAAGATTATACAATAAGGAAAAGACAGTCTCTTCAGTAAATGGTGTTGAGAAAACTGGAAACTACATGCAAAAGAATGAAACTGGACCACTTTCTTATATAATATGCAGAAATAAACTCAAAATGGATTAAAGACCAGAAACCATAAAACTCCTAGAAAAAAAAACATAGGCAGTAAGATTTTTGACATGTCTTAATATATTTTTTATATCTGTCTCCTTAGGTAAGGGCAGCAAAAGTAAACAAATAGAATTACATCAAACCTAAAAAGCTTTTGCACAATGAAGAAAACCAACAAAAAAACAAAAAGGCAACATAATGAGAGAAGATATTTGCAAATCATACATCCAATAAAGGGTTAACATCCAAGATATATGAAGAACTCACATAACTCAGTATCAAAAAAAAATCCAGTTTTTAAAAATGGGAAGAATAGACATTTCTCCAAAGATGACATATAAATGGCCAACAGACACATGAAAAAATGCTTAAAATTACTAATCATCATGGAAATACAATCAAAATCACAATGAGATATCACTTCATACCTATTAGAATGACTATTATCCAAAAGAGAAGAAATAAGGGTTAGCAAAGATGCTGAGAAAAGGGAAGCCATGTGCACTGTTTGTAAGAATGCAAAATGGTGCAGCCATTATGGAAAACAGCAAAGAGGCTCCTCAAAGAATTAAAAATACAACTACTATACAAATCCAGCAATTCTACTTCTGGGAATTTATCCCAGACCAAAAAAAAAAGCACTAATTAAAAAAGGTATATGTACCTCTATGTTCACTGCAGCATTATTTACAATAGCCAAGATATGGAAGCAACCTAAGTGTCTATCAACAGTTGAATGGGTAAAGACAATGTGGTACAAATACACAATGGAACACTATTTATGACAGCATGGAGGGACCTTGATACTATTATCAAGATAAATAAGTGAAGTCAGAGTGTAGTAAGTCAGAGAAAGACAAATAGCATATGATTTCACTTATATATAGAACCTAAAAAAAACAAATGATCTAACAGAACAGAAACAAACTCACAGAGAACAATTTGGTGGTTGGCAGAGAGGAGAAATGTAGGGGGATGCATGAAATAGGTGAAGGGGATTAAAAGGCACAATCTTCTAGTTACAAAGTAAATAATTCACAAGGAAGTAATATACAACATAGGGAAAATAGTTAATATGTATAACCACCTTGTATGGAGACAGATGGTAGCTAAACTTATCACCTCCTAATGTATATAAATGTTGAATAACTATGTTGTACACTTGAAACTAATATAATAGTGTATGTCAACTATACTTTTAATTGTATGTCAATTAAAAAACAGACCATAAAATTATCAGAATTATTATAAGGGAAGAATAAATCAGCAGCAACATATGGTGAAAGATACTTTTATGGGCTTCCTTCCATAGGGAAAAGAAAATTTAGAGCTTCAAAGCAAAACATACTACATGTAGAGTCTAATATCTTTATCAAAATGAATGAAGTTCATCATTTAAGTTACCAAACTTAAAATAATGTGTAATATAGTCAAGGAAATATTAGAGAAAAGGTAAAATTTCCTAAAACTTCATGTAAGCTTATACTTTTTCACATACAATGATTGCATCTAAGTCCTCACCAACAGTATGTGATTGGCCATGAGGTGTGAAGCTTCTACGTCATCAGCTTTATAAAAAGTTGCTCCCCACCCCTTCCAATTTCCAGTTCCTTTAGAACAGAAGCCATGCTGCACAGCAATCAACTCCAACCATACCCCCAGGGAAAGCAGAACAACAAGATGGGAGAATTGGTCCCTCGAGCAACTTGCTGAGGAAGAAACACCCGTGCCTTTCTCGGCCACCCACTTCCAGACTGTTACCTTATTTAAGCCATCATGTGTTTTTGCTATGTTGTGGTAACAGCCTAGACTTTACCTTTCCTAATTTGCCAAGTGTCCAGAGTTCAGAACTTCTATCACTTATTTTTCCTTTGGCGACTGTTGTTCAATTGCTATTACTGCTGTAGTCAGAGGCAGAACATTTTAGTCCAATCTCATTATCTTGGTTCTACACATTTTCTCGGGACTGCCACCTCTGTACTCCTGGAAATGCAGAAATCCAAGAGCAGTTTAAGAAGACTGCTTCTTACTTTTTACATTTCATAAAAAAACACACTATGCTTGGTGATGTATGTTCTTTGAGTATAAATTTATGGCACATTTTTCAATGCATTCACTGTCAATTCAGCTACACTGCTATTTTGGACTGTTTTATGATGTCCATTTTTCTCAGTCTGACACTTCAGTGGGTCCTGACACACACACTCACTGGGGAAGTCTAACCACTAAAGAAATACAGGGATATCAATCAAGCAGCAAACACTTACTAAGTGTCTACCAGGTGCAAGTTCTCTGCTAGGTGGAAATGATTCAGAGTGGGGCAAAACTTGATCCCTGATATCAAGAACCAGTAATCTTACTAGGGAGCCAGAATACACACACACACACACACACACACGCATGCAATATGAGCCAAATCACTAGAAAGTACCTGATAATGCCACCATGTTCTATTTAGAGTTGCCTAAATATGCTCTCAGCACTCTTGATACATTTTAGTATTCTTCATTCAGTTTGTGAACCTATTCCTGATCAGACCTAATTCCTCAAATCCACCATCCATTACTCTGGCCCTCACGTCATGGACTGCCACCCAGAAAGGTTAAAAAGAGCAACACCTTTTTCTTTGGACTTCTTTCTGTAGTTTGTTCTGCCCTACACAGATTTGAACTCATGAGACTGTGACCTAGACAAGCTTCTGTGCACTCTCACAGCTCAGGTAAAATGTCTCCAGGAAACCCAAAAGGGAGACAGTGCAGAAGAATGACGGCCTGGATTGGGTAGACAACTCACCCTGTAGTAGGAAAAAAATAAGAAGAGCTTGCCCTTTCAGACACTCATTCCCTATACAGCCACACACAGCAGACAATACACAGACAGCGTGGAAGAGGTAAATACAATTCTAAATACCATAATTCATTAAAGTGAGTCAAATAAGAAGGTAGACCTGAGCCAGGAGTCACACAATGATGCTGGACGTGGGCATTTCCTACACTAAACCTGTGCTAAGAGAAAGACAAATCACGAAGTAGCTCACCTGAAATGCCATGATGGACACAAACAGATCTGAGGAGGAAAAAAAAAGGCAAGAGAAAATAGGCAAGTTCCTTTGTTCAGCTAAGGAAATCAGACTCCTTCATAGAAATAGTGAAAACAATTTCAATTTGAAATACCACATATCTTGACAGGATTTGAAAATCATTACATATAAGGACGTGGAATATGTTTTTCTCTCCCCATCCTAGAGAGCCTCAGCTCCTATAAAGCTCATGCATGCCGTGGATGCCAACACCTCCAGTTCCCACTTTAAGTCCCCTTCTTCTTTCATACTTTTATAGTTAAAAATATCTAAACCTAGTTGTACTGTCATCCACTTTACAGACTGCAGTGAGTTAGACTTTAGAAAGTTTCAGTGAAGGTGTGAGGACAGACCACAGTCCCATCATCTGATGAAATGCAGTGCAATGAAATATCTCCAAACATGCCTGAATGGCTGCTGTTCCCTGCCAAAGCCTAGCCTGCTAAAATACACATAGCATGTACATTTTTTGGAAACCTGTAAGATTTGTTTTGAATAACATCAAAATTATCTTTAACTGAAAAGGCAACCTATGGAATGGGAGAAAATGTTTGCAAATCTGTTATCTGGTATGGAGTTAATATCAAGAACATATATAGAACTCCTACAAGTGAACAAAAACACAGTTTGATTTTAAAATGGGCAAAGGATTCAAATAGACATTTCATCAAAGATAACATATAATTAGCCAGCAAGAATATGAAAACATGCTCAATATCACTAATCATCAGAGAAATGCAAATTGAAACCACAGTGAAATATCACTTCATATCCAATAAGGATGGCTACTATATATATATATATATGTATATGTGTGTGTGTGTGTATATATATATATATATATATATATAAAAAACAGAAAATAAGTGTTAGCAAGGATATGGAAAAATTTGAACTTTTGGATGCTGCTGATAGAATTTTAAGATGGTGCAACCACTAGGGAAAAGAGTATGGAGTTTCCTTTAAAAATTAAAAATACAACTATACCACATGATCAAAATCCCATGCCTGGGTAATTCAAAAGCATGGAGAAACAGGTCTGAAAGAGATATCTGCACACCCATATTCCCAGCAGCACTATTCACAATACCCAAGAAGTGGAAGCAACCCAAATGTCCAAATGAATGAATGGATAAAATGTGGTTTATACATACAATGGAATATTTTTCAGCCTTTAAAAAGGACATTCAAACAGATGCTAACACATGGATGAGCCTCAAGGACATTATGCTATGTGAAATAAGCAAAACACAAAAGAACAAATCTGTCTGATTCCTTATATGAGGTCTCTAGAATAGTCGAATTCATAAAGACAAAGTAGAATGATGGTTGCCAGGGACTGAGTGGAGTGGGAAGTTGTTTAATGGGCATGGACTTTCAGTTTTGTAAAAATGAAACATTTCTGGAGATCTGTTTCCCAACAGTGTAAATACACTTAACACTACTGAGCTGCTCACTTAAAACATAAAATTTACCATCCTTACCCATTTTTATCACAGTTTTTATAGCTTTTAAAATTATCTTTAAAAACATTCCAAGAAATAATTTTCACAGAAAATGTTCATGGTTCCCACCACAACAGACAGATGTAGCTCTTCAGTTAGGCATGTTTGCTCATGGTACTTTCTGTTAGTTTAGTACATTTGTGAAACTTCAATTTCACTTAAACACTGAAACCATCAAAACATTAGATTGCCTTCTACACATCACACAAAAACATCAAAGATTATCATCGGTTAAAATGCTTAACACATACCTGCTGAGATTTCATGTTATGCTTGGTGCTCAGTACATTAAAATGAAGATAACATAGTCCTTATGTTCAGGACCTCACAATCCACTCACAGATAATCGTAACACCATAAATGCAAAGCAAATGAATATGTAAGGTGAGAAGTTCAATGATAAAAGTACACAAGCAACATGAGATGATGATGATGAATTGTGAGACCACACAATGAAAGCTTTAGAGAGGAACTAAAGTCAATAGAATTTACCAGGCAGATAGGAGAAAAGGAAGACAGATATAGAGATTCTAACAGAAAGTAAATCAATAGATGAATAATACATACATTGTTCGAGGAACCACAGATCTTTCAAGTATTCCTGGAACTTTTAGTGCAAGAGGGAAAAAGAAAAAAAAGAAAGAAAGAAATTGGCAACAAAAAAGTAGAGACCAGGTAATGGGGGCATTGTAACTTACTGGGACTTCATATGGTTGGTAAGGGAAACTTTGTTGAGTTTTCATCAGGATACAGAGTATAAGATCAAATTTCTCTTCTAGAAAAACCATACTAGTAACAGTGTAGATTATAGTTTGGGGAAGGTAAGACCATGAAAGAGAAGACATCAATTAGAATGAAACATTCTAGATTAAGGTACTGAAAAACTGACTGAAGGCAAATGAGCATGTAGCCCAGGGAGGAAACGTGAGAACTATTTATATAGTTTGCAGGATATGATGTTTCATTTGGCATGCTGGATAAAGTAAAAAAAAAAATCTAGGATGCCTCATTGATTTTCAATTTCAGTACCTTCCTCAGATAAAAGTAAGAGAGAAGTAGCTTTGGAGAATGAGGAAGAAGAAATATTGGTAGTTGAGGAATAATCAAATAATATATTGAGTTCGGGCATCTTGCATAGATTCCTGTGGAGCATAGAGATAAAGTTGTGCACAAAGCAGATGAATGCCTGGCTCTGAACGTGAAGGGCAAGACTGGGCCTGGGGACAGAGATCTGAGATTTGTACACACAAGCCATAATAATGGATGTCACTCCTTAGGGAGCAGAGGTAAAACAGATCAAAAAGTACAGAGAAATACGTACCTCAGGAATGCAACCAATTTAAAGGAGTCAAAAAAGAGAACACCTAGCAAAGAGACTCTAAAAATATGCAAACAAAATAATGTAGAGTCCCCAATGTTATAAAAAATTCTTAATAAATCAAAGCATAATTAATTTGCTGTAATAATATGAATCTCTTCTCATAGTTTACATCCTCAGAATGTTAAGTATATATGTAGATAAATAGTATATAAAGTGCAATACAATCTAGACATTATGGTAGCTTCAATTATTTCACATCACTTTGGTGACATTCAACATAATCCTGCCTGTCTCCCATATTAGTATGTACTTAGGCATAAACAGAATATTCTCTGGAATTTACAGTTCTCACCTTCCTCCCATTGTACTCTTTGGACACATTTCCTCCTCAACATCACTAAATTATGCTCTTTCCATAGTTCTATTCTCATCTATTGGCTAGCTACCCTGAAAACTAATTAAAGCTAAGGCATCCGTGGATGATAATGGTTTAAATCAATATGTGTTTTTGTTTCTTCACAGGAATTTGCCATGTCTTAACACAAAGGAATGATTGATACTGTTTTGCAAATTACCATAATGCTATTAACCTCCAAGCACTCTAACTGGCAAGCTCTTCTAGAAATTACAGAACAGAAAGGTGCATTGATCACATTCAGATGCTTACCTCACACACAGTGGAGAGAGGAGGAAAAACATGGGCCAAGTTAACACTTTGCATATAAGTGTAAGCTGGATAAAGCCACAGCACCTATATCCCAGGCCATGCAATGATCTTATGTACAGATGTTCTGTTCTTTCTACCACATCGGCCTTCTCTCCTGATGTGTTTATGAAGACCACAGTCAACATTCACACAAGGGGGAATGCCTGGAAACAACACACACTTGGCTCTACTGGAGGGCACAATGTCAAGTGTGCCAGATCACAGCTGTGTATCTTGAAGAGAAGCTACAGATTTATATGAGTTTCCTGGACAGAAGACAGGTGGATATAGGTGGAACCAAGATAGACTTTTTTTGTTTTCAAGACAAATACAATTTACTTTTATTCTACATGGTAGTACATCTTTTCTATCTTAAACATACTGTACATGAATATTTTTAAATAAGCAACAATCTGATAAAACTATTCTAGGATGGTTCATAACCAATTATATTTGTCTTCAATATGTAAAATGTTTAAAAAATGAAAGACATACTTGAACAGGAAAAATGACAAGTCATATAAAGTAGTACTCTTAATGGTTGCTATGAATGGGTGATCAATTTAAGATTTCATGAATACTGACAGCTTCAGGACCATCATGCATATTTGCATACCTTTAATATTAGCTACCTCTGGGTCCTTCCATCTCCTATCTGTATTCAGAATATAGACTGTTATTTTATCTCTCACCTAACATGTCTCATAGCTAATTAACTTATGAGCTTAACTCATCTTACAAATTCTGTTTACATCTCACATGTTACTTACACATTCAGTTATCTATACCTGACACAGCTTACGAATTTCAACTGTTTGCAACTGATTCAGTTTAACCTAAAGAATGAGCTTTTTAGTAGTTTGTATCATACCACATATTCTCTCAATTTATAGAATAATTGTAGATTCTTAGTTAAGGTGGCAAAAACTCATTACAACTGAATACCAATGAAATTTCTGGGCATGTCATAGGCCATTGGAAGACATATTTTAAGAAAAGAAATCTTTATAGATTTCCATGCAATCACATTTCATAGACAACTGCTTACTGTTTGAGGACAAGTACCTCAAATATTCCGAAACAATACATCTCAAAGACATTGCTTAAACACAATGCTGGAATATCCCCAGTTGCTAGTAATTTTTCCAGTAGGAACTTCCAAATACTATTGAGATAGTTATTTCATCAAATTTCTAAAGAATATAAAGAATGAGTAGAAATGGTGACCCATGTTTTTCTTTATATACTAAAATAATTCAACTGACCTTTTTGATTATTATGAGTAAGTTTAATTCAGAAGATTTGAAATAATTTTTTCTAGGAATTCTTATTCAAAACAAGAACCACCCATCGCAGTTGTATGTAAAGATCTTAGCGACATTAGTTTGCTTTGTGACTAACAGTATTTGTAGACAAATTCCTTGTGCTTCAAGTATGTATTAATTTGTTTATTTAGTATAAAAATTGCCTAAAGAACAATAGCCTAAGTTTTGTTTTTTGGTTTTTTTCCAGTCAAAGGATGTCTGAAAAGAATGTAGTAAAACAAACAGTCCATGTTGGTCATGTTTTATACCTTGTATGTGCCAAGTTTTGTGCTAATTAAAATTTCAAGATATCAGATTTTAAAAACAGTGCCATCACATACCCAAAACATATTTATTTAGGGGAATTAGCAAGTAGTATTTTAAAATTAATTTGATTCCAAGTAAAGTAGGAACTTTTTCCTGTATTTTCAACAAGTATTTCATCCAACTGAAAAGAAAGTGAAGACCTTGCAATTAAAACTACTAGAAGACAGCATAGAATAAAAGCCTTCAGACATTGGCCTTGGAAATTATTTCTTTATATGACACCAAAATCAAAGGAACCAAAAGCAAAAATATAAAAATGGGATTACACCAAACCAAAAAGCTTCTGCACAGCAAAGAAAACAATCAACAAAACGAGAAGGCATCCTATGGGGTAAGAAAAAAATATTTGTAAACCATGTCTCTGATAAAGGGTTAGTATCCAAAATAGAGAAGCTAATATAGCTCAACTTCAAAAACTAAATAACCCAATGCAATTAAAACATGGATGTAGGACTTGAATATTTCTCAAACAAAGACACACAAACCACAGGTATACAAAAGATGCTCAACTTCACTAATCAGGGAAATGTAAATCAAAATCATAATGAAGTGTCACCTCACACTTTTTAAGATGGCTATGATCAAAAAGATAACAAGTGTTGGAAAGTATGTGGAGAAAAAGGAACCCTGTACACTGTTGGTGGGAATGTAAATTGGTGCAGCCGCTACGGAAAACAGCAGGACAGTTCCTCAAAAAATTAGAAACTGAATCACTTTATGATCCAAAAATCTCACTTTTGGGTATACATCCAAAGGAAATGTAATCAGTTTCTCAAAGAAATACCTGCACTCCCATGTTCACTGCAGTATCATTCACAATAGCCAAGAGATGGAAGCAACTTATATTTCCATTAACAAATAAGTGAAAAAAGAGAATGTGGTGCATATGCACAATGGAATATTCAGTCATGAGAAAGGAGAAGACCCTGCCACTTGCAACAATGTACACGAGCCCAGAGGACTCTGTGCTCAGTGAGACAAGCCAGACACAGAAGGACAAATACGCTATTACGCACTTCTATGCAGAATCTGGGAGTCAAACTCTCAGAAGCAGAGACTAGAATAGCAGTTGTCAGAGGCTGGGGACAATGGGATGATGTTGGTTAAAATACAAAGTTTGCCTGTTAAATGAGTACCACTGGAGGTCTAATGCACAGCATGGTTACTACAGTTAACAATAGTGTACTGGATACTCGAAATCTGCAGAGAGTAGATCTAAAATGTTCTCACCACAAAAAAACAAAACTGTGAAGTGGATGTTAATTAGCTTAATTGTGGTGACTTCACAATGTATGTAAGTATCAAAACATCAAGTTGTATACCTTATAGATATTTTTGCCAACTGTACATAAAAAAACTTTTTTAAAATGTTATCAGAGACATATTATGTGGAAGAAGCAATTTCTGACCAATACCTAAAAACCATTATCATCGTTTTTTTGGTTAAAATAAAAATGAAACATCCTATTGTGTGTTTATCAATATCTATAACTGCACATTAAAAAGAGCAAATTTTAACTGCAGAGAAAGAAGTGAATTAAAAAATTATGTGAACCCCCCATAAAGTTATATTCTACAAACTTTTAAAAATCACATTTACCAAGAATGTGTCAAATTCTCTACTTTAAAAATAAAAAGCATTTGCTTTAAACAATTTTGTCTCTGCCAAAAATAAACATACTGATAAGTTTATTTGGGAGTCACAGCTGATTTACATTATGAAGAAATCTGAAAGTGTGCTCAAGGTGAAAACCCAGAGGCACCCAACTGAAGTCAGTGAGGCATGACAACTACAGATTGCGGATATGTCATCATAAAATCAAAGTGACAAGGGGATATGAGCACAAATGTAAAATGATAGTCATACGGTTACAAGGGCACATGAAATCCTCACAGGATGAAGGTGAACATTCAAAGGTCATTCACCAACCCCAACTTCACAGATCAGTCTTTAATACTGATAGACCCAAGAAAGTCTAGAAATCAAGATTTACATAGCAAAAGTAAAATATGGGTAACAGTACTCTCAAGGTCACATGAAACATATCAGAAAGGAATGAAACTATCATTTTTACGACCCAGAGTCAACTTTGAGTACTGTATATTCTTAAACTCTATGCTAGGTTAGTGTCTGGTTAGGTGACTTTCCTTCTAAATACACCATGTAACTTAGAAGTACACAATAAAGCATGAAATTTACAGTTTTCCAGCTCATATTTCAAATTTTATGTCTCAAAAGTGGCCAGTAAGGTGTGGTTTCATCATAAAAATCTGTAAGTACTAAAGACTGAAAAATTACCACACACATGCAGCTAGTTTAATTTACTTGAAGACATACTAATACTGGATCTAACATTACCAAAGCAGCAGGCCCAGCACAGGTGAACACGGAAATGAGGACAGCCCTCGGTTTTCTACAAGCCTGCAGACAAGTGGGAACAAAAGGGCACATGGACTGGGAGCATCTTCGATATGAAAATTGTCAGCCCTCCATTTCTGAAACTTGACGTTGATGTTTTATATATTTTCTAATTTAAAGGCCCGTCCCAAGGGCCAGTCTGCTAAGAGGGCTTAGCAGACTGGCCCTTGGGACGGGCCTTTAAATTAGATGATATGTGGGTAAAGAATAAAATTAGATGATAATGTGGGTAAAGAATAAAATTCCCTTCAACTGAATGCTTGTTATAGAGGCTTACTCTGCTAGTGAGATGGACAGTTCATATTCAGGTATCTAAAAAGACTCTTTAAAAATATGTCCAGAATTTCTAAAAGGTTAGAATGTTTTCTAACATGCTACAGAATCAGCACATAATGCTGAATAAGCATGAAAGTAGTAGGTGCTATTTTGATGGTGAGACAAAAAAAAAAAAGGAAAATCTGCACATCATCTTTAGATTTGTTCTAAAGAAATCACCAAGAGCAGAGTAAAGTTAGAAAGGAATGTCAGAAGTAATGGGGTGATTTCCTTATAACGAAGTACAATCTCATATAATTTGAATCAATTAATAGCTAAAGTGGAAATTGGAGGCTTTGTGGCCAGCAGGGAAATGTGGGAAAATGTCTTATTGATCCAACGAGAGTTTCTCATCCAGATGAGATGAATGCACTGATACTCCAGAGGATACTGTGGGTTTTTTTAAATTTCTGTACCTATCTCATTTGATAAGACTGACATATAAAAGCTTGGTGACAACAGTAATGATTACCTTTTTGTCTTGTTTTAGCTTGTCTCTTTCACAAATTTTTTTCAAAAAAAAAATAAAGCTTTGAACCCTAAATGTATACAACTAATCTAATCACCATATATACAAAAGGTGGAACTCTACCTCTGACGTTCTTCTGTCATAGGCTTTAATTTATTCAAGAACAAGGTTAAAGATACAGGAGTTTATCATCAAGTTATGTCTGTTTTGGTAAATGGCTTCAGCTTCCTTAGGAAAAAAAAAAATGTCAGACTCGGTAAATAGTCTTGAAAGCCATTTCTAATTCGTACAAGAACAAAACACCTCCTTTTCCATTATTTCATTTGAAGAGAATTTCTTCTGAAGTAATGATGGAGTTTTTAGACTTAATTCTTTCGTGCTGCAGAATACCAAATCTTCCATCTACCAGCCATCAGGATCTATATCGTGTTTAATACAACTTGCATTATTAAGTCTAGAGGTTCACAGGCTTTCTAGTCAAATGGTATCAAAACCTAATAAAAGACAGTTTTCTAGAGTGAAAGTACCAACGATGTGAGAATTGATTTCTCCCCACAAGACGATCCCAGTACAACACAGGAGACACTTGAATCCCACTCGCTGCGCAAAGAAACCTCCTAATGTGATTTTAGTGAGAATGAAAACTATACATCAAATGTTTTTTTAACTAATTACACCTTTGATATCATTTGTTTTGCCTTTTATATGTCAGAAAATAAGCATTAACCCATTTTTATATATTTGGGTTTTTTACTTTTTTTAAAAGAACTTTAGCATTATTTGTAAATAGACATTAAGTTTAAAGACTAAAGGTAAATAAAAAGTCCTCTATTAACAGTAGGAAAAAATGAGGGGTATGTTCCCATGAAATCCTTTAGTTCAGAAAGAAAATCGAATCATTGTTATTTGATAGGCATGTGGATATGGTATATAATCCATAATAATTTTGATTGGGAAATACATAGATCATACCACATTGTCTTAAAATATCTTTAGCTTCTTGTATTCCCTAACATTAACCCAGTCCTTGATGGGGAGGCAGCTATGTGAATCTGTCACCTATTAGCCCAGCTTTGCCAGGAGTTACATTTAGGCTTTTAAGTACTTCACAGAGGCCTTTGAAACTATGTGCCTTCAACCCTCACAGGAACTCAGTTAGTGCAGACTTTTGAAATCAGTCCCACTGTCTTATCCTATGGTGGGAAGGGGAGAAACTAAGCAAAGAGGGATTGATTCTGCCTCTTTCCCTGGGAAAGTGGCCCAGAAGGAAGCTCAGAGGTGACTAGATAGCCCTAAAGTCACCCTGTTTTCAGAATAAATGTTGGGAAAGGTAAAGTGGGGTCACACATTGGAGACAGAACTTAATCTGCCCCAAGCAAGCACAAGGAACAGAGTTCAGTTAACAATCCTCTTTCAGGAATGGAAGAGATCTGAGATTATAACTGTTCCCTGGGAAAAATTACTTCATATGAAGTGCAATACATTAGCAATAATCATTGAGTTCTATTTGAAGTTTAGGATTTCTTAGCATAACACTTGGAATCGTTAATTGAATCCAGAGTTTAGTCATGTGTCTTTCTTTGTATATTATTTAAACACAAAGTCTTTTATACAAACTCCATCCACAAGGGAGTGGCAAAATTTCATTAGTGAAATACGTTTTTTATTGAGGTCCACTTAGGTACAGTGGTGCATAGTATTAAGTCATAATGCTGAAGTTATTAGATCTTAGCAGATAGCATAATTAGGTATCTGTTTAAGTAGGAGACAAGTGAGAATTTATAAACTAAGATAAAATATGCATTACACAATTAAGGTATGTAACATTCTTTTCTGGAAACAAAAGCAAACAGTTTTTCATGGCTCTAATGTCATTTTGAAAGCACCATGTTTCTCTGGGGCCATCAATAAAGGTACTGCATCCATCTTTGTCAATTTCTTAGAAGAGCCATTAGTGAAATGTCACCTTCTGAGATCCTTACACCTTGAATACAGAAAGTTTTTCCTTTTAAAACAGCAACCATAAAACACCTGATAACACTGCACATTAGAATTGTGCAACGATTCTAGAAACACAAAACATTAGAAAAAAAAATCTCAAATGACCATGGAATCCATGTTATGTTGATCAGCATTATGTATTGCAGAATACTTCAATTATTCTTCCCCTACTTAAAACTACCTCTGGAATATTATACTACAGAAATGCAACTAAGAGAGAATGAGATTCAAATGAGAGAATGCCACAGTACTTTTTCAACTTTATTTAGGAATTAATTCTCTATCACTCTATAAAATTGGGGATTTTCGAAATGAAAAAGATCTTACAATCATACCATTCCCCATAATTCTGTATAACTGGAGAGTAAGATCTGGTGTTAAATTACTTTGTCTGAGGCAACTATAGCAAAGCCCAGATGTCTGGTTACCCAAACACTTTGGTGGCTGAATCACATTACCTACAAGAGATGAGGCTAAAGTCACTACTGCATGCATTGGAAGCAGAGCTGTCTAATGCCTAACATCACTTCCAGTTACAGGACTCTGAAACTACAACAATTAGAGATAGTAATCAAATTTAGTTCTCAGATAAAAATATACCCTTTCAAAATATTTTCAACAATTTGCTGAATTCCAAATATTTGTTTTTTTAAAAAGGCATAAAACATAGCAATAGCAGATTCATGGTTTTGTTCATCGAACAAAAATTTACTTTTATTAAATGTTTTGTCTTAGTCCCTTGATAACCATTACTTGCATGTCTCTAAGGAATTCAAAATACATAGCAGCAACCACTTAGTTCATTTAGTAAAGCCAGCCATTAATTCAACATAGATGTCTTAAGTCCTGCTAGGTGACAGGAACACTGGACACAAAGATAAATGAGATAGAGTTCCCATCCTCAAGACTATTATCTCACTGGAGGTGAGACATGAAAACAAAGAGTACAAGTGCTCACATTCATCCCTTACATTTTTAATTATATGTCTAATTTTGCAAGTCTAAGGAAGATTGGAAGAGGAAATGGAAAATAAGTTCCAATATATTGTTTCACTTTCAGCAGATGTCTCACTTATGAATAAATATAAGCACTTCCAACTGTGTGAACTAATCTGTGTTTGAAATCTGTATTAGTTTCCTATTGCTGCTATAACATTCTGCTACAAGTTTAGTGACTTAAAACATGAATTTATTCTTATAGTCTGGAAGCTGTAAGTCTAGAATCAGTTTCACTTGTGTCAAAATCTAAGCGTCATCTGTGCCCGTTCTTTCGGGGGGCAGGTCTCCCTGCCTCTTTCAGCTCCTAGAGGCTGCCTATAATCCTAAGGGCCCTTGCTCCAAACTGGAAGCCAGCTGAATAGCAATTTCTCTTCCTTCTGGACTGATTTCACTGTTTTCTCTGAACCTGATCCTCCTACTCTACTCTTGTAAGGATCTGTGTGATTACGTTGGACTGATCCAGATGACCTATTATTTCCTCATCTCAATATCCTTAATCACATCTGCAGAATCCCTCTTTCCATGTGAAGGAACCATTATTCAGCCTACCAGATACAGGGATAATTTCTTAAATATATCAAAATGTATGCAGCTTCATTCATCTTCTGGAATTCTACCATGTCATATTTTCTTACATGCCAGCCCTGGGCCTTCATGTAATCTAGAGAATTATGCTAATTAGATATGGATGCCAAATTTCTGCAAAATGAGACAGATGGTCTGGACTATTAATAATATAAAGGACTATACTACTGGTATTTATATAATGGACTGTATTAATAACAGCATTGTTTGGGTAAATGGCCCATAATAGCTCTTCAAACTCTACCAACACATTAGCTGATTCTCATGTTACCATGCTCATTTTGGTTTTGAACTGAAATTGCAGGTTGACTTCCAGTTCCAATTTTTTGAAAAGTGTGTCTCCTTTCCATGAAAGACATCTAGTGTTAAGATTTAACAAATATATGTAAACATATTAAATATGAAATATGTATATGTATTTGTGCTTGGGTTGAAATGGTTTGACTATTCTGAAGGAAATGCATAATTACTGTACTGATGACATCCAGGGTTATGAGTTTACTATTGCTTAAAGTCTCTGTAATTCCTTTATTATTGAGGTTGAGTAATTCTCTTGATAGTTTAAATTAATGAACTGCTGTAGAGCTCTAATTGATGGCATTCTCACATTTCTTCCTAAACCATTATTATGTGTCTGTGGAGGCTTATAAACTTTGGCCATTCCATGGCATCCTGGCATCTTGACACGGATGATCTCAAATAACTTTTCGATGTCCAATTTTCTGAGTCTAAGGAAGACTGAGAAGAGGGACTGGCAAGCAGCTTCCAATCTACTGTTCACTTTTAGCAGGTGTCTCAGTTTGAATGGAGGATCCTTGGATTGTTGAGGCTTCATTCTTATCCCCTCTCCCCAGTGGACAGCAGCATGTACTACATGAGTATCTTCTCTCAGAAAAGGAAACATAGAGCGTACCTATACTGCAAGATACTGATTAAGCATCTTATAGATTTATGCATTCAACACACACCTGCTGAATTCACGAGTGAAAATGTGTTTGCAAGTTGCTAAGGATACAAAGTAAAATAAACCACCTTTCCTTGGAGAAATCCAGGTCTATTGAAAAAGGACAAGTCAGCTGTGACTTCAGTACAATTATTGTTTCAATAGAGGTAAACAAGGGTATATTATAGATGTATCAGAAGACAGCCTCTAAATCCAATTTTTAAAAAGGGAATTTCTTCTTGGGGAATTGAATTTTGAAGGATAAGCAGGAATGAGCTAAATGAGTAAACAGGAAAAAGGCATTTTAAGAAAAAAGCACAGCATAGAAACAGCATGGTTGGTGAAGAGGCATGACGAGGTCCTTGATGAATCAAGGAGAGTCCCACATAGGTGGAGATGAGGGAGCTTTTAGGGAGGAGTAGCTAGGCAATAAATGATCTTGCTCTAAATCAAGAATTAAGTGTTTTATCTTATGAGCTCCCCTGGGTCCCTAAAAGACTAAAAGCACAGTACTAGCATGACCCAATTCAAATGTCAGAAGCACCTCCGGAGTGGGCACAGCTTATTTGAACATCAGGTCTTCCCTGAACTTCTATGGACTATGAGGTGTCCCTGAGAACTGATCTATACGATCTAACAGCTTCATGGGATCTACTGCCATGCAGGTCCCACCAATGCATAGCCCCCAAAAAGGAGAGAGACAATTGAAATGAAGGTCCGTGTCTTCATTCCTCTGGCCCCGTACAGCTGACTGTGCCTGGTCGGACACGTTCTCAAGCACAGTAAGCCTCGTGGAGGAGGCTCTCTTGGCGGAACGGCCTCCTGCACTGGCGCTGGGGTGCTGCAGTGTCTCGGAGGTTCCACACGCCCTGCCTGCAGCAGTCTGAATGGCTCCCTGATTAGACTCTGCTGTGATTCTCCCAAACCAATGATCCGCGTTCCCTCTACCCAAATCCTCTCTGATGCCATTTTATTCTCATAACACAGTGAGGCCAAAATCATTTCCACATTTTCAGGTGAGGAAACAAATTCTAAGCAGCCAGGAATGAATGTCCCTCTCTGCATAGAACGTCACTGCCCTTCCCCACGGAGCCCAGGCATGAGCCCCTTCATGACGAGGGCAAGCCTGACAGGTCTTCAGGGTAGAGTCTGAAAGATCATGTCCCAATATTTTCTGCCTTTCCACCCTTTACCAGGGAAACCTGGTGGGTTTGCAAAAAATATGTGACCTTCTGTGCATGTCTGTCTTGCTTCCAAAAGCTGCTGAATGAGCCAGCGCCTTCCCACCTTCAGAGTGAATGAATCTTCAGCTCTACCCTCACCACAGCAAGGCGACAGTGACAATCACTCCAGTTTGCAAGACCTCTGTTACACACTATATGTGTTATATTAAAGCGTTTTTCTGGTATAGAGTATGTACCTTAAGTAAAATTCCTCCAAAAGAATCATTAACTTCATTGAAGGGAAAGACTAACTTTTCTCAATTTTATATAAATGTTAGTGCAGTATCTGATGAGCACCTCTAATCAGAAGTATTTAACAAATGCTAAATAATCCCATGACAATTTTCAAGCAAAACTCAGATGGTGAGGGTTTGTCTTTTAACCAAAGAGTTTAAGCTTATTTGTCTACATGATGATTTTTCATATTATTCCATCATATGGAATAGGGCATTGATATCTTAGGAAAGCAACAGATGCAACATGCCAAGACTGTTTTTTTAACCAGGTGATTTATACCAAGAGCGCTGGCCTTTCTGTCAGGGTCTAACTTGCTCCTCTATCCCTGTCTTCTAACCTGAACTCTTGGTATTATTGATAAAGTCTTCAAACATATGATGTGTGAAAGTCACAAGCAGACTAAAACCCTTAAAAACAGACACGATGACACCTAGTGGTCCCAAGAAAATGCATTTGCTTGAAGCTAAGTAGATTCAATGAATGTGCATAGAAAATAACAGAAAATTGAAGGATTTCAAGCTTAAACATTAAAGTATGTCTGTTTGCTTCCCGAGTATATACGTACTTCACTCATTTGACTTTACATTCCAGAGGGAACAGGATAAATTAATTCCAAAGTGATTTGTCTTCTTACAAATCTTTTGTACGCTGACAGAATACATTTGAACTTTCAGTGTGAAGAAGTAGAAAAGGCATTCTACAAAAAGATTGATGCCATATGAATTAATCAAATATTATTCAACAAGTCATTGCTGACGTATAACCCAAGATTTCAAGGAAGCTCTTTACATTTTTCTATTTTTTTTAATTCCTAGCTAACACAGAACTAAATGAAGTGCTGTACAACCTTTAGTCACATATTACACGTAAATGTAAGAGTCACAAATAAACAAATGCCCATCTTTCCCAAATCTTCAGAGAATTTAAAATGACAAGAGATTAGAAATGCTAAAGTCTTCAGGATATAACTTAGATGGCATCTGTTCTTTAAATTATCAGAGTGCCATCATAAAAAGGACTTGATGTTTAATTTCCCACCTGACATATGAAAATGTCAAACTATACCATAACAGCTACTAAAGATGACCCAAAAATTTGATTCAGCCTTCTGTCTCAAGATGAGTTTGGTTCCAGGTGGATGTAATATCTACTTTATTGCATTGTAAGGAGAAAAGATAAACACAATATTAACTCTCAATTTTATTATAGTCAGCATACCAAAAGGAGATGATGCCTGGTCTTTGCTATATTATTGTAATAATAAAGTAAAACAGTTTTAACTTGAAAATAAAAAACACCTAATATATGTGTAAGCTCTGGTGTGAAGAATGGGAACTGAGTGTCATGGGAGCTGGACCTCATCGTGGCTGTACTTCCCCACTTGCATGACCTCAGGTAACAGATGGACCGATGTGAGCTTCAGATTGCTCACCAGGAATGCTAGAGAGCTTGCCTAGATTGTATTTAAAGTTTCTTCTGCTACTACAGTGACACACTATTAAAGCTGTCAAATCCATAACTAATAAGACTACTTACCCGATTTGCTTCATAACTGTTAAGTTTCAGAAAGTCTTTTTTCTTTAACTTTGTAAGGATATTGTATGCATTAATTACATTTTCTCCTCCAGATATTTAAGCTCATAGGAATAAAAATACTGCTTATCATTTTCAGGGAACACTAAAACAATTCATTAAATTTAAATATGTAACTTTAAGGGGATGACAATGATTTCTGTAAGACTCTCCATGAAGAAAAAAGTGATTTCATTCACTTATAAATTATTTTTTTGAATGACATCATATTACAGTTAATTAAGCAACAGAGAGTTCACTGCATATATTGACACATTTAGGGAAAGGTAGAGAAAAGCACAAATAAACCTTCATTGCATTTGAATTCATCTAAGAGTGAGCTGTGAATCCCACTGCATTACATTTACAGACTCTGATTAATAATATACCTCTATTAAGTTTCTGGCTTCTGCTGGGAATTATAAATCAAACATGACCTAACTTCTTGTTCCTATATTTTTACTAAGATAATCTTGAAAAAACCCTATTTTTGCATTCTAATACATTCCCTGTAGGAAGAAGGCATAAACACATTTTTTGAGGAAAGGCAATCAGTTCTCCAATCATTTAGTAAAGGCAGAAGGTTCCTGCTATTTATTTCATTCTAGCCCTCCATCACCAGCAATATCACAGAATCTGAAACATAATATGTGCCACTCTCGTTTTAGAGCAGAAAGGCCTTAGAAGAAATTATGAAAATCTGCATATATTGTCATAATATTTTACTCTTAGTTCAAGAGTTTGCACTTTATAAGCTCACATCTCAGTATAAGCAATGTAAGCAACCTTTCATATTTCACTATAATTCAAATATAAATATTTAGAAGAATGAAATTTGATTTTTTCAAATATTATATTAAATCCCAAAGAATAAATCAAGACAGTTTATGCATATTAATGAGTTTCAAACAATACATCTCTCAGTTTCAATTTAGGGAACATTAATAGCTGCTTAAATATATGAACATAAAACATACAAATATGTACAAATTTCAATGCATGATGCTAAAAGGCTCTATTTCATTGAGTTGTTAATGACAGTATAAATAAAAAGAACAAGGATAGAGTATATTATACTTTCACTAAAATGCCAAAATGCAAATATATCTTTTTAATAAGTTAAAATGGGAATCAGCTTATTACTTGCAATAAAGTTGCTGACAAGCCTATTTACCCTAAAGTATTATTAAGGATTGATACTTTGAGTTATCCAATCCAGGACTGTTTTCTAGCTCTTCAATCCAAGGCTATTTTCTAGCTCTTATTCACTCTCAAAATTTTCCTTTGAAACAACAATCTGGACACAGCATTATGTCCATGTTACCAAAAGCTCAAGCAACAGTACAGTATACCAGTCAGAAATGAGTTCTGAAAATACTTTTAAACAAAGTACTAAAATGTGATTAAAGTCACATTTTTTAATATATTTGATCCATCTACATCCAACATGAACCTTTTTGTCTCAATCTACATAGACTTCTTGTAAATTATCGCTAGGCATCTGATTCACTGATTAAGCTATGAAAAGCTACAATATTAGAACAACTGTAGAAAAATGTGGAAACAAAATACAAAGAAAAAAATGTCTGTATTTTGAACCCAAAACAACTTCTGAGAATTTTAAGGTTACATAAGGGAAGCACTTATTTTACAAAAGTCTAATTATTTGTTGTTAACACCACTCTGACACAATCATTAGTGGTTTTGCTATCAAGACAAACAGGTAGACGCAAATGCTGCAACTTCAGTTTCTAGAAATGATTCCCAAAACCAGCCAACTGTAAATCTCAACCACAAAGTATTATGACTACAAATATCTTCCCATTCGTTACTGTCTGAAAAGTTCTGCCCCATGTAACCACCCCGAGAGCACCACCATGATTCTCCCACTGATCTGCTTCTGGGCCAAGACAGGATTCTCTCTCTCTCTGGGACTATGTTTTATCTACAGAATGAGAATGTCATACAGAATTATCCAGAAGAGTTACTACCGACTAATTCATGACTACAGAGCCCTTCTCAGCTGCTCTACGTTTTTCCTAGGGAATGCAGCCAGAGGCAATTTTACCTTCTTCAACAGTCTTATAGAAACCCTGCAAGATTTTAAACACAGTATTTTTCTAAGTTTTATTTCTTCCAACTATCTGTAATGACTGGTTGTTTCACATTTCTAAAATGCAAAATATTGTACCATCAAAAACTTTTCCCTGGTTTCATAAGGACAGAAGGTTTCCAGAAATTGAGGGTATTAAAAAATCACATGAGATAATTCTTCAGTTAAATATTACGAGCTAACTATTGAAACTAAAAAAACACAGCCCTAAGCAGGTTTGGCTTTGCATTTTTTTGGCATCTTCTCTTCTGTGTGCTTCATCACTATAATCAATTCTGAAGAGCAGAATGCTGTGCAGCAAAGGCCAAGCTAACCTGAATGGTCGATGGCTTGTGGGACTTGGATGTCAAATATTCTCAAGTTAGTAACATTTACAAAACTGTATTACCTATGTATTTTTAAAAATTTGTCATTAAGCAGTCTGCCTCAAATTGCAAACTTCAAAATTTTTTGGAAGTCAAAAATTAGAAAAAAATAAGGAAAAAAATAATGATTAAGGCTTTCTCTATTTCATTTAAAAAATGAGAACATTTGTCACTTGGCAGTAATGAAGATGTAGTTGGGGCAAAAAATTAAAAAGTACCTGAATTTATTTGTAGAGTATGTATACTATGCAATATATTCAGTTTTATAATAAATTGTACACTTCTGTGTGGATATGAGGTTGTCTGAGATTACTGGAATTCAGAGAAGATATTTAAAATGTAAAAAGGAAGATTGAGAGTTTAAAGGCTATAGGTCCTGCAGGGCAGAGATTCTGCCTAACACCTTTCTGTTTCTGTTGAGGATATTTCTATCAGTAGCAGACCTGAAGTGCATAGTGTTTTAAATACAGTCAGAGATTCAAGTTTATAATTTGTTTTTTTTTTAAAAGTAGGCATTAGAGTTACTTTTGCTTTGCAGAGATAATGGTATTGCCCATATGTCAAACTGGGAAAATAGAAAATAACACTAGTATTCACTGAAGATCTACCCCACATCAGACAACGTCAGGGACCTTGATGCACATGGTCACATACCGTCCTCCCCCATTTCTACGCCCTCCTGCAGACAGGGGGCTTTCTCTCAGGGGGACCCTCAGAACTCTCATCAAAATGGGCAGAATATTCTATCCCTCCCATAAGAGTTCCTCTTTTTTTGCTTAAGCAAACCCTCCCCCCCTTGGCTTCTAGAGTCTGTATTGCAAGTAGAAAGAAGAATGAACACAGCAGGAGGTAATGTCAGTGATAACAAAAAATAGTCTGAAACTTCATTACACAACACCTCACAATTGTGAAGAGTTGAGCACAGGAATTTAACTAGGCTCCCAAGGCGGGATCACAGCAGGACCGTTTTTACAGCCAAACTGTGGTGAAACTAGCATGTAAGCAATATGGTGGGCGAGCCCCAGGCAAGATCTAAGCCTCTCTCACCTCTTCATAAATAAACACTTTTCAATTTATAGTTTGGCATTGGTTGATTTTAAAAGTGTGGAAATGGTTGTTTTCACAATTTCACCCAACTTAACACTTATTTTGGGAAGTGAAGATTTGCCCACTTTTTCACACCACTAAAGCCAGAGGTCCATCTACTGTTCTTTTCCTTTGCTGTTACTTTTCCTTGCTAATAAATAATCAAAATCTGTAAGAAACCTTTTATGGGGAAAGTTTAGGTACTCTGTAAATTATAATTTTTATAACTTATAAAGCACATTTGCCTTTCAGAACAGTAGTTACTAATAAGCATAACAAACTGTTAATTTAATGGCAGTGCAAAAGAATAATCAGTGGCTTATTTACACGATGAGATTATTCGTGTGGTTTGAGTGTTTATGCACGTTTGATGAGGAAGAGCCCACAAAGCCAAAGCCACAGACTGCCCCAAAGTACCTGTATCAGTTTACAAACTTGTTTAGAAATTATCAAAAACCATTATTATAACTCCCCTTTATATATTTATTGGCTATCAAAATGTTTCATCCTAAATTTAAATATACAAATTTCAACTATTAAACTTTTTAAATAAAAATTGCAAGTATTTTTTCTATATGTATCCAGTGGCATTTAAGTAGTCACATATGAACAATTTTGTAGACACACTCTTTAATAATTTGAAATTTTACATCATTTTTTTCTCTCTTTGAACTCTTAATTCCCCACTTCTTACTCCTGAGAATTTTATCCTAATCATATATACGTGTGTTTGTATGTATATATACATATCCTATGCTTATTTTTTAACAGGTGATATCTCTAACAAAATTTTGGATTTTAGATCTCTCATTCCATGTGTTCGCTAACCATCTACAAATACAATCAATGCCTAAGTGAAAAAAAAGTAATAATTTTGCGAACTATATATTACACATTAATTAGAGTTCTATACAATTTATCAAAAATAAATATGAAAATAACTATTAAACAAAATTAAAATTTTACTAAAATATCTCTTAATAGATGACAAAGGCTTTTCTTAATTTCTTGTTTGATATTTATGCAAAGAGACCAGGACTCCATTAGTGAACATTACTTATAGCTAAGAATTAGACACATCTAAGCATTAATTCTACTCTAAATCCTAAGTTTAAAGATGTAAGCATTGAGAACCCTTGCTTATAAAAATTAGGAACTAAAGGACTTTATTACATAAAAAATATGTAAAACTTGCAATTCCTTCTGAGTTAAAAGCCAAAAATTACATGGTAATTCATTATCAAAATTTTTCTCTTTCTATCTAGTACCAGACAGCTCTGTTAAGTGCTTGTAAAACTTTGTTCAAAATAAGCAGTTTCTTAGGACTGACAGGTAAAAAAGTACTTAGTACCC
This sequence comes from Manis pentadactyla, assembly GCF_030020395.1. Lineage (NCBI taxonomy): Eukaryota > Metazoa > Chordata > Mammalia > Pholidota > Manidae > Manis > Manis pentadactyla. Next base: position 152,130,974 of record NC_080024.1, on the reverse strand, counting down.
AGTCATTAAACTCACTCTCCTCAATATTGGGAAAAGCAGTTTGTCTCCATTATAATATCTTTGGTATTATTAGGGCAAAGAACCACAGGGAGATTCAGGACATGCTATAAGCATGGCTCTTTCGTACACTGAGGGAGAACAATTGCAAAACAAGAGGTAGGAAAGTAAAACCAATGTGATGATGGATTATGGGACTCAGTTTCATCAGAAAGAGTTGAGAGAAATGTGTGTGTGTCTATGTATATATATGGAGTTTACAACTACCAATTCCCAGTAACAGACATGTACAGTGATAATAACAAATTTAAAACTGATATACATCAAGTTCTAATTTTACAACGCTAGCCTATAGTAAATCAATTAAACATGAAAATTTTAAACTTTAGTTTACTGTGCACTCTAATCATGACCCTGATATAAAGGACTTAATCAGAAGGAGCACCTACCAGTATAACATTAATCTCTCAGACCTTTAGACACACATCTCTCAGTTAATAAGACATAAGCCATCCTTGAATTACTGGAAAAAAAACTGTGCCACATTCCTGAATGTTTAGGAATCCCCAAACAGGCAGTCTTGGAAGAGGAGATAGCTTCTAAGCAAGACCTTGGGATCAAGATTATGAATGTATGAAGTAGACATCTTCCATCTGAGACACACAGAATAAGATCCAGAAAATTAGAAACCATCACATATTAGTCTTAATGTTTTAATTTTTATGTACCCAACTATTTTCATTTATTGTTGCTTAATACTCTGCATTGTCTTAAAAACTTTAAACTATGAAATTACTATTGACCTTTATTTTTTTTTCCTCTTTTATTGTCTCTGGCTCTGAATGCACTGGGCACTGTTATGGGATCTGTTCACTTGCTTTAACTTGGGAATTTTGGGCTCACAATATAGTGGTAGACTCAAAACTGTGACAAAATCCTTCCCTAATATTTATGTTACAGGGCCAAAATGTACATTCTCTGGAGTCTCAAATACTGCCAGCAACCACTGTACCAAATGACCTAACATATATTCCATTTACAAAAAAAGGGAAAAAATCTGACACTTGTAAGGATTGGAACTAAATCAAAAACTCAATGCAACCATGACACACTGAACTGTGATGACATATTCCCTAACAATATTCTATCTATCTTAGGCAGAAGCATGCAAAAATGGAGAACTAAAAACTGAAATCAACATGCTTTCCTGATCCTTTGTTAGACCTTACTGGACTCACGAATTTTTCATCTCCCAATAAAGCAGTATTAGAATGAATGCAGATAAGCTGGCTGTTTACTCCAGGAAATAATTGCTCTGAGAAAATAACACTATTACTGAAAGAAGACCTTACTCGTCCACGTGAACACTTTGCTGTACTTGCTTCAAAACCTTTCCTATGCCCACCAATCTAAAGCTTTTCTATATTTAATTCTGCCTAATCCCATCCTTCTCCAACCTCAAAGGACTTACCTTAAAAATCACTCCATTCATACCCTAAAGTTTTAATATCCTCCCCCTTGACTTCCCTTTGTGAGATACTAAGATTTTGCCAAAATGATGCTTCCCTATCACACTATATTAGACCAATTGACTTACTTTATCTTGATTAGAAGTTCTTCTGGTGTTTTTAGCAGTAGTTGGCAATATGTACTGACGCGGTAACACTTCTTATAATTACGTATAAAAGTGTGATTTACTTAGATATTGTTATCCAACTATTCATAATTTTTTCAATTTCCCAATCAGACTTTGAATACTATTATCAGGGACTATACCTCATTTAGTTGTTTATAATGCTCCATAATACTTCATCTTAAGAATCTAGTATTCTGAATATTTATTCAACAAATTCATAAATATGATTAAGGGTTTTAATAACATACACAGTCATTACTTTCAATTGCATATATGTGCAAATGTGTAGACAGAGAAGTATGTGTATATAATTTTTAACAGATACACATTCCAAGTATCAGTTATTATATACATGATAAATACTGGAATATATTTTTTATATTTTTACACATGCACAACTTTGAGATTACCTATACATTACTTGTGAGACAACATATATTTTCTAATTTGTAATTTGTTTTCTATTATAGATGCTAGATAAAAAAAAATTCAAATAAACATCTGAATATTTTAACACCAAACACATATAAAAGTAATTTATGCATAAAAGGATATGGCAATGTCATAGTGTTTTACTCAGATACCTAATTATGTGATTATTAGCCATTGAAGGTGAAAATGCCATATAATTTGTCTGAAACTCCAAAACAAAACCTAAGATTATATACATTTATAATTACCTTTCAAAAATAAACATGTTTTCCATATTTACCCTATATACAAAGCTATAAACTACTTCCTTTACAACTTCTCATGATCCTCTGTGCTACAAGATTGTTATAACAATCAACGACTCACATTTGAATGCTCAGATTTAAGTTGGAATCGTTTGTTTTTCTGTACCTGTGAGTTTTAAGCCAGTTAACTTTTTACCCTGAAGAAATAAAATTCAATTTAATATATTTGTGGAAAAAAATCAGTTGAAACCACAAGAAATTCCTAAGAGAGTTCTAAATATTCCTGGAGCATATATCATAGTCCCTAAGCTATGAACAAGTATTAAGATATAGCAGCTTGGTAGAGGCAAGATGCAACCCTTATTCACATCTGTCAGCTAATAGAAGACTAAAATGCTACAGCTGCCAGGGTAAATATTAATCACTCGAAAAAGGAAAATTGTATTAATCTCTTGTGCATGCTATGTTTATATATGAGTGCTATTTATGCACCATATGCTATGCTCTTGCTAAAATAACCCTGCCCTTGATAAGCCATAGGGAAGTTTTGTGATTGAAAAGAAATCATGCATTTATGGGAGTTAAAGCATCAGCATACATTAGAGATAAAGAAAGTCCAGCTTTATTATTAAATGCAGAGAGTCACAAATGTAATTGAAAAATCAAAACTAGCTTCCCTTAAGCAGGATGATAGAGAAGTACAAATATAAAACTACTCAAATAACTAACCTTAATTTTTTACCACAAACAATATAAAGCCAATTATTTGGCATAGCAATGAATTTATTTTTTAGAAAAGTATATATTTGGGGGTAGAGGTTGATTAATTCTGATATCAGCTTGAAATTCTGATGTAAAATATTTAGGAAATCTTTTTCAACAAAAGTAAACAGTATCTGGCATCTTCTGAATAGTACCACCACTGCTCTTAGCTGTGACACGGTCAGCACCTACTCTTCAAAGGACCCCAGGGAGGGGGGGCTGGTCTACCAGCGAAGCCCTCTGGAATCTCCTAGGGAGAAAATCCTCTGCTTCACTGCTACCTGGGTCCAGGATCACCTCGTTCCACCCCTGGATACCTATACACAACCAGCCCCCAAAGGGTTTGGAAACCCTAAGAGCAATGTTGGAAGTGATTTTGGAATATGACCCTCAATATTTTGAACAAATGTTCACTATTTCTTCCTATGGATTCCAAGTACCAGCCTTTTTTTTTTTTTCCTACTAAATACTAAGACACCTGGGGAAGGGAGGAAGGGTTGAGTTCTAGCTAACAACAAAAGAAAGATCAAGTTATTGTCAACTCATTTCCCTAAACTCCCTAAGAAATAAATAGAAGAGAATAAAAGCAATAATGAGACTCAGTGGAAAGGGTCATAAATGGAGTAGAAATTTACTGAGCTGGTGCAGGGTGGTAAAAAGAAGTGGGCAGAAATGCTCCCATGGGAATATCCTGTTGAAGCTGAATAGAGCTTACTATGATAGAGCACTTGGCCTGAAAATGCTAGAGAATGGGGTGCAATTTGGGGTTGAAAACAAAGGGACAAATTCAAAGTACTATATATGGATTTTTAATAACCTCCAATATTACACTTCCACCTCAACAAGCAAAGGAGAATCCAGGTTTCTAATTCCATGTTAAAAAGAAATTACGGTTTCTTCTCTAAAGAATTTGGAAAATATTAGGGAAAAATGCTTCAGACATGATGAGATCCTCCGGAGAATAGCTGCGTTTGTGTCTGATTACCGTGAAGTACAATAGGGGAATTATTCTTCCCACAACCATATGCTCACAGTTCCCGATGAACTCTTCCATGCCTCTGACTTAAACAAGGATCACAAGACCTCATTTGAAATGACAAACAGCAAAAATGAGCATGACAACATAGAAGTCCTTTGCAATTATAAAATATCCCCATTAGATTCCCCATAGGCATGTGCCATATCCCAGACAGAAAACAAGCCCATGTTTAAAAAAATCGTAAATAATCAGACAATATTGCACAGAAAATATAATTATTAAAATGAGAAAATCACTAGTTTTAAAAGATACTATGGAAAATACTTCCCAGAGAGCTGAACAAAACTTCAGTGATAAAATTGTGGAAGATAATTTACATAAACCAAGTTTAACAATTAATAAGCTCCTGTGATAGGACCGTGACACCAGTCATGTTTTGAGAAAGTCTTGAAGACGCTGGGTCTCTTTGTGGAAGTAATTTGGTCAGTTTCATTTCTAAGACTCTAAGTCCTAAAGTTCCATGGGTGTCTATGTGTGGACATTTGCATGTGAAGATGATTCAGTTGGACCTTAGGGGAGGGTATTTGCTCAATAGGCTAACATAACAAAGTACCACGTGGCTTTAAGATAAGAGGAATTCTCTCAGTTCTGGCAGCTATGATTCCAAAATCAAGGTGCTGCTGGAACCATACTCTGAAGGCTCTAATGGCGAGTCTGTCCCATGCCCAGCTCCTGGCATTGTCTTCAATCCTTACTGTTCCCCTGGCTTATAGATGCCTCACTCCCATCTCTGCCCCCAGCACCACGTGGTGTTTGCTGTGTCTGACTGTCTCTTCTCTTCTTATAAGGAGATCTCCTATTTGATTTAGGGCCCACCACTCCAGTATAACCTAAACTTACATTAATTACAACCAATAAGGTCATATTCACAAGCACTAGGGATTAGGACGCCCACATATTTTGGGGGGAGCACACGATTCAATAATGGATCACAGGTGATGTTCACTCCTCTATATACAAGCGATGAAATCATTTCATAACCCAGTATTTAGAGAAACTGAAATATAGACAATTAAAACTTAGAAATCTAAAACTCCCATAGTCACAAAGAGCATCTCAAAGGATATTGTCATGCCTCTGCATTTTGTAAGAAAAATGTGCCTCTCAAAAATACTGCTTCTTTAGGAAAAGAAATTAAAATTGAAACATAAAAATAAAGAAGATCCCCTATTAGATATTACTGCAGGAAACTTGAAGCCTGCCTCACACATAAATATCTACAGAAACAATTGACTTTCATTAACAAAATTACAAATCCTATAAAGTTTAGATGACATAATTGTGAGGAATATTTTACAGCTCCTGATAAGGTAATACACTGCTACTAGAAAGAAGACACAGGGGAAATTTACCTAAACACACTTTTACCAAGCTATGCAAAGAAGCATTATAAAAATCTTAATTCTAATACTTATTAGACCCTGATAAGTAATTGTTAAACTAATTCATTCCCTTTTCAATAGTGGGTGGACTATCTGGTTGACTTCTGTTTAGAGGTGGCCTGGTTAAACCAGGAACAAAAACTGCAATTCCTTTGCTAATGGATTTGTGCTTCTTCCATAAGGAGTCCTGTGAATACAAGAAAAGCCAGGCCTGGAGAGTGGTACCATACTGAGTGTTGGTGGCAGGCTTACCATAATGTTAAGGTACCTTGTCATCTGGTAACACTGAGAAGGTTCAAACGGCCTAAACCCAAGTTTCCCTCCCCATTCGGCTCCTGTGGAAAAGGCCCCCCAGCCAAAGAACCCACCTTATCTTACAGACTTGGTAAAGGTCTGCTCCTGAGTAGGGGTGTCAGTTCCCTACCAGCCTGCAGAACTATTCTAACAAGGACGCTGTTGCTTGTGCCAGTGGGAACCGGGAGTCACACCATCCTCTCGCTACGACTGCTTCCTACAGCCCCTGGTTGGCTGTTCCCTTCCCAAGCATGGCCCTTCATGGCATGTGGTGTCCTGCTCCCCAAGGCTGTGAGTATATGTGACTAATCAAACAGCTGCTGAGCTCATCTGTCCAACGTCAGCTGTCACGTATTCAGCTACCCACATGACCCTAGGGCAGGAATCTCTCTCTCACTCATGGGGTGAAGAGAAGACAATTAAAACATATCTTAAATTAAATGACTACATAAGCAAGCAGTCCCTAGAGTCTTGCAGCATCCCTATAAGTATTTAGCACTTGCCTGGCAGGAAGGAGAAGTTATCTGTGCAGGACCATCTTCTTAAAAGCCATGTATCATACCAGGATATAAACATTACCTTGTCACCTGACAGACAAAAAGCTAAACGGGCTGTTTATAACTGTTCGGAAATAGTGTTTTCCTTAGAGACTGAGTTGACTAAAACTTAGAAGCTTTGAAAGAAAGAGATGTTTAAGCCAAAGTTGTTTTATTTACTTGTCCACAAACCAATTTTTTAAGGACAATCCAGTAACACTTAACAGCATCTAGTCTTTTGAAGAACACATTTTAGGAAAACAGTTTACACTTTTGGATCATATTGCCCATTCCGCAATCCACCTCCTCCACTTAGCAAACAGAATCATCTAAAATGCTCCATGACCGTGTGAGGCCCCAGCTGGAATTCCTTCAGTGGTTTCCTCCCTCAAAGTATAAACTCCTACATATTCCCTAGATGGCTTTGAAGGATGTGATGCCCAGTTCCTTCTTAAGACTCATCTCTCAGTAGTGATACTGTTTATTTTTTCTTTTTGGTCAAAGGAATAGCAAGCCTGTGCACAGTCTGAGGGGAGCACTGAGTAGAGGGAAGAAGTTCCATATGCACAAGAGGGGACAAACAGTGATATTCTGGACAAGGCTGCAGGCAGGTGGGTTCACAGATTTAAATAGGAATGGACAGAGCTCACATGCCACTCTTGACATAATGGAGGTGACAAATGAAGAATGTAGGGATGGGAAAGAAGATTCTTACTAAAAGTCAGTGTTCTCACTCAAGTAGGAAGAAAGGTCATCTGCTGAGACTGACAGGAGCAGAGACTGAGTTGGAGTTTTGAAGAGCAAGATGAAAAGCGGGCACAGTTATTCATCATGCATACGGGAGGTAGGTCCGGCCAGTCTGAGACAAGGCCCTGAACTGAAGGGGCAGATTTTATGTGTTAGCCAAATAAGACTCCATCACCCTGTGGTTGAATCATCAGAGCAGAGAATGAATCATTTCTCCGAAGTTATAGTTCAACTGGACTATTCAGTAAGACATGGTCACCAAGACAATGGAGAACAACATAGAACATTTCATCAAAGAAACAGGATCGTGGATGTGTGAGGGTGAATCCAAAGAGAATTATATGCCTTGGAGGTAATGCAAGTCCCTAAGAAGCAGAAATCTCTCTGAAATCAGATCACACAGAAACCTGAAATGTTGAGACGGCTGTGCTAATAGACTTCTACTATTTACCAATTCTGAGATTAGAGTACTTGGCAGGGATAAAAAATTCTAGCCAATATCTCTTAAAACCCTCTTAATTACAGCAATAGTTGGGGAAAAGGATCATTAAATTGTCCCCAAATCTTCAGTGAATGGGTAGTGTATCATTTAAAATGTTAAGTAACAGAAAAAACCTTTGAAATAGTTTTCTGGCTCACGTATCATGTATGTGTGTCATGACTGCACTGGCTTCACAGATGGCACAGAGGGCTCAAATGGCATTATGTAGATTCCTCTGTGTCATTGAGCTCTGCTTTGCTCTTCCTTGCATGTTGACTTTAGGTCAGTTTCCATGTGGCGGCAACATGTCTGAGGCATCTCCAACTACACATCATATGCAAGTCTGGCCAAAAAAAAATGCCTCAGGTGAAAGCCCCAGTTGGCTCTGACTGCCCCAAGCCTGAAGCAAACTCCACGTCCAGAGGTAAGAGGCCCTGACCGCAGGAGCTGGGCCACATGCACTGCTTCTGGGGAGCATGAGACCTCACTCGAACCAGAAGTCCTGAGTCCGAGGAAGGCACAGTGCCCAAATGGGAGTCAGGGAAGTAAGAAGAACCAAGATGAATGAATAATGAGGAAAAGAATTCCTCTGGCCATAGTCACTCTGAAGTGTCTTGCCCTCAGAAATGCCAAGATATGAGCCCCAAGATAGAGATGTGGAACAAATCAACCAGCAATGTTGCTCCTGTGTATTAAGAATTTCCAAGTTCCTAACTTTCCATATAACCTCAACTCAAATTCATGTTTTACACTCTGTCACTTTCAAAATCCCACTGGAGTACCAATTTCTGTTTCTGTTAAGATTACCTGCAGGCAGGGAAAACCAACACTTAATATTTTAAGCAAAAAGCATATAAATTGAAAGGAAATATTAGAAATCAACCAATATTTTTGGTAGCCTGAAGAACCAGTCTCAAAAAAAGAACATAGACAAAGGCAGTTCTGGCTGTTGGGTACCATGATCTCATCTACACTTTCATCACAGAAATGCAAGATTGAATAAGCTCTAATAATTTTCAATTTTGCATAACTCTGCCCAAGATCCAAATTCCAGGAAAAGACCATTTGATTGGCCTAGCTTGGGTGATGTAAATCTTAGCTAGGGGAGAGGTGGGCACATTAATTCAAAATGTTATAATGATCCAAAGATTAAGATGATATATATACCAGGACACCCAAAACAAAAAATGGGACTGAGAGTAGTAATGCCAAAGTCTACAGATGAGAAGAAAGCAGAGTGCAGTGATAATCATTTTACAGTATTTCGTGTATCAGACCAACACATTGTACACCTTAACTTTATACAATGTTGTATCAATAAAAAATAAAAACTCAGTATGAAAAATAATCTTGCAGGAGAATAAATCAAGCATAGAGAACAGTAAAACCAGGGAGCATGAGCTTCAAAGGAGAATGGGTGCAGCCACAGGGGAATAAATGGTCACTGTCATTCCTTATTATTGGAAATGCTAGTGAGGAACCTAAAGAATGCAAACAGCCAGGGGAGAAGGTGTTTCAAAAAAAAAAGTCACTGTGAGGGACTCCATAGGGCAGTGGAATCTTTGTGGGAAAGCTAGGATTTATCTAGAAAAGGGCATGGAAACAGCATTCATTGGAAGAATGAGAATAATCAAAGCTTCAGATAATGGGCCAGACTGAGTTTTGGTTGTATGGAAGTCCAGGGAAGCTCCAAGAAGAAAGGAAAAACCATATGACATCATTCAATGAACAGACATCTTGATATATATTCTATAATTGTCCTTGTGGTAGGACATTGCTACATTTAAAGGAGAAGATACAGTCTCTGATTCAGAGTTTGTATGTCCCTGCATTTCACCCCTGGCTCGTAGAACTTTCTACTGTAATGGACGCTCTACAAGCTGTGATGCCTGATACAGTGGCCGTGAGCCACATGTGGCTACTGAGCACTTGAAATGTGGTTACTGTGACAAAGGAATTGAATTTTTATTGTATTATAATTAAGTTTAAATATAAACAATGTGACTAGAAACTACAGCATCAGACAGCACAGCCCAAGATTATAGTATCATATGAAATAAATGGTGAAACTTAGATAATTGCTATACAACATAGAAGCCTCCCAAGTTTGTAAATGGAGATTTAAAACAGGCTTCAGAGTTATACTTGTATGAGCAAGAACTCAAATATTATAAAATTCATCAAAGTTCCCACAGGTGGACAAAATATCCCACAGGTGATAACATGGGCATAATCTTTTTATGATGCTATTGCTTCTTAGAATGCAGATAGCTTAGAAGTGGTATGGGGGCAATCTCAGCATAAAAGGCAAGGTCAGATCATGCAGGAGAAAATTACCTGTATTTGGGAGTATTCACAATGAAGCTGACAACAGGTGGAGCACATCCAATCATGGACCATTCCAGGGATAACAGAGAAATTCCTCCAACTCATAACTCATTATCATGTTATTTTTCTCTTTCCCTCAAGTGTTTCATGAAAATTAATTCTCTAATACAAAAGTAACTGAAGATTTCTGGTGTTTGTTTTATTCCCTCTGTCAGATAATATTTCTGATTAATAAGTGGTATAATCAGACAAATTTGGAAATGCGCACCTACTGACTTAAATACCTTGGATATAACTGCTTCATAGGTGACTACCCCTTTTTTGTTCTAAAATCAGCCCTACAAAGATGACCAGATGAAGAACTGAACAAATGTACCATGGCTGTAAAGAAAGGTTTTGTTCTTCACATTTCATTTCTTTTAATCAGTTGGAGGATATGTTTTTTCATTGACACATTTTCCTGTGTCCCAGCCTTTTTGCTGAACAATGCGTATTTATAAGCTCATGTAATCATCAATACAACAGTAGGAGGGAGGCTCCGTTATTCTGCCCGCTTTAGAAAAGAAGCTGTGCGCTGAGTGGTGGATGAACATGCCCGAGGTCAAGAAGTTGATGTGGTAGAACCAGGACTCGGAGAAGTCTGGTTCTAGAGCCTTCGCTGTTAAGCGTCACACCCTACCGACCGCTCCTCTCAGCTCACACACACACACGACCACCACCAAAGCCTTGCAAATGGGATGTGGAGAATGAAGAGACATGCTACCAGCCTCTTTGTTTATGTGCATTCCAGGCATGCATGCCCTTCTCTGCTCTGTGCCTCTTTCCTCTCCTCCCGACTGGCACTTAGCAGAAACCACTAGCATAGCCGGGGGGAAATATTCTGGGTCACAAATAATCCATAAATACATAGTTCACAGAGAAAGGAAAGTTATTTATGCAGGTGAAGTGTTTTGCTACCTATAACATACTCTGGGGAAAAAATTTAAGGAACAATTTCTAAGGATGTTCAAAATAAAATATCCTGGCAAAAGAGGGAAATGCAAAATGAAACCTCAGCCCTGCAAAAGCTGCCAGAGTGAAGACAAGACATCCCGTGTTTAACTATATCAACTAAAAAAGTTATCCTTAAAGTAATGCCACAGGCATGGACAAAGAAAGAACACACTGAATCCCCTCTTTTTCAGCTAACAAACTGGAAACAAGAGTGAGTATCAAGCCAAGACATTTACCCTTAGTGAGGTTTTATAGAATAAGGAGCAAACATCTTAGTAAGGCTTCATGTTCTATGTCTCTCAAGTTCAAAGCTAGTCAGTTTCTGCTGCTAATGTTATCTAGTCTGTGTGACAGGGTGAATAGAGTACCACTCTAAATAAGGCACATACTTCTTGTTGCAGTATAAACAAAATCTTCATTTTGAAGATAATGTTGCTGTTTTTGCATTATGCATGGCAATAAACCCTACAGTGGGTTCCCTGGTACACACAAGCTATTTCCATTGATAGTCACAACTGACGCTCTATACTGCATAGTACTCTCTGTTGCAGCCATTGTTACATGTATAATATTAAATTCTAGGTTTAAATTCCAAAAATGTAGCAGCCATGACTATCGATTTATCATTCTATCCCCAATGCCTAATACAGTGCTTAGAATAACAAGTGTTCAATGATATGTTGACTGAATAGGTATATTTAGCTGGCTAGATGTATATCATTTTTAAATTCCCCCAAGCCAGACACATGGTTGAAGGGTTACCAACTGAACTGAAAAATAATCTGAATAATATACATTGTACTAGGAACTATGTAAGGTACTTTGAGTACATAAGACAGGGTCCCTACCATTAAAAGGCTTAATGGAAAGAATGGGATAAACAATTGTGATATGGCTTTTCAAGGTTTGTTTAAGGATTATGGTGTAAGAAGAATACCTTTATCAATCCTGCTTGGGAGAGCAGTGGCTAGAAATTCAGAGGCGGCATTAAAAAAGCGCTTAAACCTGATCTTGAGCAAGATATGGGCAACCTCGACAGAAAGATTGCCCCCAACAAGTGGGTAAGTCTGTAGAACAGCTGTATATTTGTGTAAAGGTAAAAGCCCAAATTATTGAAGTTTGGATGATAAAGGGGCAAAAGATTAGATATAGGCAATGGTCAAATCCTAGAGAGCTTATCAACTGTGTTCCAAAGTTTAAACGTTGTACAATGGACCAACATATTTGAAAATGTTTATTAAATCTTTAAATTTCTATTGAACTGTCTCAATAACCAAATTGTGGAAGTGCTGCATACTATCTCTGCCACAATCACAGTGCACATGATCTCATTAAAGGTACTGAGAAATCCTGAAATCAAGAAGCTTAACATTTTGTAACTTAATTTCACAAATAATTTGTGAAATAAGGTCTATGTACACATGCTTACCTATAAAATCTATTAGTTGTTCCATATGATATACTTTGGGAGTCACTACAGTAAGCATGCAAGAATTTTAAGCCAGGGACCCTATCATATTTCAGAAAGATCATTCTGACCATAAGGGAAAAGATGATGTAAAAGAAAGTAGCTTTGGAGGTAGGGAAAACAGGTAGAATGCCAATGCAGGGATGAGGCAGTAACATGGGAACATGAAAACAAAAGCAAATTTGGGACATACATAAAGAAAAAGGACTTGGTGACTAATTTGATACGTGGAGTTAGAAGGACTGAAGAGAATTTGTTTTCTATGTTTCTAGATTGCAAGAACCTATAGTGGTTAGGATTAACAGGAAGAGAGATGGGCTTTGTTAAAAATAAAATACATATTTATGCATGTTAAGACTTTCTATGGGGCATTTAATTGGAACTATGCAATACATGGTTGCCATGTTTGCTTCATTTATACCACTTCTAGAATGTGTAATGTTTGTGTATTTACCTATTCTTTTGTTTATGTCCTACTTGAGGCAAACATGTAATGTATGCTTAATATGTAAGTTTTGTGGAATGCATGATTCAAGCTGCAGAGAAATCTTTTCATTGAAGATTTGCTATAGACTGAATATTTGAGCCCCCACAAAATTCCTATGTTGAAACCTCTCCCTAATATGATGGTATTTGGCAGAAGGGCCTTCAGGAGGTGATGAGGTCATGATAGTAGACTCTTCATGATCAGGATTAGTGCCTCGATAAGAGAGACCCCAGACTGCTGCTTGTCCCTTCTGCCATAGGAGGTTATAGTGAGAAGACAGCCATCTATGACCCAGAGAGCAGGCCCTCACTAGACGCCAAGTGCTAGCACCTTATAAGACCTCCAGCCTCTAGAACTGCAAGAAATAAAATCTGTTTATAAGCCACCCAGTCTATGACATTTTAATTATAGCAGCCCAAGCAAAGACAGTAGGACAATGTATATTTTTTTAAATAGAGAATGATACCTCTGTCTCCTATGCAGAGACCAGCCAGCCAGCCACATCAGTCCTTCTGCAGACGAGGCCTGAGGTCGGTGTGCAGAGTAACATCACTGAGGGTGTCCCTGTCTCACCCTGTTCTAAGGAAAGGGCTCCTCAGAATTCTCAGTGGAAACCCCACCCAGGCATTTGTCTTCTCACCACGGGGGGACTAGCCCCCAGATCTCTTCACCCTCAAGCTGAGCTTTAGCACTGGGCAAAGGCCTGAGGGAGATACGGGTAGGCGGTGCTGCTCAAGCCTCCAGCGTGTACAAAACCCCGCCTGTGGGACTGTCACGGCGGCCGGGATGGACTAAGACAGGGTGTAAGCACACAGCAGGGCCCCATAGTTTGGCTACAGGGTCGTCAGCCACGTCTCCTTTGTCCTCTGTCCCAATAGGACAGAGACGACTAGCTCAGAAAGGCATTACAAACACTACATCGAGCTACATTCATTTCCCAGACATGAAGAAGGGAGTCCGGGGGTCAAAATGTTGCTCTGAAGTAAAAATGTCATCTTCTCTGCATTTCCTTACATCTCCCACAGTTCTCTCTCCATTTGGGCCCTAAGGCTCCTTTTCCTAGGAGTTACCTAGCAGGAGTATCTAGAAACTGACACAGTAGGACCCAAGAGAAAGGAGATGCATCATTTACACCATGGCTGGCACTTGTCTGGCTGTAGGAAACAGGAGTAAAGCTGAGACTTCGGTTTTCTACATTGCCCAGGTAGAGCTCAGAGTCAGAAAAGGACCCAGGATCTGGGATAGGAGACACAGCAACAGAGTGTGTATTCTGCAGGACCACTTGTCACTTTTCCTTCAAGAAACTATGTATAGTAGTAGGTAATTTAAAGGATGCAAATGCCAATCAATTTTACAAATGTTGTAGACAACTGGCAAATGCCAATCAATTCTACAAATGTGACAGACTGATATTATATCCAGCTATAAGAGTCACATAAGGCAAATTCCTTGATGCTTTGCATTCCTAGAATGACTCCTCCACACACTGAACATTTTTAATAGCAAACGCTGATGAAAACATCTTTGTCTATATTGTCTGTAGGTGCCATTCTTGCATGACTAAGACAATGAACATTCTCCAAAATACTAGCCAATCATCTGTCAAATCAAAACATATACCAACTGTCTGGCATCTAATACATGTTACACATTTAATAAATCTTAATTATCACATCATCTAAGTAAGACAATACTTTACAGCCCAGTAGAAAACATCCAGTAGTTTCAAAAAGCCACCTATTAACTATCCTTAAACTAATTTTCCAGTTCTGAGAGGTACTACCACAGGGACACCAGTCACACTGGAGTAAAACCCACCCCACTCCCGTACGACCTCATTTCAACCTACAGTTTTAACAACCCTATTTCCAAGTAAGGTCACATTCCTAGATGTTGGGAGTTAGGACTTTAGCATATCTTTTGTGGGGATACAATTCACCCATAACAGGCACCTCACCAGAATATTATTTGATGTACAGAACAAAATTTTAGATCTGCTGAGAAACCACCAGACACGAGTTGCCATAGCAGATAAAGCCTCACAGACCCAAAGCATTTAAGGGGAAGTGCCATCCCTTTGACAAAGATACTGCAACATTGACAACATACCCTAAGTCTTCCTCCAAACCTTTCCCTCCAGGAGATGTGCAATCACACAATAGGTAATTGATGCATTAGAGAAGAAAACTTGTAAATTCTGAGGGTTTATCAGAAATTGGTCCTGAGTTGATGTTAATCTGCAGGGACCCCAAAGACCACTCTGGTCTGATCAAAATGTAGGTTTGCAGATACCAGATACTAAGTGGAGTTTGACCCATTAGGGTTATAGACTATTCTTCAGATTATTTTCCTAGTTCCTGAATTTACAAAGAAAAGCAACATAGTCAGCAACTGGCAGAATCCCCACCTTAAAGCCCTGGCTTATGGAGTGAAAACTATAGCAGGAAGAACCGGATGAAAGCCCCTAGGCCTTCATTTCCCTACAGATCCCTCAACCATGGGCAACACAGTGTCTCTGGAGGGAGTGGGAAGGTTAGTTCCACTGTCAAAGACTTCAGAGACAGTGGTGATTCCTATCACTTCCCCATTAACTCACCCTTTGGACTTATGCAACTCATTTACATCATTTCTCCCTTTCTCGTAAGATCTCTGCACCTTCTACCATCGTACTGACTTCAGAAGCCGGTCTACCTTTGTTCTCTATTTCCTAAAGTCACTCTCCATGATCAAGACTCTAATAGTTCTATTTTGCAATACATTTTGTCTTCTCAAAGTCAATTAGTTCTACTTTCATTGCAGTGACAATCTGAGCATCATCACTCAAATTGAAGACATGTGCATCTGATATTTTTTTGACCACTGCCTTTCTCTCTGCTCCACTGTTGTCAATTAATACCTTAGTTATCTACTTCAATACTAGCACTCACCAATTCTGTCTTTGAAGTCATTCTATCTTGAGTGCTTTCCATTCAAGGCTTACCCTCTCCTATTTTTCTGCCCTGTAAGGCCCATGTCAAATAATGTCTGTTCCGTGAAACCCTACTGGGTGCGGCTACTTCTCCCTTTGTTCTAAACACTATTACTCACACTTCGTAGACCCTTCCACTTTATCATGCAATAATTGGAAAATAAAAGCTGGTGAATGCCTTTACTGGCAATACCAAAATCAGAAAAGAAAAACATCCATCTTTGAACCAACCATGCTATATATTTTTAGGAATGGAAGGTATAATCCCATAAAAGGATTTTAGTATTCAGGTTTACAGAGACAAAAAAAAAAAGTACACTGATGAAAGCAAAATACTAGGGCATTTCTCAAAGTTTCCTGAAATTCCTGCTTTCGGGGATTAAATAATGATAGATAGGGCCAAGGGTTAGGTCTAAATTTATATAATCTAAGATCTGAGAAAAGGAAGTGTAGTTGCTAATCTGTGTAGATTCAGAGAGTCCTGTGGGAGTGAATGTCATTCAGCCAAGGAAACACTGCCAAATGCTTCCATCTGGAATGAGGTTCTGTCACTCTGGGCCACGGCCGTGCTTACTGGATTGAGGAGCACGACCAGAGACAAAATCATTCTTTTCATATTGCTTTGTAATGGTCGTATCTAGTAAACAGTAAAATGCTGCATATATGAGATGTTTGTGGGTATAATTCTACAATTTAAAGCAGTCTTTCCCAAAGTAGCAGATTGATAAGTTTATTAAAGTCATTGAATTTCCTCATTTTGAAAAACAGAAATTTGACTAATTAGCTTAGACCTCTAATTGACATACCCAAAATTATATCTTTTTGGCAGAATTCCTCATCATCAATCTTGCATCAAAAATTCGTTACCAAGAACGTGTCTGCTGTTCAAGGAGAAGACCAGTAATGATTTCACAGCATCTCACTATGCTGACAGGGACTGCAGTGGGGGCGGGCCTTGATGATATGGGTGGATGTTGAAACCACAACGTTGTTCATGTGAAACCTTCATAAGATTATATTTCAATGATACTTTAATAAAAAAAAAAAGGCAGCCTCTGCTGTTGTCTGGCACTGTGATGCCCAAGCAGAAACCCAAGGCTACACCCATGAGGTGGCTGCCACAGATGCCCCCAGCAAACACAGGAGGAAGTGTTGCATCTCCTTTATCTCCAACATCCCACTTGCCTCCCATTGGCAGACTCTCCCCTTTGCTCCTCCAGTCCTTCCAATAACTTTATAATCAATGCCCTGTATTAAAGTTTCCATGTTCAGAAAAAAAGGTACCTACTATATCTCTACAACTGCATTGTGTCCAAAATATTCTCAATTTGCTTGTTAGTATAGTCACAACATTATGGTGGATTTCTCTTTGTCTCTAGGCAAGATGGTATTTCGAGTGCCCAAAACAGCCTTTGGAATAAAGTAACCTACCCAAATATCTTTTCAATATATTTGATTAGGTTTCTCTGAGGTGGCTATGGCTGATCAGGAGAAACCCCAGTGAGAACAGCCAGGAATATCACAGATCATCTCACAAGGAGAGTGATGTGATCTACTAAAATAAAAGTCATGTGAAACAAGCTACTAAGAGAATAGTAACAATAATGTTGAGCATGAAGTTGAATGGTAGCCAAGTCCCCTACGGGATGTTGTAGTTAGAGAAATTCTATTATCCAGACATTACTCTGAATAAAAAGGGGATGCACCTGGAATTTATTAGAAATCAATACCACCATATTACTTTGGGTAAAACTGACATATCAGGAAATTATTAATATTGGGGGCCTTTTTTCCTCTCCTATCAAGCAGTCACATTTTAATTGTAACACCAGTATTTCATTTTCTGTTTTCTTCTTTACATTTTGTCTTAGAATAATGAAGTTTGTTGTTCTTAGAGCCCATCTCCCAGCTGCACCAGCTCAAACACTGTGTAAGGTGGTACAAGACAGATCATTTGATGGGATAGGCAAGATCATGTTCTGGAGAGAGCGAGTAACTTGGAAACTTCTACTTACATCTTCTTAAAATCTCATCCTTTACAAATCTCCAATTTTAGTATAGTTTCCACTATTACTATATATACACAAAACATGAAAAAATGTGTATATATAACACATAAAATGTATATATATGTAGTAACTCTTACTAATGGAGTATATGATCAGATAGTCTATTTCCTCAATCATATTCTTGGCTGAGACCATATTCTTAATGAGCCCTACCTCCACCTAGACTATCTACACAGCAGCTACCTAGAAATTTCTACATTCCTTACCTACTTGCCCTGAGCATCTAGTGTGCTCTAGATACTCAGCTAGGCATTGGATAAGCCAAATCTTCCTGGTACCATGGAACCTACAATTAAGAGACTCTCAAATTCTACTCACTCTGCCTACAGTTGCCATAAATCATCTGACCTTCAGTGTTATGAAAATAATAAATGCATACGGTAAAAATATAATGGATCAGTGGGTAGACAATGGAAAGTTCTTCCTCTAAAACTAGTTACCAACACTACTTCCCAATGTTTTTAAGCTTACAGAAATCTCCCATTTATATATGTACATAAACAAATATACCTACAAGTACATTCACAGTATATTAAATATATACCCTTAAAGAGCAGAAATGAGTATATTCTATATACATTGTTCATAAATTTATATTGCTTCAATAACACATGAAAATCTCATATCAGCACAGACTTTCTTTATTCTTCCTAATAGTTACATACTATATATACCATGTATTTTTCCAATATCCAGAAAGAACACTGGCTATTTCCCCTAGAGATCTATTATACAATTGAGTTAGTTCTGCTTGTCCTAAATTCTTCCTCCTCTTTTCCACCAGTTCACCAAAAATCTGAGGTTCACCATAAGCTTCAAAGTCATGGCCACAGACACTGCCAAGCACATAGACGCAAACACATGCCCACAAAAATAAAAGTACTCTTTTGAAATAAAATGAATGGTATACTGAATGCTTGGGGAGAAAGAATCACAAAAATCAATCTATTAACTCATGAATTGTAGGATAATTTTAAGAGTGTGGTTTTGTGAAATTAAATTATTTAATACCAATTAGTGTCATTTTCATTCTTAATGCACTTTTTATTTTAAAAGAGAAGTTAGAAGGTTTCAAATTTAGGTTCCATTTGGTTGCTCTGTAAACTTCTATGTGAAGACAGCATCAGTCATAGGACATGAGGAGTTGAAACATGCTTTCTTCTATCTAAACGGAGCATTTTGCAATGAAACTTGGGAAGCAACCATCAGTTATTTTATGAGAAAATTTCTGTGGGTAACACACTTTGAGAATAACACATGGTACAACTCAGCATCCGTGACTTTAGAAGCCATAACCTGGCTGTATACTGATTCTGAGTGAAGCAGAAAATTCTACTGTTGGTAATTCACTGGATCTATGGCCTTTTAATGCTGAAGAAACACTCCCTTGAAAAACGCCATGTGATAAAATTACTTTCAACATAACATTCTTCAAACTTATGAGGTAGTATTTCTCCTACAGTATAAAATATAATTTAATTATGATTTTAAGTCATTTTATACTAAAAGGAACCTGGATTTGGACTCAGACATCATCCCTATGGTTTTCGGCTAGGTCCCTGAACACATTCTATTTTCTTATCTTTAAAATGAGAATAGTAAATTTCGTATATTTTACATTTGTTCATAAAAGACATAGAATCACTTTATATTATGTAAAGCATGGAAAAAACAAATATCAGAAAAGAAGAAGAACAAAGACAAGGCACGTGTGCAGAGCATGAATGAGTCCATTGAGATTTGTTTTGGGTATGATGGCTAATGTATTCACTGCATTCATTTGCTACTGCTGTATAACAAATTAACAAAAATTCAGCAGCTTACTACCAAATTATTAGCTTGCAGGTCTGTGAGTCACACATTGAGCACACAGTATGGCTAGACTCCCTGCTTGGGATTTCATAAGAGTAAAAAAAAGGTACTTGCTAGGCTAAGTTCTGATCAGAAGTTCTAGGGAAAAATCTGTTCCACACTCGTTCTTTTTATATGCAGACCTCAGGTCCTTACAGTTACAGGATTTGGGCCCCTATTTCCTTCCTATCAGTTGAGGTGCTTTATGCTCCCAGAGGTGCCCTATACCCTACTGCTCACCCCTTCCATCTGTAAGTCCACAACAGAATGCCAAACCCTTCTTATGCTTAAAACCTCTGACCTCTGTTCTGTGACAAGCCAGAGAAAGCTCTTGGCCTTTAAAATGCTCATGTGCTTATACCAGGCCAAGCTGAGTCATCTCCCAATCTTTAGGTTAACTGATAATGGTACTTTAATTACATCTGCACAGTCCCTTCACAGTAACACCTAGATTACTATTAGATTGAATAATTGGGAGAATATGTACCTACAACAGTGGCCAGGAATTTGGAGGTTATCTTAGAATGTAGCCCACAACACGTCTCTAAACTCTACCTAAAATTATGTTCCATATACATACACAAGGTTGCATCCTAAGAAATTGATCCTTGAGCCTATGATCCTGTGAACAGAGGAGCCGAGGTATCACAGGACCTAATACATTCTAATGGGAAAAACCAGCTTCTGCGAATGAGCCTCCCTGGTCTCAGGGCTGAAAGTCAGTGCCAGTGATGACCAAGCCCAGTGTCTCTCCTTAAGGGGTCGAAAACGTGCCTCCCCAGATGCCTTTGGTGACAAATGACTCCAGGATAGAAATACTCTGGCACAGTATATGGAGAATCCTAAATTGCTATCTTCCTAAATGTTAACATCTTTCCATTGGCTATTTTTAAAGTATATCACCTTAACCAGACAAGAATGTTTTATAATATAAAGTACTTAAAACTAATACTCAACTCCCAGCCTTCTATAGTTTAAGCCAAAAGTATTTATAAGAAACAGCTTTTTTTAAGTCACATGGAAATTCAAGGGCCTGATGTTTGATATTTACATATATTAGCATTTAGTAGTATCCTACTGCTTTGTAATTAAAGTCAACTCCCAAGAGGTAGAACATAATTGCTCATTTTGTAGATGTAGCACTTCTGGATCAAGAAGTGATTAAAATATTTATATTGCACAGCTTGTTCAATTCACTTATGTTATCAGATTAATTTACTTTGATTCTCTATGCATCAATATTTTCGCTATTTTCTAAACTGGCACTTGAAAGAAAATAACTTTTCATCAGTCTTAATAACACCTGATTATACATTTTAAATGATAGATCAATAATGCCTGTTCTGTATTAATGTCATAAATACATTTCCTATGTACAAGATGGAAAATTTAAAAAGCGCTAATAGTTAAAATCATTTTGAGTAGGACTTCTCTAAGGGATAAGACTTGAATTAGCAATCTGCTAGTGATACATGATTTTGACTCATTTTGTAAAGAAAATTCATTTTCCATGTTCAAAATTTTTCTCATTACGATGAATAAAATCATGAATACATTTATTGTTTTACTTTCTAATGTTATAAATACCGTTCCAGTTCCTTTCAGGTGTGCCTATGTATATTTATCTTGGGAAATAATATTCTGAGTGGAATTTGTGCTTTCCTAGCTTTTCTAAATTCATATCTATATTTTACATTGGAGTGATAAATTCTAGATGCTGTGTTTGGGGGAATATTTTATTAGATCTCTGAACAGTTTAATGAAAGTAGCCCCCAAAATCACACTCAGGAAAGATCTATATTTGGAAATTGGTTTTCAAAGGGCTGCATTTCAAATTATCTGTGATACAAGGTCAAAAAGCTAGTAAGGGAAATAATTATCCAGGATTGAGAATGCACAGCCACGGTCTCATCCACAACTAAGTCAATTAGCTTTGGGCACTTCTGACAAAAGCTAAAATAAAGAAGTAGTGAGTATGAGAGGTTTAATTAAGTGACCAAAACTCAAGTCCCCTTTTAGTAATTTGTATGAAACTATGTTACTGAAAAATCAAATCTGTTCACAAGTAATTTTAATATTATTTCTGAAATATGTTAAAGAAATACAGACTTCAGCTTAGGGGCCATTGGAGGCAGTGAACTCTATATTTGAGCCTTGCTGCCCTAAGGAGAGGGTACAAAAGAAAGAGAACTGTCAGAACTCAGCACTCCTACTACTGTTCAACACCAACTGCCTGCAGCGTCCGACAGCATAAAAGGGAAGAAAACAGAAGCTTGTCCAGTTAGACCCTAATATCTCCTAGATGACACTGTTGCAGTCCCTTAAGCAAAACAGAAAACAAGAATTAAGTTAGGAAAAGATATGCCAAAATATGAATGCACAAAATCTCTCTAGCCAGCAAAAGACCTCAGTAGTCAACATTATTGATTTCACCTGGAGGCAAAATGTTCCTGTAACAAGCTAACCACAAGAATTTCCAGAGAGAAAAAAGACCTGTAAAAAGGTGGAGAGAGGAACATTTGGAAAAAATGAGGCAGATAAAGAATCCGGCAAAGAAACTCTGAAAACCAACAATGAATACTGGTGTGCAATGAAGTTAAGCTAAATTTGTTCTTGCTTTTAAGATGTAATCACTTCTAAAACTAAATAATAGTTGAATTAAATGTCACTACGAGGAAGAGAAATATTGGTGAGAATGTTTGCTATCTTGTTCTGAGTACTGGTTACATGATTGTACATAAATGTCGAAATTTATAAACCTGTACACCTAGACTGGTGCATGTTATATGTATCTCAATATGAATTTTTTAATTAAATTTCATTACATACTTTGGGTGAAAGCTGAGTCCAACACTGACACAAATTTTAGGGTTTCTCTGAATCTCTAGAACTTGCTTCAAGCTGAGCTAGGAGAACGCACCAGAGAACCTGCCCTAACTTGTAGAGACATCCTCATAACAGAGCAGAGGCTTTATGGATAATCAGTGTGAATGGGTTTCTCTCCCACACACCAGCACCAGTTTAGAGAGAGGACAGTAGTGAGATGCAGGTATCTCTTGTCCCCACCCCCACGGCGTGGAGAGTCAGTCTTTTGCCCCGATTCCGTGTTGCCACACTCAGAGGATCTTCTCTGTCAGCCCTGCAAACATCAGCACCATGAAGACCAGCAAGCAGCACGGTATCTCCACCTCTCTCTACCACCTTGTCTTTGCATTGCCTTTAGTCGTTACTTCCTCCATCTTGTTCCCAGAATTTGTAGATATCAACCAATGTATAATAAGATGCTGGTAAATAAACTCAAAAAAAAAAAAAAAAACTCATTCCTGATTCATGGTGTTTGATTTCCATGGTCCAAATTCTTTTCTCTCCATGGCTCACAGCAGGCTGCCAACTTGACCACTGAACCATGGAGTCAGGAAGACGTGCACACAGGTCTCTCTCAGGAGCCATGGCCGGACATTGCTTCTCCCCCCAAAGGTAACTGGAGGGCCCACTGAAAGAGCATTACAAACTAACAGCCCAGGGACAGGTACCGTGACAGCTGTACAAACCACCACCAGCCCCCTTTACATCTTCACCCCTCGGGTGCTCGATTTAGATGTGATAAATACACCCCCTCAGACTGTGTCCTCACCATCCTCAGAGTTGTGTGTTTTCTTGGGGATACTTGGACCTCAAGGAGTTCCTTTCTCATCACCCTCAACAAGCATCTCTGCAGAAAGCCCTTCCTTTACTGGTGAGAACAGCCACAGTAAGGCCACAGGGACTGATTACTGCAAGTATTGGGCTAATCATTTCAGCCCACTCATCTATCCATCAAGCACGCATTCATGTACTCACTAAGTCCTACAACCAACATTCATTTTTAAGAATCAGAACTAATGTTTCTTCTCTTGAAAGTTTTTCTCAACTTACCTTTGCAGAGCTTTTGGTTCCATTTTCTATGTCCTTGAAGATTTTTTTTCTTTAACCTGTGTTAAAACTTGTAGCGCACTGAGATTTCTTTACTTACAGGAGACTGTAAGCTTGTTGAGAGCAGAGGACATCTTTAATTGCACTTTGCATGTTCAGAGCTAGCACCCTGCATGGTGCATAGAGCTAAGGGACACTGAACAGGGCTCGTGGACCGTGAAATGAGCGCTGTCCAAAGCCAGGTGGCCTGAATCCCAGACCCAGCTCTGTTCTAAACTGTCTATGACATTTAGTGACTCATTTCACCTCAAAGACTCCAGTTATTTATAAAATGTAAAGATGAATGGACACTTAATCCTAATGCTTACAAATTTAGCTTATAATTCTACCAGAGAGAACACTAATATCTATCTAATAAAAAACACCTCTTTCAAATCCCAGTAAACAGGTAGGTATTGTCACTGAACTGAAAGCAAACCTTTTAACATTATGTGATTTTCAGTACTGCGTTCCTCACTAAACATAGGTAGAATGTGAGGGAAATGAATAAGGTTACCTTTACTTTCTTAGTGGGCCAACTATTTATGATCTAAAAATCTGCTTTTCCACACTCCAAAAGGAAAGCCAGAGCCAAACTCCATGAACATTTCTGAATCAGCTTGTTGTCTTCCCTGGCCAGGTGAAAGAATCAGATGAACCTCATTTCTTGTATCTGACAAGATTCTACCCAAAAGTCAAACTTTGGCAAAATACTTAATGAATGACAGCTGAAATACTTCATTTACCATTTTATATACATACATGTATATAATCCTCCCAGGCTGAATAAACATCAAATTGTAAATAACCCCCAAAGAGTTAACACCAGTGGTTTGCTTCTAAAACCCACTCAGGGGCAAAAAAAAATTATGAGTCTTGATTTTTAGCATTTGCTGATTTCTATGGTGTTAATACAGGACCAATTTCTGTGCAAGAACAGTTGAACAACTGGCTTACAAAATTCCTGAGTATTTCAAATTGGCTCGTGAGCTGGTAGAAGGCTCCAGCACACCACTGGAATATAACACACAGACTTCACAAAAGCATATATACTACTGCTCTGGACATCTGCTCTAAAACTTGGCTGCTGAAAGTGTAGCCCATGAACCAAGTATTGGAAAGAATGTAAGACAATATTGGCAATCTTCAGCACCCCTGATCTGTCACCTTTATAAATAAAGCTTTATTGGAACAAACCATTTCCACTTACTTACATATGATCTATACCTGTTTATGCACTGCAATAAGCAGTGATGTCAGAGACCACATGGTCCACAAAGGCTAAAATATTTACCACTTGGCATTTTGCCAGAAACATTTACCAATCTCTAATCAATGAGATTGTTGGAAATGCAGACACTCAGGCTACACCCCAGACTTACTGAACAAAATCTGTCATTTATAAGATCTTGAAATGACTCCAATGCAAACTGAAGTTTAAGCAGCACTTCTACAGAGCACACCAGAAGGGAAGAGCACAGTGAAGACCTAACAGATCAGAAGGAGTCTGTCTCAGTGAGGTTTCAACCAGAGAAAGGACCAGGAGGTATACTGTTAAGACATAAATTGTTAAGGAACTGGCTTAGCAGAATATGTGGCTGGCAAGGCAAGTCCAAAACCATAGAGCAGACCACCAGGAAGGGCAGTGGGAACCCGAAATAAATCTTCTATCCAAAGCCATAGTTTCTTCTTCCTCAGGAAATCCTCAATTCTACTCTCCAATCTTTTCTACTGATTAAATCAAGTCTGCTCAAATTATCTAGGATAATCTCCCTTAAAGTCAATTGATTATGGACTTTATTAACATCTATAACATATTTCCACAGCAAAGCCTAATTGAGTAATTGGGGACCATCACCTGGCCAAGTTGACAAATAAATCTGGGCCTCACCGCACAGTATGAAAAAGCTGAGCAAAGGGGAGGAATATAGACAGGATGCATCAGAAAATAAATGTGACCAGGATTAACTAGTTAAATATCTTCAATTCACAATACTGCAGACAGACAGATATGACACTATGGTTTTCAAACAGTAAATGCAAATTATCACTTAATTCTGATATCACAAAATATTTTGGGTTATAGTGTTCTGTATATTCTAATAAACCTTGGAAAAATAATCTTTTCAAGAAAATAAGTGGTAAAAAAAAAATGTAAGAAATGAGGCCCCTGAAACAGTTATGGTCTCCTAAAGAATAAAGTTTTTATGTATTAATGATATCAACTCTCCCCATTGCATAATATAAAATATAGTTTGTACAGAGATGCAGGTGAATGTTAAACTGTAAGAAATTATTCTTGGACTCAAAGATGACAAAAATATTTTTGAAATTCCAAAAAAAAAATCACACAATGACAAAAAATCTTTTCTGTGCATTAAAATGATAAAGGTTCCACTTGTAATGAGATGCTAGTTGAAATGACTCTTTAGATTTCTCCTGGGGTCTTTACTTGCCAAAGACAGACATAATATTTTCTCATTATTAGCTCTTCAGCAGAAAGGAAACCGGATATCTTGTTCTTTTCCATCTCAGTGAGGAAAGGACATATTGAACCAGTAATTTAGAGCACCAAAATGAAGGAAAGACAGCTATGAAACTTAGAAAGATGCATAATTATTTCACTGAAAGAGATGGGCTGTGAATTCTTCTGTTGATTCTGCCTCAAGAGGCGCTCTCCTGAGGAATCTGATTCAGGCAGAGGGGAAATAACTGGAACAACTCTTGTCAGGCACAAAACACTTCATTTCTTTATTGTCTCTGATTTTGCTCTAAGAGAATATTTTCATGAGCAAAAAGGAGGTATCAAGCAGCCCAGGATCTATTTAGACTAAAGCCATCTTACTGCATCTGTGTGTATGGTAATTTCTCTATATTTTATTTTCATATAGACATCTATGTAGTCTATAAGAAAGTCAAATTTCTTAATATGAAAATCTGATCCCCAGGAACATTCATTCCACACTCACCTTAACACACAAGTTAAGTGCTGACCCAAGTGCCCAACTCCCGAACAGAAACTGGAGGAGCCAGAACAGGGGCTCTCAACTGTGATGCACAACAGGGTCCACTGGGCTGCTTTATAAAGTAGGAGCAGCCGCGCTGTTTGACAAACCCATTGGTTCCTGATCGCAAGGTATGGTCAAAGTGGAGAATTATGGCAGGAAGAATTGAGAAAATAGCACGAAAAACATGGAATACTCAACTTACACTTTGGAGTGGTTCTTCAAAGGGTGTAACAGAAATCCAAAATGCCTTTCATTAAGCACGAAAAGTAAACCATCTTAAGAACAGAAGTTGGAATTTAAGACGCACACTGTTCATGATACGGGGCTTTGACTCAAGGCGGACCCAAGTCCCCTTTGCTGCGCTGCAGTTTAGCTTCTCACTTCCCTGAACGCGCCCAAAGGCCACCCCTTCTCATTCCGACTCGATCCTGTTTTCTACTATGTAGAGTGTTCTTTTTAAAATGGGAATCTAATCACAAATCATATTCCTCTGACTTCAAATTCCGTGATATCACTTTATTGCTCTTCAACACTAACAGCTGTGACCTGACCTGCCTCTTCCCCTGACGCAGCCCGAGCTCACCAGCCAGCTCCACCTTTCTTCCAGCCACATGAAGCTTCTTTCCATTTTTAAATTCAGCCACACTCCTCGTCCCAGGATTTCCAAGATTATTTCCCCGCCTACAGCTCCTTTGTACACTAAACTTTCTTAGGTCAACTGCTCTCTTCCTGTGGGAAGTCTGGCTCCGCCTCTGTCCTCTCAGGGTACTTCACACAGCTCACGGGTGCTCACTTATCAGGGTGACACAGACGAGCAGAGACCACATCTTAGGTCTCACAAGGCCAATGGGCATAATTCCTTCTGCCCTGGCTTCCCCCCAACACTTAGTACACAGGACCTTGCCCACAGTGCATGGGTTGAATGGATGACTATTCCTCATTAGTATTACACATGAAAATAGATAAAAAGTGCTTAGTAGTTGTAGAAACTTGGGGGTTTCACCTAGCATAATTTCTTAAGCACAATGTAGTATATTCCACC
The DNA here is from genome assembly GCF_030020395.1 of Manis pentadactyla. NCBI lineage: Eukaryota > Metazoa > Chordata > Mammalia > Pholidota > Manidae > Manis > Manis pentadactyla. The sequence goes on along the minus strand of NC_080024.1, from coordinate 152,103,258 downwards.
TATGGTTTGTGGAAATCTTTGGAAGTATATGAAAACTTCCATAGAATCAATCTGTGTATCAATTGACAATATTTATATTCTGGGCTACCAACAGAAGTAAATAAAAAGCTTGTAATGGTATTTGTTAAAGATTGTCGGAAAATCCTACAAAGACAAAAATAATATATATAAAAAGTAAGTTTTGTTAGGTTATTTGGAACAGAAGACAGAAGGATGTATGAGATATACCAAACTGGGCTTATGTGATATATTAGAAACTTGGAAAGTTCAGATAACATTGAGGTTAAAAAAAAATCTGGATAACTGATGTAAAATCAGAGCAAGGAGTGGAGGTCCCAATGAGAGAGATGGCAGACAAGCTGCAAGAAGGTCCAGAGCAGCTGTGCTTGTGAACACCTCTGGGATACCCCCTTTCTCAGCACTGAGGTTTCACCTGTTGACACTGCTGTCCTAGGGGCATAGTTTTTCACTGCACAGTTGTTTCAGTTGTGCCAAAACTGGTAATTTCTTACCACGATTTAAGGCTCCAACCACCTCACCTGAACAGCAGTCAAATGACTTAATTAGCATTAACATTTAGGCTGTATTTTAAAAATACCTCTGATGGGAATGAACTAGATAAAAATGAAGAGCTGCAGCACTCACTCATCAAGGCCAGGTAAACTCACGGCCCGGTAATTCACTCTATGGCTGTAACAGATCACAAACTAACATGACAGCCATTGCCCAGTCCATGCCGGAGTCCCTTGTCTGAAGGAGGCCAAGACAGCACCACCTACACAGTCAAATTCTCCCCGTCACAGTGGCCGAGTTCTTTATGATGTTCAGTTTTCTCCTGAATCTGTCATTTGAAACTGGGGCTTGGTTCCCATTGGCCCTCATCCCCTAAGCCTGCCACAAGCAGGAATTTAGGGACATGGGTTCCCTCCTTCCTAAGGTTGCTGCTCAGCACAGGTGCTTCCTCAATGACTTGTTCTATGGATCTTATTGTATATGGGTTTCTGGGAAGTACAAAGCTTTTAAGTCCAAAATCAAAATAATCCCCCAAGTAAAAGCAATACCCTTTTCTGAGATTTACTTTTGTTGTGTTGGGCTGTAAATTTCTATGCTTGGTAAAAGAGAGAACTGATTTGTGGCCATGATGTCTATGAACCTCTAAAGGGGTTTGCTAAAGAATGTATTATACAAGCAGAAAATTCTACAGTACAAATGAGTCCATTTTTTGCTTCAGAGGGGATGGAACAAGGGGCTAGACAGTACTAAGCAGTACCAGGTCTGCATTCAGATAAACCCACCTTACATGTCTTCAGTGTATCCTTGCTTTTATATTCTGCATAACCAAAGACCTGGCTAAATGCTGTGGTTGCCTCAGATTATCATTTCAGAGTGGTGCCCTCTTCCCATCAGTGTCCAGGCACCGACCTGAGAAAGGATGTGAGGAAAAGGCCAGCTATTCTAGTATCACCCCCCTGGCTGACCCAGACTTGTGTTCTCAGGTGTATCTGTTGACAAAATGAATCAACTGACCTATCAGCTAGAGCAGAAACTTTGTTCAGGCAAATCTATCTGGAGAAGAATATTGGTTTTTGTTTTTGGAGGAAAATATTGTACTGTAGAGACTGATTTTAAAAAGTCAGTAGTGACTTTTAAAATAGTTCATTTAATGTCAAGGTCTTTTTAAGCAACAATAATAAATATACATGCATACTCACACATAATCACATAAATACATGAAATGAATTTTGTAAAAGGTTATTTATGTTTCCTTTTTATTGGAATGTATTGTCTGAATGATTGATACGTTTCAAAACACAGCAAATACAGGGCATGTCAAAGAGGGAGAGGAGCATACTTGAAACCAAGGGCTGCCAATGCCAAATCTGGACCAATTTGAGCAAAATGATAGTAATGGATTCTATCCCATAGCTTAGAGCAAGAAACCATGACAGCATGCTAATACAAATAAACAATTTAACAAACAAATGGGAAGAAAGGGTCTCTTTCTTATAGAATAATTCCAACTAACAATTCCAAATCAATAAGATAATAGAAAAATCACCATTTGGCAACAGCCAAGTAATAACTGTTTCAGAGTACAATAAAAAAAAACTGACAATACCAACTGCTGGCAAAGATATGGTCAAACAGGTTTTCTTACATTGCTGTGAATGTAAACAGGTAGAGCTACTCTGGAAGACAGTGTGGCAGTTTCTTACAAAACTAAAGACAGTCATTCACCCAACTCTTTTGAAAACTGATGTTCACACAAAAACCTTTATAAAAATGTTTACAGGAGCCTTATTCAGAATTACCAACCAACCAAAATAGCCTTTCAGTAAGTAAATGGATGAACTCTATTATTTCTATACGGTGGATTATTCAGAAATTTTTCTGACGAGCTATGGAGCCATTAAAAAGCCACCTATTGCATGATTGCAACTGCATGACATTTTAGATGAGGCAAAACTACAGAAACAGTAAAAAGATCAGTGGTTGCCAGGTGTCTGTAGGGGAGGGGATTGGAATAACGCATCTGGCAATAGATGGCTTGGTTCTCATTTCAGAAATGTATAAAGAGCAGTTTCTTTTTTATATGAACTAACGTGTTAAATTAACTTCTAAAAGCTATGAACAAAGAAAAGAATGCTGTATTAAAATTCAAGAATAAAATTCTAGCTAGTGATACAGTATGGAAGATAGACATCCTGGGTTGTTCAACTCTGAAAGAAAAGATAGAAAGGGACACAGGTGGTAAACAGAGGGACTCTGCCCTGTGCTCTCCTGCCGTCTAAGCCTCCACTCCACAAGAGTGCTGTGGAGATGGAGATTTGGGCTGGCATGTTCAGAAATGTCATAGGGGGCTCTTCAGACTCAGGACGCTTACCATAAGCAAGAGGACAACATGCACTGACACAACAGGGGTGAGATACCAAACACTGATGGTGAGGATGCACAGAGCTGCCTTGTCACATGACTCATGACCGCTCATCCTCCTCATCGTCCGTGATGCAGAGACTCAGTCAGCAGTGGGCAGAATTTTATAGAATGGTACACAGTGAACATGAAAATATGTAATAAAAACCAACCTATCAGACTAAGTAACCAAAACCCATCTCAAGTATAAGAATAGTCAAATCATAAAGGAGAAACCTATGATTTTCTTCACTAAAAATAAAATCCAAAATAATTTCTGTATCAAGTATTTAAAATTAACTAAAACTAGATTCAACATCTACCAAATTCCCATTTTCTCTGCCACACATAGGCATGAATTTCAATTCCAGCTTCACCACACCTAGGTAACCACAGGAAAGTTATTTAAATTATCTAAAAATTATATTTCTGACTGTTTACAAGGATAGTACTACTTGTAACTTCATAGCTTTAAGATTGAGATAATGCATGTAACTCACTTCAAAGAAAGTCTGACCATAGTAACTATTCAAAAGTATGTAATGATTACTTTTATTGAGTCAATTAATGAGAATTATATGACTAGGAAAAAACCTAATAGGTACCTAGTAAAACTCTGCTATATTTTCTTTTCAATCAAGAGCTTTAACAGCTAATGTTTTCATATGTTCCATGAAAGATCTCCAGATAAATTCTTCTAATGTGTGTAAACAGCACATATTTTGCATTAAAAGGCATCTAAAATATTAAGTTTATCAATAAACGGTAGTTTGATAATGATGACAATAAGAGATGATGAGGAAGAGGACAGAAAAAGTAACCAGAAGACCTTTTTCTACAGTTATACATATTCTGGGCCCATAGGCTAACAAGAAAATGTGAGACTCATAGACAGGTAGCCCAGGGAACTGAAGAAAAAGAATTCAATCCTAGGAAACACTCTTTAAAGTAAATAGTCTTTGGAAACTCCTTTAAAAAGTGAGATTCTTAATTATTAAATGACATCTCCACATAATCCTTTCATTGCTTTCTTTAGCTGAGGGACTGGGGCAATATTCCCGAGTCCCCACTGGAAGCATCAGCAAGGACAGCCCTTTGCTCTAGAGCAGGTAGTAAGAAGTCTCACATAAATGTTACACTAACATTAAAGAAACTGTCCTTTCCTCAGGGAAAATACAGGTACCTTCTGATGCTTGGCCAAAAATAAGCATGTCCACCCTGTAGTGAAGAACTGTATTCTACCAAGTCACACCACCTAAGTAGATATTAGCAAGGTGTTTGCATTAAATCTAAAAGAGCACATGATCCAAAAGATAACACTTATTTTAATTTTGAAAGTGTAAAAATTTGGTCTGAATCAGACTTCTATTGTCTTTCCATGTCACTCTCTTCTAAGAAGTCTAATGTACTGTACATATAGAAAGATAACCATACAAATTAAAAACATGCTGAGACTATTTTTTGTAAAAATAGTAAAATTAAAATAAACTATCTCATACTTTGGACAAGATGAACTCAAGAGTACTTCTAACACAAAAGAAATCCATTTTAAACATGACCAATGTAGTGCATACAGCCTTAGAGCTCACAGTACTTACTATGATGCCATATATAATATAAAGAAGTACACGAAGGGAAACTTAAAATGCTGATTCAGGTTATTCAAAAGAAACAGGCAATGCATAAATAACTTCTAAGTCCTATTTCCATACCTTCAATTCCCAGGGCCTCTAGAGCCCACCAGTAATTACACTGCTCAAAGGTGAGCATATGTGAAATTCTATCTGGCCAATCCTTAACCTTAGTATGAGTCTGTCAAGTTAACTGAAGGCTGAAAATATGAATTTGAAGAGTCAGACTGATTCCAATTAAGTTAGAAATGTAATGAAATACAAAATCAGTTCATTTTTAATTTGTAACAGATAATGCCAATTACTACTTTTTAAAATAAAGTTCTTACATTATTGTATCATTTCTCATACTATTTATTGGCATTTCAAAGGATAACAGTATGTTTAAAAATAAATCTAAAAACACTGAAAATTCTTAGATCTATAGCGAAGTAGGCTCTGAACAAGGTCAAAAATTTTAGGGCTCTAATAGCTACTTTATTACTCCATTTCCACGTTCTAGGTTCTGGACAGTGGCTTGAAAAACATAAGTGATGAATCTGAGGAGAGAATAAAAGAGACAGAGTGGGAGGGCAAGAGGAGAAGGAAGGAACCTGGAACTGCAAGAAGGGGAGGAGAAACACCAGCTGCCGCCTAGATGTGTCTTTCTCAGCACACTGGAGAGGCCTTGTGTTTCCTTCTTAGAGGATGTGTTTCTAGAAGTCCACATTTGAGCACTGAGGACCTCTCACCTGTTCCAGGTGACGTGAACTTGCCTTGCCCTGCTTTTCTCAAGTACAAATATAAACTCTGAAGTCGTGCACAAGACATCTAAGGAACACTTAGAAAGGTGGGAAGACAAAGGTAAATTTGTTAGGAACTCAGGCATGAAGGGACAAGATAGCGGCGGGGTACCTCACGATGCCCCACCCAAAAGAAGAAAGAGACCCAGAACCCTGCTCTCCATTAAACCAGAGAAGGCAACCCAGGTGCGTTCATTTTCTGGCGGACTCAACAAAAGTCTCGTCACCACCACCAGGCAAACCCCACACCACTGACAAGAGGGTCAGTGGACATCGAAGACACGCTCTCCCCCTCCCTTCCCCACTGGCCGGAGACCCCCGTCTCGTGCCAGGAGACACCAGGAGGCTCGGGGCACAAGGGAAGGGACTCCTGCCATGACGAGTCCTGGGAAGGTGACACCATACCTGACAGAGGAGACCCCACATCAAGGAACAGCAGGTCAGGGCGACTCTCCCTGTGGGCCAGAAGCCACCCCTCCACCTACAGGCAGCTGGCAGCCGGACCGGCAGATCTCCTCTGGCTCCAGCCCACCATCCCCGGCAGGGACCAAGGGGAGCCCCGGCGGCATAAGATAAACCACGACAGACTCTGAAAACTGTCATTAAAACAGTGGACAAAGGCAGGTCAGGACCCACATACTAGGCCTAAACAGGGGAAAGAATAAAGAAAAGTCTAGTTTATCCCAATATCCAAAATGTCCATGATACAACTGGAAACCATTATGCGAAGCAGCAGGAAAATCACAAGTTGAATGAGAAAAGATAATAAACTGTGATGTGAACCCCAAGGTGAATTAAACGTTGGAGTTATCTGATGAGGATAAACCATACTAAAAATAATTCAGTAAGCAAAAACAAAATCTTTTGAAATAAGTTAAAAATTAGAAAACAAGGAAATTGAGTTAAAGAACTTAATTGAATTTTTAGACCTGAAAAATACCATAACAGAAAAGTAAAAATTCACTGGATGGACTCAGGAAGAGTAGAACATATATCCAGTGAACTTGGGATAGGTCAGCAGAATTCACCTAATCTTAAAAAGAGAAAATAGTGTAGAAAAAAATTATCAGAGACCCAGGGACCTGTGGGACAGTAACAAAAGGCCCATCATGCATATCATTGGCTACTCAGAAGGAGAGGAGAAAGGCAGTGGGGCTTAAAATCTATACGGAGAAATAATGGCTTAAAACTTATTGAATGGAGCAAGTCAAGCTCAGATAAGAAGTGAAGCAAACTGTGTAGGCTAAATCCAAAGAAATCCATGCCAAAACTCATCATAATTAAACATCTGAAAACTGAAGACAAAGAAAATAAACCTAGAAAGCAGCCAGACGGCAGTGACATACTACTTCTCAGGGAACACCAGCTAGAGGACGTAGCACAACAATTTTCAAGTGCGGAGAGAAATGTGGGCCAAGAATCTTATATCCAGCAGAACTATCCTTCAAGAATGAGAATGAAATAAACATTTCTCTGATGGAGATAAAACAAGAAAAAATTGTTGCTAAGAATTTTTAAAATGTCAGGATAGGATAAAAGATAGCATGAGGAGGCAAGAAAGAACAATGGGAAAAGCAGAAATATAAACATAATAGACTATCTTTCTCATAAGTTTTCTAAAGTGTGATATTTGAAAATTATAACACTATCTGATACTAGAGATGATACATAAGTCAGACAATAATAAAGGGATCTAAATGGAAATAAGGTTTCCATACCTCAAAGCATAAAACAGACATCAGCTTTTGTAAAACCCAGAGTAATCACTAAAAAGTACATTTAGCCAAATACTTAGTTCACGATCTCCATGATAATTTTAAGTCCTCTTTATTCTGCTCTAATACCTATAGTTTATGGTCCAAACTCTACAGCAGATATAATTTGCCCCAGTCATTTCAAAGATACTGTATGATAGTGTAACCTGTTCAGCTATTTCATTTACATCTATCTTCCCAACTAGTTTAGAAACTTGTTATTCTAAGTTTTTTCATCTTTGACTCCTCAGCCCTTGTCAACAAATGTTTGATAACCACTGAATAAATGGATGCTTGTTCTTAAATGGACCCTAAATATCAGCTAATGAAACCACTTCACATCTCAAAGATGAGAAAACTGAGGCCACTGAATTATTTATAAGATCACAGAGCATAAAAAGCAAATAATGCAAATGCAGAAGAGTTTACTAGTGAGGCAGGATCTTCACAGGGTACAGAACAATGATGCAGCCACCCTTAGCTGTGGCAACATCCGACTTAGCGAAGGCTGGATACAAAATGTGCCTTGGTGTATGTCATGCCATCTGTCTTAAGAGATGGAAAAACAATCATCAGATAAAAATTACATGATAAAAGCTGACAAGAGACAAGTACAAATTATAAAGTGGCCTTTCTTCTGTAACCAGGATTATTGCAACCCCATTACATTTTAAATGCTGTGTCTAAAGGATGTTGTAAAGATAAGCTCAGTTTACATTTACATGGTGGCAGATTCTCCAACTTATAAAGTATAACTGTTTTATCCATTTAATTCTAATTATTTTATAATGCACTGCATTATTCTTCAAAAGGTAGGGTGGCATTAATGTTTATAAATGACTGGTATCAAAGGAAAAGAATTTCCTTCCACCACATAAGACAAATACAGGTGGGAAGATGATTTTAATCAACTACCTATCACATCACATACTCAGGAAAGCAATAAAAAGGATCAGAACATAGAAACATTCACTCACATTAAAAAAGTGACAATCAATATATAAAGTAGATAAAAGACTAAGTGAAATATTTGCTGAATGCAAACGGAATCATTGGGGCTCATATTTAATTCTTCTTAAGTTGGAGTGGATATAGATTTCCAGTTTACTTCTATTGAAGGACTGACCTAGAGCCTTTCTTATAAAAGATGCAGCTTGCAGAGCTCATGTTTCCAGTTTCATGATGTGTTGAAGAGGAATACAAATCAAAATGAAAGGAGAAAAAAACCTCAGAGTAGAATCATCTACATATCTGCCTTTGGAAAAATAGATAAATGGTAATTGTGGTTTATATTTTGCAACACGTTTTCAGTTAAAATTAAGAGCAAATAATAAAATGCTCCCTGAGAAATAGCAAATGGGGAATTGAATCTGAGACATAACATGATTTTTAATATCTTTAACCAGAAGCATTTCTTTCTACATTTTTCATATGCTTTGATCTCCAAAGCATGTGAAACTAAAATGTAACCAGTAGAAGAAAGACAATTCAAAAGCTAAATATTTCACCTGTACTGCTATTTAAATGAAAGCCATCTGAATGATTTCCCATAGAAAGTCAATTTTTGTTTAAAAAAATGTGGAGAGGGAATGACTACCATGAGAATTCTAAACAGTTTGTTACCATCTGATTTAAACCAGAACTGGCTTATATTTCTTTGGTAGATGTTGGCACCTGCCGAAGGAGTTTGAGGTAGATGTTCGCTTCTCCCCTCTACCCCTTTCCAAGTAATGAGAAACGCTACCTGGAGACACAATTCTGCAAGACAAATAGGCAGTTACTAACCAAATACTTATTAGCAACCAAGCACAAAAGGTGGTCTTACAGCATATCTGTAAACTGGATATGAGTTTCAGATTTCTGCCCTTTTAACTGCTCTGTCACCAACTTATGTTAGTTTTCCATTTAGGGCAATCACCAAAATCCAGAGGCAAGATCCCCTCACCTTAAGGCTGGAATCACACAAGCAGAATACTCTGGATTACTAGGCTGAATAGTAGACCATGGAGAGGTTCAGCCTAGACCATTTTTCCTACAGGTTGAAGATAAAAGCTTTGGTCCCCATCCATGCACAGGTGGGAATTTTTAACCAATTCAGGTATACTTAGAATTTTCTTCACCAAAAACCACCCATTCCTCAAATTCATTGTGCTACTAAATCATTCTCAACAAAAGCTCATTTCTGATATTTAGTCAATTATCAGTCAAGTGGCCTATTTGATGGAAATAGATGAAATAATGCTCAGAGTAGCCACTTACATGCTTCCTGATTAGGACTACCCTAAGCTCTGGTATCCTGGTTAGAATCTAGGTAACCATTTCACACTGTATATGCTGGAGCTTTTAAAGCTATAATCATCATGAGAGCATTTTTTTCTTCTAAAAGTAACTTATATGCAAGCTATAGATAACATAAAAAAGACAAAACATTTAAATTTGAGATTTAAATCTAACTCATAAGCATAACTACTCCCAAGTATAACATGTATTCATTGTTAACAATTTGACATTTTTGACCTTCAATGAATATACACTTGTGCTCATTATGGTGCATGCAAATTTACTCAAGACATACACACAAATATAAAAGTACTGAATGACCAGTTTTCCTCATCCTGTTTATACAACAGGTCACATTAATATGCACAATTACATTTCACTACCTGCCGAGTGCCACTTGTACTTGCAGGACACTGAGCCTCACTTTGAGGATTCCTGTCTGACTCCATTATTTCTAGTCTCTAGAGGTCTGTCACATGACATCCATTTTCATTACTCTGCCCTACTTTCTCATCATTTGACTTTAACCTTATTAGGTTAAAGACTATTAACTTTATTTCTATTAATTCTCTATTCTAGAATATATTTCCCACCACAGAGCCTTGGTCTCAGAGGACTGGATTCCCTCATTCATTCATTCAACAAATATTTATTCAATCCCTACTATGTTGCACACACTTTTCCAAGCCCTGGGCACTGATTATTCCACAGAGCTCATATTCTGTTGACATTGGGGTAGACATGTTACCTGGTGAGAAGGAAGAGAGAAAACCGAAAGAGAGAAAGGGTAATGGAGAGTGCAGAGGTTAAGGGAGTTGCAACTTCAGAAAGGCTGAAAGGGAAACTACACAGAGGAACATAGGGAGTGTGACATGTCAGTACCTGGGTATTTGGACAGGAAGTGCATATGCAAAGACTCTGAGTCCAATGTACATGTCTGAGTTCAAGCAAAAGCAAACAGACCTGTGTAGTTGGAATGAAATGAGCTGAAGATGAGCAAAGATGGGATGGAAGATAAACGATGTCCAGACTCACAGCACTTTCACAGCCACAGGGGACTTGGGATTTTACCTAGATGAAATGGGGAGCCATCAGAGGGTCATGGGGGACCTAGTGACCCCCAAGGGCAAGGCAAGAACAAGGGTGCCATGTTTTCAAGGTCACCATTATCTTGCACGCAGCTCTCCTGTACACATGGCAATGTTGCCTTGCCCCTGGGGGGAACCCGGAGTATGTCTACAGTCCACGAAAATAAGACCAAGGAGAAGGTGAAACAGAGAAAATGAATTCCATTACTGGATCAGTCTAATGAGTCTAACACTTAATTTCCAAGACTTCATTTCTTAGAATTCAGGATATGTGTCTCTCCACACAGAGTAACAGTGGGAGTCCATTCTTCCTGCACCCATATCTGAGGACCTTACTGTGTGGCCTACTTGTAGAATATCTGTTCAGAACCCAGTAAACCAGCATTAGCATAAATGACAAGCCTGGGATAGCAGGGTGGAAATGTTATCTTCCATGGCCCCACTCTAATGCAGAAATGAAAGGAAGACTGCCTTTTGGGTTTAGCATCACCCCAAGTCCTCCTGCTATCTTTAGTATCACCACACGTAGGCATCATTTGTCCAGCCTCATGTGAGGAGGATGATCTCATTCTGCCCTGCAGCCTTATGGGCCTCAGCTGCTGACCCCCTACAAGCATGATCCCACCCTCACTGAACAAGTCCACCACTGCAGCCACAAGTTCATATGTAGGAAAGACTTTTCTCCACTGGGAACATAGTCTTCAGAGGTACATCTCTGTATCCTTGAAAGGACCACTATTTGGAAGGCCCTAGTAAAACTACCTTCTATAGGCTTAAGCTTTCATTGAAGTAAAAAAGATGACAAATTGGTACTGTTAGCTACTATTCTTGCTAAGTCAAATAAGATGTTCGCATACCTTTTTAAAGAAAATGACTGTCTTATTGCAACAAATGAGTATAAAATGCTTGGGAAGTTGCTGTGAGAAATCACTTTTCAAGACCTGTGCCAGCTCACTGTTTTAACACTACCTCTAAAGTGCATCCATTCATCCATTAAAGTGATGCCAGCCAGGCACTCCTTTTAGCACTGAGGATAACGCAGTGAGCACAGCAGACAGAATCCTCTTCCCATTTAAATGCTACACTAGTAGAGACAAAAGTACCCGAGAATCTGTGTCCAATGAGGTAATAGATGTCTGAGCAAACTCACAACACGCACTCATTTATGCCTAAAAACAGAGGAAGCAAGAAGTCTGGTACCATTGCTCCTGCTTCGCCCTGAGCTGAGGAGGGGTGGACAGCATCCCACAGGTCTCCGCAATGGCAGGGCCATAGTCTCAGGGCCCAGGCAGGAACTGGAGACCTGCCAGCTGCCACACTATAAATGGGTCTGTTTTCTCAAGACTCTACTTTTGTATCCCAGCCTCTGGCCTCAGTGAGAAGAGAAAATACTTGTCGAAGTGTGCTCAGCAGTCAGCAACAAGGACAGACAGACAACTCTGGACAGAAACCTAGGAGAGATTCCACTGGAGGAGAGCAGACGAATGCATACAGACCACAGGGAGGACCACCTGCAATGCCACACGTGACGGTAACGTATCTGTCATGGGGTGAAGGTCACACAAAGACAAGCAAAGGCTCCATGACTGTCTCCATATTAGAAACCCCAACTGAGAAAATAACTGCCACAAACTCTATCCAAACACCAAAAGCTCAGGAAACCTGAAACCACCAAGACAGTGAACAGTCAGCAACTGTGCTCAGTTCTATCAGAAAGGATGCCGATGTCCTATCTGGGAGTTAACATAAATGCTAAATAAAGATTCCTCACAATTCTTTTTAAAAGGTATATATAGCAAGTATACTCTTGAATATTCTGAAATTAAATGCACTAATACACCAGAGCAAAACTCAGATTTGGGGCCACAAAGAAAGGGAGGAAGCGAGTGTCTTAGCGTGTTCGCAGGGCAGGGGAAAGGAGTGCGAGGAATTTAGAAAAACACTGCCTTTCTAGGCTGAGAGAAAAGAGTGAAAATCATTGTTACATAAATATTTTCCTTCCATATCATAGTAAATAAACTACACATGATAATGAACACTGGAAAAGGGAAGGTGACCAAAAGGCCAGCAGACCACATAATGAACACATCTTCTAAGCGAGAACACTTTTGGGGTGAAAGGGACTCGAGAAATGGTTACCCAGGTCAATGGGCAAAGGGACTGTTTGGGGGCTCCCTAGGAAGCATGGCTACTCGACCAAATAAGGACAGCAAAATGGATCAACAAGCAAGATGACAACCAGCCCAAACAAAAGAAGGAGCCCAATATAGTTTAAGAAAAAAAAAATCAAGTGCATCAAGTTTTTACAAGAGCAGAAAAACAAAAATCCATTCAAAGACAGAATATGATTGCTTTACTAAAACAGATCTTTATAAGAAATGTATTTAAAAGGAAGTGTCAAAATAGAAAGGCTAAAAATAGTGGGGTGGATTTGTTCACCATGTAAGAACTTGTTCGTTGTGCTTCAGAAGATCCGAGACTGATGAGAATTAGACTTGGGGTGGATTAATGATTGTGCACTGAGTCCCCTGTACAGAATTTTATTGTTGTTAACTGTGAACAACCATTTGATCAATAAATATGAGAGATGCCCTCTCAAAAAAAAATAGTGGGGTGGACAAAGAAATATTAGGAAGATGAAAAAAGAAGAAGGAATGATAATGTTATAGTCACACAAGACAGAATCAAGGTCAGAAGTACTGAACATGATGAAGAGAGCTCTCAGGCAGTGAGGGAGAAGCAGGGACAGTGAAGGAAGGAAATACAGCAGCCATAATCCCCCAAAAAAAGAGCAGTTACATAGATTAACCACAACTCTTGTAAACAAAGAACACTTAGAAAGGATACAACTCCAGGGGAAGATTTCAGTACAGATCTCCAGAAGTCTGGAATAATATAAGAGGACAAAAAAGAACTAAATAGCACAATGAACAAATCTGAATAAATAGGCTCATAGTGGGTAAACTAGGATGCACATTTCGCGAGTCTACAGAATATTTTTAAATTAACCCTGTATTTTGCTACAAGAAATAAATTAACAAGATACAAATTTTGTAGCCCATTTTGTCTGGTGCAATCCAGAGAAAGTTATAAATTATACACATGTAATACAAAAGTGACCAAATACATTAACTATTTTGATACTTAGAAACTTGCTCCCAAATTATCCAGGATAAAAGAAGAAACACCAATACCACAAGAACTATGTTCAGAAGGAAATACTCAACTGTAAAAATCTCTATAAAGACTAAAAATAAAGACAATTAGCACTTACACTAGGAAACAGAAAGCAAAAAGCAACCAGAAGGGAATATAGTCAAATGTAAAAATTGATGAATTCTTACAAAATAGAATGTCAACAAATCAAAAATTGTTTAAAAAGGAAAAATAAATATGTAAGTATTTACTTACATTAAGTCCCATAACTGCATCAAAGAACAGAAAAATACTACCATTTTAGGATTAGCATGGTCAAAAAAGTCAAGTCCTAGTAAAAGATATCCTAAGGAAAAGATGGGGAAGATAAACCTCTTCAAAGTCACTATCTGTTTTTAGTAATATTAGTAATAATAAGTTTCAGAATGAGATATAGACTAACACAAATAGTGTTACTAAAGAATTTTAACACTGTTAAAAATTATAATAAAAGCAACAAATGCTAATTTTGACCCAGATACTAATCTGAGTGCATTATTTGTATTAATCTTAACAACTTTGTCACTATCAGCCACATTTGACAGGTAAGTAAACTGAGGTACAGGAAGGTTGGGTAGCTGTCCAAGATCACAGGGCTAACAGAAAAACTAGGGTTGAAACTCAGACATGCTCCAGCAGACATGACCTCATCACCTCAATTACATCAACAAATAAGGGGAGTTTTTTGTATAAATTCAAGAGTACCCCTCTAAACAGAATTGATGTTGAAACTATTCTGTCTACTACTTATAACTATCATGATGTTGGAACTATAATGGAGATAGGCAGAATAAATGCATATTAACCTCCATTACTCATACAAACCTCTTCTTGGGGCTTGTGTTCACTCCTATTATATAGGAAGTATGCCTTATGAGCTTTCTAACCAGTCTTAAACAATATAAAATGCCTCTGAACATTTCAGTCATATCCACAATATCAGACCAGTCATTCAACTATCTAGTCTAGCACTTCATGGGGCTAAGAGAGGGCAGGGAGGATGGGAGAATAATCTACATCCTTCCTCCTGTGTTGTCCAGGACTGGCAGCCTCAGATCACCTGGGAGCTTGTTAGAACTGCAGCATCTCAGGGCCATCCACACATTCTGAATCAGAATCTGTATCTTAACAGGGTCACCAAAGCACTAGAGCACAGCATTGGCTTTCAAACATGTCTCTGTAATGAATTTATTTGAAGTATTTTTAAGATGATGAATGCTATGAAGAGATTCTGATTTAATTGTGGCTTGGGCATTAGGATATTTAAAACATCCCAAGTGATTCTACTGCTCAGCCAGTGTTCTGCCTGCCTCTCCCCAATTTATGCTTATCTTCCTCCCCCCATGCTGCCATCATCGTTAGACTCATTGTGCTCCGGGGTTGGAGCCATGGGCAGAGAAAGGAGATAAAAGCAGTAAACATCTTACCCAAGAGGCAGAGGCGATATCCAGTGTGCAGACTGCAAAGCGGATTCTGTCTCAGCATCTTAGCATGCCACGACACTCAGATGCTCCCCACTGAGCCTCTGGCTTCACTCTGACCTGAGATAATAGTATGTTTCAGCTCGCTTACCATCTTTCAGGGAACACCTCTAATCTCTTGTGCCTGAGGTTGCCATGCCCCTCTTTTGGGAAAGGTGTCTTTAAGGTGGCACCCTGAATGTTCCCACTGCACACTGTATATCAGGTCCCCAACACAGAAACATCTGTGCTGCTCACAGAGAGGATGCCCCTAACACAGCCATCTCTGTTCAGTGTGATGTAGGACAAGTGTCACGGGTCCGGTCTATTTAATGCTAAACACTAGTGGTACACCAGTGCCTTTGCTCGGTGGCTTTGGGAGACAATCAGCATCTCTCACTAGGCCTTCGTTGAAGCCAGCACACCCATGACTCTGCTCGGGGGAGATGGCAGGGAGAAGGTGGCAGTGTAAGATGAGCTCGGGGGTGGGGGCGTGGGGGATGTCAGAGCCAAGCAGAACTCTCACCAACTCTCCATCTCCGTAACTTCACACTTTCAAATATCTGAGGCTTGCTAAGAATACACACATTTCATGGTTTCACATGTGTGTGTCCTACATAAGTGAGCAATCACCTCCTTTCTGAATATGAGCATACGTGGTACCTATTGTTTGGTGTGGTACCCTAGGTGAAACTAAGACATCAAGAGTTCCATTTTCCCCACCTTATGGTTACAAGAAATAAGTGCGCAAGGAATGTAATATCAGTTAATACAAAAAAGCATTTGATGAAATAGGAAATTGGAGAAGACAATTTAAATATGAAAAAAATATTATTTACCAAAAGATACATTGTAGGAGGCACAACATTAAAGCCGCTTCAATTAAAATCAAGAATTAGACAAAGAAAATAACTAGTTCGTTATTCAGCACTGTCTTGGAAGTTCTAGTAAATTCTATATAAGCTTTAAGTAATCAGCATAATCACTGGAAAAAGATATACAAGTCTCTTTCCAATGATGACACTTTAAAACTAAAACTCAAATTGTAGAGAAAATAAAAATTTAAATGAATATTGACATTTAGTAAAATGACTAAAATTAAGCACTCCAACATGGAAACTATTTTTAATATTGTATTATATTTGCACATATTTATAAATTTACAACAGTAACAAAAATGATTTAGCAATAAGTTTATCCATGATACATAAATAATAGGAAAATTACTATCAAATATTTGCATATACAAATATAAATGCAAATAGAAAGCATCAAATGTTCAGTGGTAGTAAAATTTCATATTGTCAAATTAGAAAAAAAATTTTTTGACCTAGGTAAACTGATTTTGAAGTTCATATTGAAAAATATTCAGGAAAAATGTAACCAGGAATATATCATCAGGTACTTGTTTTAACAGATATTCAAATATACTATAAATCTGACATAATTAAATTGCTTTGGCATTGCCGTAATCAGATACTATTGTATTTGGTATTTCTTATGAACAGAAAAATAAGTGGAACACAATGGAGAATCACCAAAATAGATTCTAACATAACGGACAATATATCAACACAGTGAGGAAAGGACTCTTCAATTACTAAATAGTCCCAACACAACGTACATCAGGAGGAAAGTAAATGCAAGGCTTTTTTAGTTATAGATTATATTAAAATTGTATCATTAAATGTACACATACTTTTATATATTTATATGTTTATTTCAGGTGGAGATGCATATATATTGAGGTGTTTTTTTAAGTAGATTTTATTTCAGATGGGTTACTTAAATTGTAAAAAGAAAAAATTCAAAGAAAACCAGAAATCTGTATTTGTTCTACTGTTGGAAAATTAGGAAGTCTAGAGTCTGTAAAAAATTTATTTAGTTGTATTTAAAAAACAAAACAAAAAACAAAACACTGTCTACCAAGAGAAATGTAAGAACTAATCAGACACCATGAATGCAGACAGATCGATTAGGAGACTGTTGGAACATTCCAGACCAAAGAGACGGACGGCCTAGAGGAGCGAGGGGGCAGAAGCCCCTTGTGAATATTCCTAGGCATGAAAGACCTGTGGTTTAGCTCTACAAAGCTGACCAATTCGGCTTTACAGAGTGTATCAAATGGTTTCCAAAATTATACTAATACACAATTCTGCCATCAGTAAGAGTTCCACATCTCTTTGGGGCTACTGATAATATAAATTTCCTAGTTTTTTAAAGTCTGATAAGGGTAAATTCTTACTTCATTAGCCATGATTTGAATTCCCCTGGTTACTAGTGAGAGTCTTCTCTAATAGCCATACATTTGTTTTCCTCTTCTGTGCAAGTTATTCATATATTCTGTCAACCTTTTAAATGAGCATTTTCCTTGCTCCTTTTCATAGTTCTAGGAAACCAGTCCTTTATCGGCTACAGGTTGCAAATAACTTCCCAGTTTTGTTTTCATCTATGGTTGACATTGAAAGTGTCTTGTTAAAGAAAGCCTTCCCGGACCCACATCACGAGTGTCACAGCTAGCACATCATGTTTCGTGTTTTTCTTCCATTGGTGAACTTGTCTAATACCTCTGCAGAAAACATACTGACCTAACTCCTTTTGATTTATAATTTCTTTCTGATAACTCACTTTTTATTCCAAAACACCAATTCATTGTGATATGAGTTTACCCACTTTGGGGGCTTTGCTCTCCCATGTACATTATGAGTAAAATTGCATTGGATCTATTAAAAAACTGCAAAATAATTGGAATTGAACAGCTCACCATTTAGTTACATCTTTAATGACTTTCAAAAAAATTTTAAACTTCATTACAATCCTGCACTTTTCAGATTTCTTACTATTTTGTTGTTGCATTAAGTGTACCTATTTTACAATTATTCTAAAATATTTTTCCAGTGTATAATAGACTTACGCACTTTGATGCCATAGCTGGCGATCTGTTTTAGTCTCAAAATAATTGACAGATTCTCTTATGTTTTCTATGATTATCATTTCATCTGCAAATAATTTTTCCTTCTTCACAAACTTGCCACATTTTTTCTCTTTTTACTGCCACCGAAACATTGAATATAAGCTTTGATAGTGGGCATCATTTCCTTATTTTAAAGTAATGCTTCTAATGTTTATCATTCAGAATGATTGTTTCTAAAAACCTTTGATAATCACTCTTCTCCAGGGCAAGTCCACATCTAGTACTATCACATTAAGAATTTTCACCATGAGAATGTGCATACGCTCTTCAGATGTATTATGACCTTTTGGGTTATCTCCTTTCATCTGTTCATTTTACAAGAACATTTAAGTATTATTCCTGAAACTGAATTTAATCATGATTCAAAGAATTTTGTCCATACTGCTGGATTTGGCTTATTATCATTTTGTTTAAGAATTTTTTCTTCTATGCTTAAGAATGAGATTAACCTGGAATCTTTCTCATCATCTCCAGGCTTTGGAATCAAGGATGTAACATTAACTTCAGAGAATAAATTGGAGATTCTAATTACCTATCCTTCTAGAAGAGGTTTAGATACCTGGAATAATCTGATTTTTGCAAGTTCAGTAGAAATTGCCTAAAAATCCATTTGTGCCTGGTGCTTTATGAGAACATTTTTATCTATTTAGTCTATTTAATGGTGATGGGATTATTCATGCTTCCCATCTTTTTATAACACAATTTTTTCATTTGCATAGGTTTTCAAATAGAGTGGCATATATACATTTATAAGATTCTCTTGTTAATTTTTAAAGTTCATTTACACCTATGTTTCCTTGTTGATCCTTAATATGGTTTATTCATGTCTCATCTCATTCTTCATGGCTTTTGAAATTTATACTTAAAGTATAGGTATATTACTTCTCTATATTGCTAAATATTCACATCTATTCTTACACTCCTACAGTCACTCAAACTTATACTTCATGCAGAAATTTTTTCTTCTAACATTGTTCCTTCATTATGATTTACTTTCCAAAGAACCACTTTTCAGCTGTTCCTCCTTCTCCATTGTAAAATTATTTTCTACTCTATGAAATGTACACTTATCATTACACTATTTCTTCTATTTTTGTTTTTATTTCATTTTTCTTTCCTGTTAACTCAGCCTGCCTTTCTCCTCCTTTAATGAAAATATTTATATAAAATGGCCCTAAACACTTTCTTATCCCACAAGTTTGATATGTAGCATTTTATCATTCAATTCTACATGTTTTTACATTCCCATTTTGATTCATAAAAGCTATTTCTTAAAGTACATGCAATAGAAGGCTACTTAATGAAAATTGCCAGTAATACAATTGCTCAATTTTGTACATCAGAAAATGTATTTACTCACTCTAATTTTAGTAGATATACTATTCAGGGTTTCTGGTTATTTCCGATCAATACTTTGAGGGTCATGTAACTATCTTTTGGTCTCTGTTATTATTGTTTGAGAAAAAAGTTGCCCATCTCACTACTTCTCTGTGATTTATCTTATCAATGCTTTTAAAGTCCCCACCTTTGGTGCTCCAGTGTCATGACAATGTGTCTGGGGTGCATTTATTTTTATTCTATTTTTATTCATCTTGTTTATTCTATTTCATGGTTAATATACCTGTAGATTCTGGTCTATCTATAGTTCTGGAAACTTGTCTCAAGCACTATTTACTTTCCTCTTTTTTCCTTCTGTAATTCAGGTCAACCTTGACTTTCTCATTATGTTCTCCTAGCACTTTTCCAAATTTGTGGGTTCCGTCACTCTGTGGTTTACCCTAAGTGATTTTTCAGACATTTTACTTACTAATACTCTTTTTGGTTTAATCTATCCTTTCATCCCTCCATTATGTTATTTTTCCAATTATTACAATTTTTATTTCTTAAAGTTCTTTTCAGTTATATTCTAATTCTGCCTGGTCATTTTGAAATCCTTTGTTTTTTTTTGCTTTTCTATTCCATCCTTCATTTTTTTCATCCATTTATGTGGATGATATATTTTTCTACCTTTCAATATTTGCAGTCCTTGTGAGTCTTAATCTGTTTATTGCTCCTGCTGACTTTCACATGCAGTAACTTGATTACTTTGATTTTGGGTGATTTTGTACTATTAACTCACATTTGATTGAATTACTCCTTAGAAATCTGTGGAACAAAATTAGGTTGTTTTCCCTCCAGAAAAAAATTTCATGTTTGTTCATGTGTGGTCCCTGGTTGTCTATAGACCTGGCACTGTATTACTTAGCATTCTGTAAATTATCTTGAGAGTATGCTGGAATCCTAGAGAAGGCCATCTAGCTTCACTGGGGGCCTGAGGCCTATTGTGTTAATTTAACTGATACATGCCTCAAAGACAACCTTCACTTTAGCATTTACTTAATCACTGTCCACCCTGTTACAATTTACTTTTGTTGCTTTTTTGCCGGGGGTGGGGGGTGGGGGGCATTTTGTTTCATTATGATATGCTATAAAGGGTACGTTCCAGTCATATTTATCAGAGATCCAGCCATATTACAGTGGGAATCCCTTCAGGATAGTCTTAACGCTGCAAGAAGAGGTAGAGCCTCTTAAAAACATAGAGATGTACATGCAGTCTCCAAATTCTCTGACATGGGCTGGTATTCACAGAATAAGAGCAGTGTAATGATTCTTAATCTTCTGTACTCACTAATCATTCAGAGACCCTGATAAAAGTGAGTGAACCCAGCTATAGATAAATACACACGGGCATATGATCGATATTTTGCACATAATTTCAGAGGTTGGGGACACTTGAAGCCCACCCACAGACCCTTTATGAATCCAGGTTAAGAGACTCGGGAAAGGACAATGATGTTCATGAAATTTTCATAAATGATGAATTTATGAAAAGAGATGGGGTCAGCATGAAGGAATTAACCTGTTCTCCCCAGTTTTCTCCAATGCCTCTTTAACACAAGGCAAAGTAGAGTTCAACAACTATGATTCTGCACATATTAAATAATATGGTTAAATTGGCTTCTCTATTTATGATAATATATTTAGGAAAAAGCAATTTTTATCCCTCATATAGTTCAATCATTTACAACTAAAGTCATTCAGATGCTAACCCAGATTTTAGTACTGGGGTTCAAAGCTATCTATGATCCTGGCACTTTAGAGACAGATTTGAGGGGTCAATCTATGAGGAAAAAACTGAGTTTGCTTGATTTCCTAATGGTGTAGCCTTCCATTTGGCCAAAACCATTCTGCTACCATCAGGAGATTGATAAATATTTCCTATCCGAGGGCTTTCATAACGGATACAGCAGGAAATCAGTCAATGCATGACAGAACAGGTAGAAGAAATTTCTGAAACAACACTGTTATTTGTGGCCACACATAAGTACCAAAGTACCTAAAACAGGAGAGCAGAGCTGATGCCAGAAGTGATGTATCTGGAGGGTCTCTTAGCAGACCAGGACCATAACTGGTTCGGTCATTAAAACGATGGCTGTGAATGAGTTATCAGTTCTCACTTGCAGAACTGCAAATCAGGTGTGTTGCAAGGAATCTGAGATTATTAATAAAGGACTAATAGCTAGTGAACGAAAGAACATCACCACTAATTCACTTGCATTCCAGTGTGCCTTTTTTAAACTGGTATTTCAAAACATGACCTAAAACACATTTAATAAGGCTAAAAGGCCTTTTCACCTAGTTAAGCACATGGGCATCTGGGGCTGGAATGCTGAAGTTCGATTCCTGACTCCCCTACCTAATAGCTGCTTGATTCATCAAGTTTATTAACATTTCAGTGCTTCAATTTTCTCATCAGGGGACCAGTGGAATTACAGACGTATCTAAAGGGTTCTGCACAAATTTAAAATGGTAGTTATGGGAAACACTTAACATAATATCTGGCTTGACATCCAATAAATGTATTTTATTAATTATTATTTACCAAGCCACATTGAGTAACTCTTACAAATGTACTGTGAATGTTTACAAGAGCTATGGATTACTTCAGTGGTTACCTGGCCTCTATGATGGGAATCTTAGTCAGAATCTAGATACTGCTATGGGAGTCTCTCACACCAAGTGACATAACAGAGAAAACAGAACTATTTCCTCTCTTGGGGGGGGTCAGGAAGACTAAACATTTAAGGTGGTTAAATACAAGGGCAATATAAAATCCAGCTCAGGAAGGAAGAGAGAGGAACTGAGCTCAGCTTAGATCACAAATTGCACAAATGTGCCAAAAGCTTGGAGAAGAGAGTAACACTGAGGTCATATTTTTGATAGCAAATGTATTTACGGTAACATGAGCAATGCCTCTTTATTCTAATGAAATCAATGAGCAAGTAACTTTACCTAGTCAATGATACTAATTACATGAAAGTACAATTATGAACATACGTGTGAAAAATTTAGGAGTTTTCATGCAACATTCAGAGTTCATTCAACTTAAACTGGATTTTCTCACCAAGAAAAGACTCTATCATATCCTCTTAATATTATAGGAGACCGAAAATCAGTCAGGGTTAGGCACTGTCAGCATTTCTTACCCCACTCTACATGCCTATGGTAAATGCCTAATTATGCTGTATTGTTAGTATTGTTAGTATTTTATGAAAAACTTTACCTTTAATCAAGCAAATCTCAAATTGCTTACCAGGCATAAAATTTACATGACATTTTAACTGTAGAAAACAACCAAAATTCCTTAGTGCTTTAAGACAAGTGAACTATTCTTCTATTAAATAGAACTAAAAAGTGATAGCCATGTAAGGGTTTCAGAAGCATGGAGTGAGAGTTAGGGATAGAGTATTGAGATCTATACTCACAAATGAGAGATTCAAGTTATTTTAAAAGGAAGTTTAGCAATTTATCTGCCTAAGAAAGCAGCAAAAAAACATTCCCTGAACAGTGTGGAGTTCCTCTGTCTTTCATATTTCTAATTCCAGGCAGCACACTGTCTGCTCTAAAGAGCAAGAAGACAAATGCCAGGCTTTAATCAGAGCGATGCGGGCCGTGCAGGCCTTTTGGATCATTTGCCCATGCCTAACGCTGTCATGCAGGGTCCCAGCAGAACGTCAGCGCCTGGACCTCTATTTGTGCTGCAGAGAGGTGGTTAAGAAACACTCAAGATGAGCAGCAATTCTGGGTTAGCTTACCATTTTTTTCTATGTCCAGAAAAAAATAATTTCAATCTAATTTCATTCTATAATGAAACTAGGAATTAGAATCCCTATAGCACCGAGCTAACCCTTCTCAAAGGTAAGACTATTTTTTCTCTAACTGTATCTTAGTAACACTAATGGCCCAAGGCTATCAGAGGAGTAGCAAAATAATAATTTTTTGCTCTCCACAGCACTTAATTTTGAAATAGAAGGCTATGGATTTCTTAAGTATATTTAATGTCCTCTAAGACTGACTCCCAGTGCAATGGCTAGAATGTCATTTCTTAAAAGATCCAATTAAATCACTTGAAGAGTAGAATTTGAATGAGACATTTTTCCACTTAGAAAAAAAGTTTGGCAATTCCTTACAAAACTAAATAGTCTGATCGCATACAGCAATTGTGCCTCTAGGTATTTCACAACCCAGTTTTAAAATTTCTATCTACCAAAAAGAAGATCCACCACCAAGCCCTACAGGCCATATCCTGGAAGCAACCAAGATATTATTAATTGATTGAATGAATAAACTATGGTACATCTGTACAATTGACTACTACTCACCAATAATGTACTATCGAGCTAGAAAAAGCACACATGAATGCATATTTCTGAGTGAAAATATGTACCTTAAATGCCTATTTCTGAGTGAAAGATCCAATCTTAAAAGGTTCGACATGATTTTAATTATTTGACATTCTGGAACAGTAAAAAGACCAGTGATTTCCCAGGAGTTTTAGAAGAGAAGGACTGGTGAATAGATAAACTACGGAGGACTCTTAGGGTGGTGAAATCATTCTATATGGTACTGTAATGATAAATATACAACAGTAGACATTTGTCAAAACCCACAGAACTCTGTAACACACAGAGTGACTCTTAATGTAGGCAAATAACAAAAAGCACTTAGGGGATGGAGAGATTCCAGGAAGGAATGCAGACAGGAGCCTAACTACATGACAATGTATGAAACCACCTTTTTGAGGGAGGTAAGCAGAAAAGGTACGAGCTAAGTGACTCTGGAAATGTGTGACATCTGAAAGACTAAAGGCAAGTGGAACTGCACATAAGCATTGTACTCTAGTTGAAGTTATTTCCCATGGGGTACTCATTAACAAATTGTATATTGCTATACCAGTAGATCAGAATTGAACAATGAAGGAAATAAAAAGCCAATGATGGGGACCAGGTTTCTCACTGTTGGAATGGGAGTTTACAGATCTACAAGGGGAGGAGACTAAAACAATTCCTATGGTAATATATTAGAGGCAGAGAATACAAATTCATGGTGAGCTTAATATAGACACAAGGAGTTATACACAGAAATGTGTATGCACATGAGTTAGTATCTAGGCACATATACTTCCTTGCCCTGTCAGATGAGGGCCCAGAAGAAAGAGCATCCCAATAGCAAAGAGCACACCTAGCACCCAGTGCTTGGTTTCTAAAACCATTCTCCAATAGAAGGAACCAGAGTTCCAAGAAGAAATGGCTCTATGGACATCTGGAGCAGAAAATATGTTTATCAATATGTACATATAAATGGTTAGTAAACATGCATTTCTTTGTTCTATCAGCTGAGAGGCCCTGAAAGAAATGACTATGTAAAATAAGAAGCACATCTAGTTTGCAGACCTTGGTTTCTAAACTGTTCTATTTAAAAACACAGGTATCCATGGAGAAATGCCCAATTCCTGCCTGCAGCAGGAAATACATGTGAACACGGCATATCTTGAAGCACAAAAACTGCTCAAAAATAAATAAAACCCTGTATCTATGGGGGTTATGTCAAAGGGACATGGATCAACTATAAGAGCTCCCCATGGCAAAAATAGAATAATGTGAGAAAATGAGTAAATTTCTTTCATCAGTATCATCAGAGTACAGGTCTTTGACCTCCTTAGTTAGGTTTATTCCTAGGTATTTTATTCTTTTTGATGCACCTGTAAATGGAATTGTTTTCTTGATCTCTTCCTGCTAGTTCATTTTTAGCGTATAGGAATGCAACAGATGCCTGTATATTGATTTTGTATCCTGTAACTTTAGTGAATCCATTTATTTATCAGCTCTAGTTTTTTTGGTGGAATCTTTAAGGTTTTCCATATACAGTATGTCATCTGCATATAGTTTTACTTCTTCCTGACCAGTTTAGGTGCCTTTTATTATTTTTTGTCTGATTGCTATGCCTAAGACTTCTAGTATTATGTTAAATAAAAGTGGTGAGAGTGGGCATCCTTGTCTTGTTCCTCATCTTAGAGGAAAAACTATCAGCTTTTTGCCACTGACTACAATGTTAGCTGTGGGTTTGTCGTGTATGGCCTTCATTACATTGCAGTATATTTCTTCTATACCCACTTCGTTGAGTATTTATCATGAATTGATTAATTTTGCCAAATATTTTTTCAGCATCTATTGAGATATGATTTTCATCCTTCCTTTTGTTAAGTAGAATGAGCCAGGCAGAAAAAGCAAATACTAGGTGATTTCACTCACATGTGGAATCTAAGAGAAAAAAACTAATGAACAAACAGATTCATTGACACAGAGACGTGACTGGTGGAAGGGTTAGAGTGGGGGAATAAAATAGGTAAAGGGGATAAAAAGGCACAAAGTCTTAATCATAGTATAAATTAGTCACAGGGATGAAAGTACAGCATAGAGAATAGAGTCAGCTCTGTAACAACATTCTGGGTTGAGAGCAGCTACACTAGTAGGGGTGTGCACTCAATAATGTGCATAACTGTCAATTCACTATCTTGTATACTTGAAACAGAATTTGTATATAGACTATATTTCCACTAAAAAGATTATCAACTAGTATTGGATTATAACCAAGTGTAACAAACAGCCATGAGTCCATAACACTGATGTAAAGAAGGGATTGACTAAACAGGGGAGCACAGTAAATGTCCCTTGCAGAAGAATTCCAAATTTATGTAAACACTGCACTTGCAAGGGGGCTGGAGCATAAATCCCCACTTCTCAGGTGTGGGCTGCGCTCAGTGACTTCCTTCCCAAGAGGACAGCAGGGATAGGATTTGGAGGGGTGAGGGGTGAGGGATAAAGGCAACTTCAGGTGGAAAGACACGGACAATACTGCCTCAGCCAGCTGATCAAGGTGAGCATCAAGAGTATTAAAGCATGTTGCCAGTTGTATCTTTGGCATGGAGAGATGAAAACAGCACTTTACCTCTAATTTTCATCCCCAAGACCCATAACCCCAGTCTAAGTAGGAGAAAAAACATCAAACAAATCCCAACAGAGGGGCCTCCTACAGAACATCCGCCCAGTACTCCTGAAACTGTCAACGTCATCACAAGACAGTCTGAGAAATCATCGTGGCCACGAGGAGCTGAGGGAGACAAGACTACACGTGACGGGACAGCCTGGATGGCGCCATGCAAAAGAAAAACTAGGTAAAACTAAGGAAATCTGCGTGGAGTATCGACTCTAATATTGGTTCATTGAAGTGTAACAAAGGCACCATGCTGATATATTAACAGGGGAAATCAGGTGTAGGTATATGGGAACCCAGTTTTCAATTTTTCTGTAAATCTAAAACTGCTCTAAAAAATGGAGTATATCAAAAATAAATACAGATGGTGGTCAATTCAAAACTTAAAAACAAAAACGCTCGTAGGCCAGGGCCTTGCCTGTCCAGACCGCCCCCTCTCCTGGGGACGCTCGGCTCGCGGGGCGGGCTGTTCGGCGTCTCCGGGTGAGTCATACTGGTCACCAGCGGTGCTGGGCATGCGCTCGGCTGGCCCCAGAAATTAATTAATAGGTGTTGCTCTGGAGTTCTAGCTTTTGGCTAGGGTGCAAAATGACTCATTCCCAAGTAGGACAGTAGGTATTTTCATAACTGAACTTTTAAGTACGAACTAGCACTGACCTCAGTAGAAACTTGTACCAAACTTTGATTTTTATAAAAATTATAAAGCATATGATGATCAATATTTTCCACATGTATTTTAGTTCAAGTGACTATTAAAGTGAAAGTGTCATCCACATTGCACACGTGGCTGAAGTTTTTCTGAAAAAAATTCTACACTCTTCCTATTGTCATCAAAAACTGTCAGTCTGAATTAGCATATACCTTTTTGGTTTCTGCACACATTATTAAGCAAGTATGGCTTCAAGTATCTATTCATTTGTAATTAACTCAAATTCTCACATTGAAGTAGCCATGCTTGTGTTAAAATGTGTAAATGTAGATTATTCAGTGTGTAAAAAGAAACTGTCAATTTAAAAACATCAAGAAGCAAAGCCATCAAAAAATTTCTATTATGTTGCTTAGGTAAAAAACATTCCCTTTTTCCCTTACTTAAAAATATCTTCATCTTCTAAAGTAGTCAATAAACTCAACAAATTCAATTTTCTTTCTTAATATTAAAATCATTTGACTTTAAATCCTACTTGTCTCAAGCCAATAATTAGAATACAAAAAGTAAAAATAGGCACATCTTGAGTGTAATTTTTTAATTCAAGATTGTGTTCAGTCTTACAATATATTTGAGAAATGCGTCCAAAAGGCATGAAAAACAAATGTTCTACTGTCTGTAAACTACATCAGATAATTTAGGTATGTTATTGCAAAATAACTTCCTCCATGTTTTGCTTTCTGACAGGCAGTTGATCATAAATTACAGTAATTCAGTCATGATAGCCTTGACATTTCTGAAAAATATTTTTAACAATGTTTAAAGAATAAATGTATAAATACCTTATAATAGAAAAATTAGAAAGGAGATCAACGAGATGAAAATAGGAAGCAATTAATTTTTTCAAAAAAGTAGTGTTAATTAAGTCTTCATCAAGTGCTTTTAAAATTTCCCCTTTCAGGAAAATCTTTTCTGACATTTGCATATTGCTGAGCCTACGCAAGGAGCCAAGCAATGCAGGGAATACAAGGTAGAGGGAGGCATGGAAGTAGGAACATCCCAGTGAAGGGTGGTCAAGGCAGAGATGACCATGGAGAGACAGATGGGCCACACCTCTCCAGGCTTTGGAACCAGAACAGGTCAGTCAGCAACAGACAGAAGTCGGTCCTCAGAAGCAAGTCTGAAGTAAACCGTAAATCAATCTACTGCTACAGTTATGAGCCCAGAAACACATAGGTCCTAGAAATCAAGGTAAGGCTCCAAGAGTGATGTGTGGGGAATAGAAAAGACTGATGGTGGAAAACAAGGAAAAATAAATCAGGAAATTTATAGCACCTGAAATGATGGAGCAATGCAGAGGAAGGACAGACACAGAGATCAACTCTGAAGACATGAAGGTGACTATGGGTTTCTTGCCAGTTTAAGAGCCATCCACACTTAATCCTTGACCAATCTGGACCTTAGAGGGTAAGCAGGGAAGTCCATACCCAAGCAGAGCAGAGGATGTGTCAAAGAGGAGGCGTATTTCCAAGCTTTCCCTTCTAAGTGATATCATGGAATCCGTAATCCCCTTCGTCACCGCACACAGCTAGTGACAACACAGTGGGTCTCAGCAGCTCAGCTGGATTCTCAGATTAACCCACCTCAAATAGGACTTCATATTCCAGTTCCTTTAATAGTAAAAGCCTTCCTTAGTTTAAATTCCTGGAAGATGAAAGGCAATTTGTTCATTTTGCTTTCACTACATGATCTTTTATTTTTTATTTATTTATAAACAAAATTAATTAAAAAATAACTTTTGACAAGAGCAACTCCTACCAGAAGACAACAACAACTCTGTGCAGAAGTGCACTGAACATAAATCAAAGGATGTTCTCTGTGCTGGACAATGTTTAGGCTTTTCAGTTTACATTTTTCAATTTCTAATGAACCGTTAAGATTGAAGACAGGCATTGCTTGCCCTCCAGAGATATTTTGTCTTTCAAGTGTATTGTGGAATGAATCTGGTAATTGCGTGCTTCCATGGACCTCTAATTTCAGCAGATGCCCATGGCTAGAAGGCTTGAGGAAGTAAACCCTCTCTGCTGGCCTGGGTTCCCATATGGCCTCTGGGCACGTCACTCATCATTGCTCTTAATTTGTTTCCACATTTCAACAACAGTTTAAGACATCTGCTTTCCATTCTGAACATTGAAATGTCTGGTTTACCATCTCACTGAGGACAAGTTTATGGAAGCTTAAAGAAAAAAAAATATTTCAAAGTTGAGTATGAGGTGGTAGAATCAATTCATTATTTCAACAAACTTTTATTGACTGTCTTTCACACTGAGGACCATACTGGTGACTGTTCTCCAGGAGTATTTGGACTTTGGGAGAGAAAATATGAGTTACTAGCAGCAACATGATAAATATTTTAAAAACAGTGTCCCAAGGTCAGGACTCTGGAAGCTCAGACACTTTTGAGAGTTTCCAGAAAGCTTTCTGGAGGAAGTGGCATCTAGGCTTAGGTTTAAAAGTGAAGAGGAGTTGGCTACACGGATGGAAATGAGAGGAAAGATGCTCCAAGTCAGCCAAAACTTTCTACAGTTCTGTCCAACTAGGACACAGAATGCAGTACAAAGAATGGGAGAGGAGGGTAAAAAAAAAAGGCGGTTCCAAATCATGAGGTGCCACTGGCTAACAGCACCCCCTGAATGACAATGCGGAAGATCAGACAAACCCAGGAGAGTCATAGTATTACAGAAGTTAAAGTGTATGTGGAGAACTTAAGAAAATGATGAACAACAGGTATGAGAGACTGAATATATGCGTCACACTATAAAAGAAATAGAGGACGGACGCCCACCCGCAGCAACCAGCTGGGGAAGTCAAACCACACCGTCTGCGGCAATCGGCCCCACAGATCCTGGATCGATCAGCACCTGCCAGCTCTATCTCAGAACCAGAGAAAGTCACAGTCCCCTCAGCCAGGCACACAGGACACCCTGCTCCTATGTAGCCCACCTACAGCCTCCATGAAGACACCACTTAAGCGCCCCTTTGTTTTCCCTTTAGAGCTTCCCTACTCCCCTGCCTGCCCCAAGTCTCTGTCAAGCACAAGTGATGGTGGTGGACCCCCTTGACATAGGGCATTCTAAATAAACAGCTTTTGCTTGTTCTCATCTGGGTGTTTTTTTATTATCTCTTCAGATACAACTTTTAATTTTTTTAAGGCACTTGACTGGGAGAAGAAATAACACAGAATCTGTCAAGATGATGGCAAGCTCTATGATTTCTGTCCAATGGCTTTTATTTTCTCTGACAAATGAAGAGGGAGATTCTCTTAGGTCATTTAGAGAAACAGGATGTCTGAACAAGGAAGACAAAGTCAAAGTATGCGTCCGGCTTCTCACCACTTCTGTGCTATTAATGTTGGAGTGCCTGCCTCAGGTGCCTAGAAGGGAGCCTCCAGGACCTCCACTTGGTCGAGTCTTGACTCTCTCCTCAGACAGCATAGCACAGCCCAAAGGCTCAGACTACAGTAAACCTGTGTTCATCCTCCCAACTCCACCACTGACTAGCTGTGTGCCTTTTTAAAGTCATTTAGTTTCTCTGTGCCTCAGTTGGAGATAATACAATGGAGATAACAGCACTAACTTTTTGGGTTCTTTTGATGATTAATTTCTATTTGTAAAAAGCACATAGAATAGTACCAGGGCATGTTGTTATATAAGTATTTCTTAAATTATTCCCATGTCTAGAGGACTCCACAACTTATCTCCAGCCCAGAGAAATCTTCTAAGTCCAAATCAGCACATCCACCTACCTAACTTCCTCTCAGCTGGATTGAAATACATTGTATGTGATAAAAACAATGGATTAAGAAAACTGGAATCACATTTTCATGAGAAAGGCTTTTCTCCATCTGCACAGGAGTTTGCATTCTACTTCCCCAGCAGGACTGCTAGACAGGAGGAAGAGAAGCTTCTCAGGGGCAGGAGGAACACTAGGGGAGTCCCCTGGGATTTATCAATTAGAAAGGGCACATACACCACGGGTAATGTGTTCAGCTGTCATGCTCTCTGATCTAACAGTGATGTAACACTAGGACACCTAAAGTCACATATTTTGTCATAATGTCATATTCTCAGGTGACTGAGATTCAAACTAGGCTTCCCTACTTCCAGGAAGCATCAAGGACCCACTAGTCCTTCTAACCTACACTACAGAAACAGACTGCACAGCAGGCTGCTCTCAGCCTCCCCCAGTAATGGCACCACAAAGGCCACAGGCTGCCCACACAGAGACCTGCCAGTCACTCCTGGAAATACCTCTCACTTTCATAACCAGTTACTTTCTCCAAGTGCTGTCAACTTGGCTTTCTCAGTATTTCTCCAATCTTCCAATTTCTTACATGCTCAGTGCCACCACCATCTCCCCGATACCCTGCAGTACCTACCCAGATCTTGAGTTCCTGTGTTCACACTCATCCAGTTTTCTCCACCAGCTATCAGAATATTTAAAGATCAAAATATAATCTTTCTCTGCTTAAAACTGTAAGCATAATCTTCCTTTTCATAGCATGAGGTACCATAATATCCTTGTCAACGGACGCCCTGCATGAGTGGCCCAATTTCCTCACCAGTTTCCTCACCAGTCTCCTACTGCACACTGTCCTCTCACCAGACTTCAGGTATCTGGCTTTCCTAAGGTTTCTGTCTCAAAGGAAAGTATATCTTCGTTCCTGAACTGACCTCCACAACTGTGCCTAATTAACTCTTTCCAACATTTCCATATCCACTGAAATGCCACTTTCATCATAACAACCTGTCCCTTGTGTTTTTCCTTAACAGGACTTACAACTGCAATGCAACAGTTTATTTTGCCATTTTTTGTCTGATGCCTGTCTCTTCCACTTGACCAAGAGTACAAGATCTAGCCTGGACCAGGTGTTTCTTAAAAGGCTTATTGTAAAAATATGAGGGGGAGGGAGGATTTGGACAGAAAGTGACAGATCATAGAATATGAAGGGCTCATTAAAAGGATTTTAAAATATTTGATATTAAGAAAATGCTGAATTGGTTATCAAATTATGCTAATCACTAATGATTAGGAAACAGATTTTACTGGAACACTTGAGAGATGTTTCCCATTCAAGAAAGCCATAGGACAAGTAAACAACTCTGCCAGATGTTTCTGTCAGGGCAACCGGGTCTTGTTTTGGCTGAGCCCAGCAACTCTTCCAGGGTGTTGCGGGAGATGACATCTTGTGCAGAGCAATATATGAAATCAGCTGTTGAGCACACAGGGAGTACAATTTACTGTAAACTATTTTAACAGTCTCAGCAAAAAAATTTGTTTCCTACAGAAAAAAAGCTAAACCAAACTTCTTGCAAACCAGGGTGTTGACTTCACAAGATAAATGCTTGCCTTTCTTTAGACTTCATGCCATTTTTGTGCAGGCTTTGAGAGATTTATAAGTGATATTTTAAAAAAATATTCTGTGTATTTGATGCTATAAGCCTTGAGCCCCTCTCAGAGAATCACAGATGTAAAGGTTTGGCGGCAGGGAGGCTGGCAGTAATGAACATGGTCAATACACAGGACTATTTTTAATTAACAGTCATGTGAATAGTCAAAGAGATAATTTTGCAGATTTCCTGTCCCAGCCTTTTCATTTTTATAGCATGGCTCCTCAATTACTTTCTACTTCAATTTTAGGAAAACCTCAGAAAACTGACATCTATCCAGATATGTAAGCATCTCAGGCAGTCAAGTTATCAAGCTATTTACATGGCGACATTAGCTGTCTAAATACCTCAAAAATGCTATCATAAGTCATCATGTCATGCTGTAATTCTTTTTTGTGAGAGTATACAGGCAGACATTAAGCAATCTGGCAAGAAAATTCACAAAAGATAATAATGCATTTATATTACTCAGTCTGGTTCAGAATTACAGCTCACAATACGGTAGCTCATTTGTGTAACTCTTTTTTGGAATTCTCCAAATGCAAGAGTCAGCCAGAAGGAGAAAAAAAATCTACCCACAATTGCTTAAATATTTCAGAAGATGGAAACCCACTGTCAAATGAGTAAGATTTTAAATTGTGTTTTTAGTGACAATTTTATCTCTATCAATGCAACCTTTCTCCAAATAATCACTCTTCAGTCTAAATAAGAAGGAATCTTTGAATTGATTCAGAAAAAAAAAATTGTTACATGTTTAAATTTATACTTTATTCTAACATCTTATTTTCCTTTTAGAGTTTTACGGAAAATTATCAGGAAAGAAGAAATAGTCTAACCCTTAATCTGTGTAATACAATAAAGATGGTAATTCATGAACTGGATTTGTGTATAGGGAGTGTTATGGGTTGAACTGTGTCCCCCAAAAAGATATGAAGTCCTAGCTCCAGTATCTGTAAATGTGACCTTTGGAAATAGGGTCTTTGAAGCTATAATCAAGTTAAGATGAGATCATTAGGGTGGGCCCTAATGAGAGGTGAAGGGAGACAGAGGCAGACATGTACAGATGGCGCACCACGTGAAGCCCCAAGAATGCTGTGTGACCACAATGCAGAGGCTGGAGCATGGCCTCCGCAAGCTGAGCAACGCCGATGATGGTGACAACAGAACCTGAGAGGAGAGCACGGGGCACACTCTCTCTCGGGGGCTTCAGAGAGCAGGGCCCTGCCAACGATGTGATTTTTTGAACTCCTAGCCTCTAGAACTGTGAGAATAAGTTATTGTTTTAAGCCACCCAATTTGTGGCAGTTTGTCACAGCAAACTTTAGAAACTAACACAGGGCGCATCCTCAGGAGTAACGACAAAATGAAAGTGACGTGGGAACAGCAGGACGTCAGCAAACCTCAGGAGAAACCCTGGAGCCGCACAGCCCTCTAAGGTCGTTCCAGATCGAACTGGGTCCCTGTATGTCTGCACAAACCAGCCGTCAGCTGTGAGCCACCGCAGGCCGTAACCTTGCAGCCAGGGATGGTGCCCAGAGAGACACGGCTGTGAGCCCCACACACACTTCCAGTGCCTCGGAAACCAGCGCTTCCCTCTGGGAAGGGAGGTCCGGGCTGGTCACTAATTTAGCACAGTATCTACCTTGTGCACACACATATTTCTGTAGGACAGATCCCAAAATTAGTAACATCGTTTGCTCAAAAATATGTTCACCTTGGTAGCTACCACCAAAGCTAATCCATATCCCCACTCCCAGTGCATGAGAATGTCCATGCACCCCCAGTATCACAGCAAGCTCTGGCCAACCAGGTGGGTGAAATAGCATTATCTTATTTTAATTGATGCTGTTTTTAACACAAATATCTTTACAAAGTAATTAGCCACTGTATCTTCTGTGAAGTTCTTATGCACACTTTGGCACATTTCTTAGTTTTGGCATACTTTAGTGTTTCTTTTAACCAATAGTTAAAAAGCATTTTCAATTCTTTGCAGTATAAATGGCAAGTGATTTTCATCCTTTTTAGAGGCTTTTGTCTTTACAATGATGAAATGTTCAATATTTCTATCTTCAAATCTTAGTACTTTAAAAGTATTTGTGTATAATGTCAGAGCAATATTGCCTTTATATTTACCTACAATTTATTATGAATATCAGGGAGGGATTCAACTTTATTCTAAATTAATAGTCAATTTTCCATATAACACTATTTCCCAGGTGATTAGCTATACCATAAATTTTCATATATAGATGTTTCTAAACCACCCTTTTCTTCCATAAAATTCTGTTCATGTTTGCCTCAATATACTATTTTATTACTAAACTATATCAAAAAATGCTTTTCGTAATCACTTAAACATTTCCTGTCTTCATTTCTCCATATATACTTGCAGAGAAACTAACTTGTTCAATTTTATTTTCAAAAGTCAGTGGGAAATTCAGATTTGACTCCATTTTTAAAGTAGCTTCATATCTGACATTCTCACAGTACTGTTTCTTTCCAGTCAGGAACTTCCCTGATGAAATTGGGTAGGTTTTCTTCATAAAGGTCTTATTGAGCTTTTGACAGTTTCTTTGCTTGTTAATTTTTTTAAGTTTATTCCAAGGCATGAGAGCCTTTGTCTGGTTCTATGCTAAGACATGGATCTTTGTTTTCTATCTTTATTGATTGCTATTTATTATCTGTATACTCACTAGTTGACTATTCCCAACCACTTTTCCAAAAATATCATTTGCTGGCAATTTTATGATAGGGATCAAGTTTTCCAGAGAGAAAAATGTCATCGACTGATGATAGTTCAGTATCATTCCTACAACAGGATAATCATCCTCTTCCTATTTGACTTACTATTCTAAAATTTTAAAAGATACCATGTTGTGTTATTTCATTACAAGATTTTTTCAAGGTAAGAAAATTTTTTCTCAGCCTATGAAATAATTTTCATTTCTTGTTCTTAGTTTCTACTTTAACTTCACAATAGGTCATTGAAAAGCTCAGCTACAAACCAAAATCCTCCGTGTGACCCTCCAGGATGACACCAAAGGCATTTAATCACGAAGGCTCTGCCCAGCAGGGCTTGTTGTCTTGGCTGCTTTCCCCACACCAGACTGGGGTGCATGGACAATGCCTGCAGGCCCTGGAGGGAGTTTCAGTCACAGACGCAGCCCCCCAGACAGCCATGTTCTTGGGAATACCTGCCACCTGGGCCTGGGCGCCTCCACTCACAGGCGGCCCTGCGCCAAGAGCCTTCTCGGGTGCCTCTGCTCACTGGGGGGCTTGAAGGCAGCTGTCTCCATGGCGACTCAATACCCAGTATTTCCCTCCTGGTCCTTCCTCCCAACCCCTCCTCTCAGCCCCCAGATCTGGAAAATGGGATCCTTAGTTCAGGGCTCTCTGGGCAGTTGTGTTTGATGTTGAGGTGTTTTGATAGCATTATGGAATATTTGCTTTGTTTTTATGATTTTTACCAAACCTGGGCATCTTTGTTTTAATGAGATGCTTAAAAAAATTTTGATAGCCAAAACTCTGAACTGTTCAATTTTTACATTTACTGGATGTTGTTTCCTTTTTCTCAGCACCCACAATGCCTTTTTATTCATTTATTTTTATCAGTATTTTATTAAATATCAGTCCATTTTACTGATTTATATTAAAACTTAACATTCTATTAGAGCTGATAATTTCAGTGTCCATAATAGTCATCAAAAAGAAACATGATTTCAATAAAACTGTGGTGCTGATGCTGAGTAAAAGCATCTGCAATTTTTATTCCAGATTTTTGTCCCCTATGCTTTGCATAAAGATTTTTAAGTCTAGGTGCACTACTTTCTTTCCCAAACATTCTTTCTTATAATTCTCAACCTCTTTGTCACATTTCCTTTTATGTTTGGTTACATTCTGCCTTAATCTGTTAATTTTCTGCTTTTGCTTTTGGGCAACATGGATAAATGTCAGGTAAAATTTCATATTCAATTCATCTATTTTCCTCAATATAATGACAATCTGCCTGAGCACATTAAAGATTGTCTATAAGCCTGATAAAAATTAGAAAATACAAAATGTTAAGTGTTTATGGATATAGGCAATAGGAACCCTCATGCACAGTCGATGGGAGGTACACTGGGCAGCCATTCTGAAACTGTCTAGCATCACTTAATCCAATTATCTATACACATAACTTACAACCCAGTGATTGTGTGTGTGTAAGACACCTATGAAAAATCTCTACAATATCATCTGTTGTAGTGGCCAATTAAAGGCAAATAAGGTTACACTAGTAGGAAAGTACACAATTTAAATTCAGTGAACCTGCACAATCTATCATAGAAGTGCATTTTTGTGAAGTCAGTATTCACATGTTTTCTAAATGACTTAAAAATTATTTGTGTAACCAGAAAGTTATGTTTGAAAATTCTACACCCAATTTGAGAGTTTTGACATAATGAAGGCCATACATGACAAACCCACAGCTAACATTGTACTCAGTGGCAAAAAACAGTTTTCCCTCTCAGGTCAGGAACAAGACAAGGATGCCCACTCTCACCACTTTTATTCAACATAATACTAGAAGTCAGGCACAGCAATCAGACAAAGTAAATTTCTTTCATCAGTATCATCAGAGGACAGGTCTTTGACCTCCTTAGTTAGGTTTATTCCTAGGTATTTTATTCTTTTCGATGCAATTGTAAATGGAATTGTTTTCTTGATCTCTTCCTGCTAGTTCATTTTTAGCATATAAGAATACAATAGATGTCTGTATATTGATTTTGTACCCTGCAACTTTAGTGAATCCATTTATTAGTTCTAATAGTTTTCTGGTAGAGTCTCAGGGTTTTCCATATATCATATCATCTGCACATAGTTTTACTTACCAGTTTAGGTGCCTTTTATTACACAAGTTTGGATCCCATGACAAATCCCTTAACATATGAAACAGGGAGATGGAAAGGCAGAGGAAAAACAAAATGTGATCTTACATCTATCGCCTAGTGATTCTACTTCTGATTGGATCCTAATTCAGGTAGTAAAAGGTTTAAGCAAAACTTACAAAGTAAAATAAAGATAATGTAATCACTGACTTGAGAGTGACGAGGTCTAAAGGAGATGGGAGGATAAGCATGACTGGGATGGATGGTGGTGGCATCCATGGAGAGTGATACCATGAGAAAGACAGTTTACATGGGAAAGACCAGTCCCCTTTTGGATCTAGTGCTTGAAACCACAGTATATTCAGCCAATATCAGAGCACTGGTCAGAGAAACAAAAGCTGAGTTAGAAAATGAACGTTCTAAGAAGTTGAAAGCCAGGAAGAAATGGGATCCAGAAGCCAGAGGCATGGAATTTCAGGGGCAGTGATCTGTGTCACCTGCAACAAAGGGTTTAGGAAGAAACTGAAGATGCCCTCTTCTACACTTAATCAGGAAGTTATTAGTGACCTTGATGAGAACTGCTTACATTTCACAATTACATTTATTGGCATTAGGTAATGATTAACAGCCCCAAAATGGACAACAATGTGACTTGTGATTTTATGTGCATTACTTTTCTTCTCAGCTAGATGTTATATACCTTAAAAAAAAAAAAGGCTTACACCTCTGTAGATAAGCGTTATGCAATACAGCTACAACACGCTAAGTATTTTGGCCTTCACCCTGTTTTGAAATCCTGGGCCCTCTCTGCTCCTCTGCAATGCTTTTGTTCTCACCTTGCTGTGTCTCAGTTCTCGCATATCATACCTCTGATCCTTGACCTTATCTTTCTGTATTTGTGGGTTCTTCTCCAATTTTTAGACAATGTACTTCATCACTGGATATTCCAATACTAATAGCTCTTCAAGATCTGAGACCTTCCAGAGCTTTACTTCTATAAACAATCTCTTTTGTCCTCCAGAGTCAATCATTTTATAACTTTCAGTGACCACCCCCCACCTCAGAGTTCAAGCCTTCCATTAAGTACTATTATCAGAGTACAGACTTTAAAATATACTGACGGTTAATTCTGAAACTTATGGAATTAAGAGCAAATATTTAAAACAGAAGAATACTTTAAGCATGCATACTATGTACCAGAACCAGTTGCAAATATTTTATAAGCATTACTTCATTTCTCATGAAAGCTGAGGGTATTATTACCAAATTATAGATTAGCAAACTAAGAGGTTAACTTTCCAAAATTCACAACAGTTGAAAAACGAAGTCTTTCAGACTCCAGCACCCAATATATATAATAGATGTGTTTTAATGTGTATATCAAATAAGAGAACCATCTCAGAATTTATGCAAGTATCATAAATCACTCCAGAGCATGACATATAGCACTAGTGAAATTTCTATTCTGGAAAGACATTCTATTGTCATTAGAAGAACTGAATTTTCTGAGGGCAAAAGAACATATTCCAAATTTTTTGAAATAAAGTTTGGTCACAGTCCTTGGTACTCTGAAAACACAGTCATTTTAGAAGGTAAAATTCAAACAGTAACCAAAATTTTCCTGGTTACAAAATATCTCAAATTGACTAAAAATTTTTATTCCCAAGAATACACTTGTGTTAGATCAAAATTCATTACACATGACAAAACGGTTTTTGAGCCCAGAGGGAATGGAAAGGCAGGCACGCTGCCGAGGGCACAGTGGGTGTGTGCTCAGAAGGAACACTGGTTAGCAAAGTAGCAGGAGGAAAAACTGCCTCCTGGAAAGCAAAGACACGAAAGGATCCCCCTGGGAAAACGGAAAACAAAAAACATTTGCTCATAGGTTTCAGAGAAAGCAGGATACTCACACACACAGGTTCTTGACTGTCACCCACAGATGCAGGTCAAGACTCAAAAAGTCGAGAGATGTGATCCTTTGGGCTAATCTGACAACTTATAAAATGAACAGGATAACACAGCATATAACTAGTCCCTAACACCTTGCTATTAACTATTGTTTAGTACAAGTGTTTTCATCCATGTTGCTGAGATATGGGGGTTTTGAGGAGAAAGTGCAGGAGGCTTAATTTTGGAGGACTGAACAGTATCCTTGGGGAGCGGGGCAGAAACACTAACACTGTGCCATGGGCTTCCAGCAGCCAAGTATGACCATCAATGCCCTGCTGAAGGCAAAAAGCATTGGGAAAACGAGTTACTATAAGTAAAAAGGGTTATTTAGAGTTGGTACAAATTCCTAAATCAAAACTTGTCTAAAAGGAAAAAAGTGTCCAGTACAGGAAACCTTGTGAACTGGGTCTGACCACAAGGGGCCCCTACTTCCCGTCTGCTGTGGAACCAGCGATCAACGCAGAGACTATGCCCACCGTCCACAGGAAGACGGGTCGGAATTCCACTGACAAGTGCAGCCCTATGTATGGAGCACCTGGAGAAGGGAGACAAGAGGGGCTCCCCAGATGTCATGACATTCGCTATGGAAGGGTGAGTCATTCCTCAACCATCTTCCCTAATACCATACAAGGGAATTTTTCCTTTTCATTTTCTGCATTCAACTTCTTTCTGGAAGAAAGGTCATATAGCATGCCCATCCACAGCACACCACACCTGTAATTCCCTTGATTCACACAATCTTGTCATGGCCAGCTAATGTCCAGCAAAAGTTTACGTCCTTTTATAGAAAAGAATTGACCTGAGAAGTTAGCCTCTCAGGCAGAGACTAGATTTTGCCACTGGTTATGACCATATGATTGGGTTCCCACAAATGCACTGGCAATACAAGTGGTGTGAGCCCTTTTCTGGTCTGGCCCAAAAAAGTGCCCCGTGGAGTACAGCATTTCTCTCTCCCTGGCCAGAACAGACACACACACACCCCAGCGTGACCTCAGAAGCCATTTTTGAAGGTGGTAGAGTCCCACATACCAGGGCCAGGATGTCTGTGAAAAGGACTGCTCTGCCTACGTAGGCAAGCCTCACAATATTTTAGGTCAACAAATTTCTATGGTGGTTTAGCCACTAATCACTTGGGGGTCGATTTCTTACCAGATTTAGTTTCCCCGCTCAAAGAAACACCTAGAGCAGCAGGACATCCTAAAGCATGCAGCCTGTCTCTTGCTCTGATGTAACGGGAAGATTGCTGGTCCCATTATGGCTTCATTTCCTTTGTGATGAGGCTTACCTGTTCAGTCACCAGCACACACAAGTAGTTAGAGATGATAATGTGAAGAAATTTAGAAATGCTCAGGGGGATCATTTCAGAAAGATTAAAATAGCCTAATGGATGAACAAGTACGCTGCTCCTCTACCATCATAAAGGACAGTCATTAAAACCAACAATCATCATTACAGACAACTGTCAGACCCAGGGGAGCTGGTAAAATCCATATGGGCTTCACCTGTAACTATCTGGCTACCTGCCCTGCAGTGACTTTTCAGAATGACCAATTAGCTCAGTGGGAAATGTAAGTGGAGATAAAGATACAAGTGTAACAGAAAAATTTGCGATCCCTTTCATTTTCTTAAAAGTTAAATGTCCCTTTTTGTTCCCAGCAATATCCTGCCAGCCATTAGGTCTCACAGGGAGAGAGGTGATTTCATTGGCCCCTTAAAAATGCACTTAACCACAGGCACAGTGATGGATAATCGCCCTGACAATGGCTTTTCTTGTCATCACCAGCTCTTCCCTGTGTCCCTCCTCACCCCATTCTGTTGTTAATTTGTTTGTCCGTACAATCTCTCTAACCTTACCTATAAATGAAAAAATTTAAAACCTGTCAATGTAACAGCATCACTGTACACTAGAGCTCTTAAAATGGGTGTGTTTCAGTTAACAGAATCTCTGGTCCTGTAGCCACAGCTAATCACAAATTCTCTAAGCCTGTCAAAGATGCTCTGCTTTCTATGATCCCCATGCTTGGGTGGTCAAAACACAAGGGACCTTTTTGAAATTTTCAGTATCTGCCCCAAAGAACTTTACCTTAGGCCACCCTGTCAGTACTACCGGCATCTTCAAAGACTGACAACTCACTCAAGAGGGTTGATGAAATCATGTCTACCTCAAAGTGTGGGCTATGTGGGCTCTCTTCCCCTTGTTCCGTGGTGGTAAAGCAGTGGAAAGACTGATTTTACAATCAGAATTCTGGAGTTTAAAAGGATCTTGTAAGTCATATAGTATAACTCTCTTTGGGACCTAGAGGTTAAGTGACTTGCTTGAGGTCACCAGATTAAGTAGTGGAAAATCAGACATTAACCCAAGGCTCGGGGTCCCTAGTTCCCCCTTTCCTATGCTATGCCGAGGGTTGATACTACAAAACCCCACTCGGTCCAAAAGAGATTAAGTCAAAGACCAGTTCTTAGCCTGTGCTGCCCTATTCCCAAGATTAATTAGGGAGTTCCTCATGTAACTCTTACGGTAGTGAGGCTACACAGCTCACTTTATGCAGTTAGATTTGCAAATTTCTCAAGTTTAGCTTCCAACTGGAACTATAGGAAATTCTCAGCACTACACATTCCAGTGTGGCAGCATCTTACACCACACAAACACATGACCAATAACAAACTGAGGAAATTTTGTGGGAAGATTTTTTTGAAACAAATACATGTATATTAGCATGGCTAAAATACAAAACACACACACCACCAAACGCTGAAGCGGATGTGAGCAACAGAAACTCTCATTCATTGCTGGTGAGATCACAAAATGGTGCAGCCACTTTGGAAAACGGTTTGGCAGGTTCTTACAAAGCTAAACAGAGGCTTACCATGCAATGCAGCAACCACGAGCTACTGGCATTGGAAGACAGTCCCCAAGGCTAACCATGGCTTAGGCGTCAGATTTCCTATGTACCACGCCTTCCCTAGGCACCTCCTGAGCTTTCCTGCCTGAGACCATTCCCGCTGGTGGCTTATCTAAGAGCATCCTCTCTCAGGACAGGCCACGGAGGCTGTTGACCCAAATGAGATGAATACTTGTTCACACAAAAACCTGCACAGGAATGTTTATAACAGCTTTAATCAAATTGGTCAAAACTGGTAGCAACCAAGATACTCTTCACAGGTGTATGGACAAACTATGGTGCACCCAGATAATAGAGTATTTTGTGATAGAAATGAGCTGTCAAGCATGAAAAGACATGGAAAACCTTTATACACTGCTAAGTGAAAGAAGCCAGTCTGAAAAGGCTTTACACTAATTCTAACTATATATGAAATTCTGGAAAAGGCAAATTACAGAGATAGTAAGAAGATTAGTGGTTGCCATGGGTTCACAGGAACGTGAGGGATGAACAGGTAAAACAAAAATCATTTTTAGGGTGGTAAAATTATTCTGAATGATATTGTAACACTGCATACATGACATGAATTTATAAAAACCCAGAGCTGTACAACACAAGGAAGCCCTACAAAGAGTAAACTATAGACCTTACATAGTGTGTTAATATTGGTTCAATTTTAACAAATATACCACACTAATGTAAGATGCTAATAGGGGTAATAAGGGAAATATGTGCTGGAGGGAGAAGATAAAATGAGAATTCTTCCTGCTCAACTTTTCTATGAGCATAAACTTGTCTTAAAAAAAGACTTTAAAATGTAGACCCTCTATATTCCACAAGAAAAGCATTACCATGTTGATACTTCTTGCTGACATCTTTCAACCACGAATTTTCTGATAGTTCAATCCAGGTTACTGAGGCCATCCCAAGCCTCTGGAATCACCGACTCTGAGACACTGCCCTCATGGATACAGCCTTCCAGTGACAGCATCACACATTCATGTATTGCTGACATACGTGCCAGGTGTCCCAAATCCTTTATGTGTTAACATTTAACACTCACAGCAAAACTGCAAGGAATCGGATTATCTTCATACAGCTGTGAAAACACAGGCTCAGAGAGGCAAGGTAAGTTGCCATTAGAAAGGTACTGAAATAAGTGAGATCTGCACTCCGGCCATCTGGTTCCAAAGTCCTTGCTCACAATCACTGCCCCATAATGGATAAAACATCAATCTGACAGGTGATTACAGCTCTTCAAAGAAAGTCCAAAAC
This sequence comes from Manis pentadactyla, assembly GCF_030020395.1. Lineage (NCBI taxonomy): Eukaryota > Metazoa > Chordata > Mammalia > Pholidota > Manidae > Manis > Manis pentadactyla. Next base: position 152,059,737 of record NC_080024.1, on the reverse strand, counting down.
CTAATGGCAGAACCAGGGAAACAAAAATGGGCAGAATAAAATCAGGAGCCAGGCAGAGTCAACAGTAAGTTGTGTTAATGGGCTGGGACAGCAGGAGCCAGATCTGAAGATCTTGAGAGGTCAGGCTTTACAGAGACTTCACCCTAGAACCCTTAAAGACAGATGCAGAACAGAATCGAAGAGCACCCCCTTTTAGGACCTGCAGCTAGTTTGATCACCCCACCTGAATATGAGAAAATGGTCCAAGATTAGGCTAGCCCTGGTCAGACTCTTAGAGCAGGCAGTTAATAAACTATGAACAGCAGGAAGGAAGGGAGAAGTGGAAGCCATTAACCTTTCTAGGTGGGTTTATACCCACTCCGCCTAAAAGGATGACAGAGCCAGGAAATCCCCAAGACTGACATGTGCAAAGGACACCCAGGCATGCCTGAGCACTACCTCAGCCCATTCGCAAGCTCATCTGAATCACCCCCGACCCCTGAGGGGTTTTCTGTATGCCTTATGAGTAAGAGTATGGGCAGAACCAGAGCAGTTATATAATCTGAACTGTCGGTCCACTAGCCCCACCTAACCCATTCCTCACACTTTCTTATAAAACCGGAAAATACTCAGATAAGCAGGGCTGGTCCCGACCTCTCAGGCTGCCTGCACTCAGCGTACTTTGGTTTTGCTAAGACTGTCTTCTAGCCGCCTCATGTTGCTTCATATTCCTTGTCCATGTGGCCAAAGGAGGGGTGAGAAAAACCCCTTCCTGTAACAAGATCAGGACAAACACTCTGTGGAGTGGTTCTCCAACAGGGGTCCCTGTGTCCAGTAAAACGGCCTGGAAGCTATTTGGACATGCAAATTCTCTGGCTCCATTTCCAATCTACTGAATCAGACACTGAGGATGGAGCCCAGCAACCTAGTTTAAACAGCACTCCAGGTGATTCCAATGCTAGATCTTAAGATCTACTGGTCTAAATGATTCTCAAGGGTTTAGAGGTCACTTGTTAGGGTATGAGCAGCTACAGAAGGATTCTGTGAAGGGAAGAGACTTCACAGGGGTAGCAGGGGAGCTCCTTCCTTCAGTGGTCCACACAGGGTCCCACGGTTGTTCTAAGATGCTTTGAAAATAAAATATTTCAGGATCTATTCTCATCTCCAACTTCCAAAGAGCCATTTCTCATGCAGTTAGTTACCAAAATAGAGACTTTTGGTCATTACTAATACTTCACAGCATCCCTCAGACATACACATTTTGCTTATAAGAAATGCTCTGATACGAACCTAGAGAACATACTTGGGCTATAAAAGTAGGAAACACAGCCCTTGGGAGGCAATGTCTTGTTCCCTTTGATTGCTTACATTTTGGAGCCCCCATTTAAAAGCCAGCTGGGTGGAGCCTACATCCTTATACAATGAATCCATCCCCTCTAAAATCTGAGGACCTCAGTGATCTAAGAGGCCAGGACTGGGTTTGGGGTAAGGAGGGAATGTCATTCACCTTGTTTACTCCTTTGGGACAGAGACTCTTACTCCAGCTGGTTAAAGACTTAGGAATTTGGGGTGAGGGAAAAATGGAAGTTCCTATGGCCAGGATCCTCACTTGATCCTAAACTACATGATGTAATTGGCCTACTGCTAGGCTAGTGCTTCCACACCCATAGGCAATAAGCTATATGTTAAAAGCTCCACCCACTGATCTGGGCAAAGGCAGAGACAGGTGGATTAAGGACCTGCAGACGGGCACAGGCAGATGCAATTCTAGTGCTCAACCTACCTCCCTGAAAATAAAGCCAGCCCTTTTACCCCAAGAAAGTTCGTTGTCCTTTCTCAGTCTCACCAGATCCATAGTGAACTTGCCTGGCACTGAAAACCTCAGGCAAGACACGGGCTCTCAACAATTAACAAAAACAGCACCCGACAATAAAATCTCAGATATAAATGGTTCATGATAGAAAAAACAGAAATCAAAGTAAAATCATGACCGTACTAAGGATGGAGTTAACAATTCAAATATTAACTCTAAGTTACATGGAGAGAAATTAGACACTGCCACCAGGAAAAAGATATGTGAGCAAATCTGGAGGAAACTGCCACCAGCATCAAAAACCTATTCCCATCTCTGCTGCTTTTGTTCAGCCACCGTCTTAGGAAGCTCCTGGAGACCCCCAGTTTGAGATGACTATATAATTAGGTTGACTGCTTCCTTGTTAGGTCTATTCCATTGGTTTAGGATTATTTTAAATTTATATGCCTAGCAGATTATGGGATAAATGAAGCATTTATCTACTACAAAGTGATCCATAAAGATAAATCAATCACTTTGCTTTATATGATGTCTAGGGCCACTAGAACTAAATTTGCTTTCTTGCTGGTGAGCACCATGAACTTTCCACCTGTGCCTTCATGACTTCATCTGTCTAGCACACAACACATTCCAAGTCCCTGAGAGCCATTTCCAAAGTCAGTTATTCAAAGTTCAGTAAACACATATTAGTTGGTTCCCTTGCTTCTGGCCTGCCTACTAAGGAAACTTCAATCCCACTTTCTCATTTCTTACCTAGAATTTTAAAAACTACATGCACACTTTAGTGTTTTCCTACTTTAATATTTTGTTTACACTACAAATAGCAAATAAAACAATCTACCATCAAAGTAAATGAGTGATCTACAATTACTACTACTTTTAAATCAAACATACTAGATATTATAAATACACATTTATCTCTGGAAAAAACAGATTTCATAACACTTCCTTGAAATGTTTACTGAATAAAAGGTCATTAGGATGTCTCCAAAAAGCAATATGTAATTTAAGTTTGAGAGAGTTAACCAATTGCGTGGAAATATCTGCCTTCAGGCCAACTCAAGCAACATAAACAAGTCTCTTCCAAAAACACTATTTTCCTTTTTTTCTGGTTATAGAAAATAGAGAACTAATGCCAGGATCTCTGTTCTAAGTAACACAATGAAAGCTTGTAGGACCCTCTACTTAGAGATTCAGAGACAAGTAAATCTGATTAATTACATTATTAAAGTCTTGCAGAACAATATTGTTCTCACCCTTTTTATTGAATCAGCTCTCATTTACATTACATACAGACATGAGACGCTAACCCGGACTGAGTTATACTGAATATACTCTAAGTTTTAACATCATAGAATGGCACAATTACAATTAAGCTTACCGAATTCAACCTCTCCTCAGAAACCCCATAGAATGTTAAATGAAGTGACCAAAAACATGTTAGTTCTCCTTGCACATATTTTCTTTCACTTATTAGAAAGTTCTTTCTCATACTGACCTCAAATCATTTAAATTTCAACCTGTGTGTGGTTTCTAGTTCTACCACTTGGGACTAAATAGTATATCTTTTTTTTTTTTTTTTAAGGAGTATTATGCTTTATTTTCTCCTCTGCTAATGATTTAACAGTTTTTTAATATGCCAAAGTTTAAGTCCTTTTGCATCCATGTCATTCACCTAAAAATAAAAATAGTACCATTAAAAACTGAAAGTACATGATTTTTCTCTTTACATAATGAGTAACTACTACAAGCCATGCACTGATCTTCATGCTGTGTGTGGTTTAACGATTTAAGGAATCAGACAACCAGAATTAAATCCAATTTTTATTAGAAGCCCAAGATACTATCTTTCTACTAGCTTTTATGCACTTTCCTCATATTAGGCTTGGAGTTTTAAGATTTTTTTTGTCTTTTTTAATGTCAGTAGCTGCTAAACCTCATTGCCCACATTCTATACTTTAAGACATCCTGATAGTAAAAGTTAGCTTGTTAAAAATGGTCTATAAAGTTAACGATGAAAAGGCTAGCAAAAAAAAAAAAAAACAAGATTTGCTATGAAATTGAATTTAATTGAAGAACATTTGAAAATCAGTGTCAAAATGTAATAGGTAACCTAAGCATACCTCTTAACTTCTAAACTGATATACTCACTTTAGGGAATACATCCTCAAGAAACACTGAAAGCAAACACATGAAAATGTGTGTAACAGCAATTTTTTAATACTTTTTAAATTTTTTAAACCCACTATAATCACAACAGTTAAAAATCAAACACACATGGAGACCAGCCTTGAAAACTCCCTGGACAAAATAACATGAGTTCTGTACACGAAACTTAATTTAGCTCATTTTACAAGATAACTGTCACAACCTGGGTCACCTATTAGTAATGCCTCTGAAAATTGTAAGTGAAACTTAAGATGTTCCCCAAAATTGATATGAGACAACCACTAAGCAATTCCCTATGCTCAAGAAAACTCGTATTATAACCAATCACTGAAGAATAGTCAGTGTCTCCATAAGATATAAGCAGCTTGTAGCAATAGACCTCCAAGCCTCATTCCATGTATGGCTTGAGTGCTCCTGGTTCACAAAACTGTGTGTGCACAACAGCTGTTAGTATTTGCTACCTCGGGGACTCAAGTAAAAACACCAACTTTACTTCTGCTACCACTGAACTTTCAACAACTAAGTAAAAACACATAAGCAAAGCTTTGGATGGAAAAACTGACAACGTGCATATTCTAGTTACAGTAACTTGGATTTTTAGTGTATTTAAAACATTTTTCAACCCCTCCAATATGTTGCAATATTTTTACTACCTTTATAGTAAATTTTTGCCTTTGGTGTCATGAGACTTGGGTCAACTCCCAGCTTTTCCATCACTGAATGTTGCCAAGTAACTATTTCAAACCTTAGTTTCTTCATCTCTAAGGTTGAGATAACACTTACTTCCCAATGCTCCAGGAGCTAAGTATTTTTATTCCTCTGAAGTCTGTGTCAGCATTCCCCAAAACCGTATCAGCATGACTAGTGAGATTCTACTTTTATGTTTTTCCCCAAAGAAGTTACTATATAAATACTATTGACCTAAAGAAGACAACTGATATGTCTACTTATTCTCTGTATCTCTCAAGAAGTCCCACGGAAAGAGCAAAAAGAAAATGTAAAGGGAAGCAGAAAATCCTAACAAGGCTGGAAAACATGAAACGGAAAAACAACACCCCATGACAATAGTAAATAGACTAATGGGGGAGAAAAAGACTACAGGGGACACACTCACCCATGTCAGCAGGAGCGGTTCTTCCTAAGAGAGCTCTGAGCAAACTTCAGCAGAGAAGCAACAAATATAAGGAGATACGGACTGCAAGGCCACGGGCAGGATAACCACTACCACCCTATTCACAACAGCTGGGTGCTGCCTCTCCCCGTTCCTCGGGACCACGGGCAGGATGATGACTGACCTTTATCCACGACAGCTGGCCTGGGAGTGGGTGCCTCTCCCCATTCCTCGGGACCACGGGCAAGATAATCACTAAGAACTTTTACTCCTAACAGCCAGGCAGCTGGGTGCTGCCCCCCATTTCCCAGCTATGTGGAGGAATAGAGAGCAGCTTTAACTTCTTGAATAAAAACGTGACAGCCATTCTTCAAAAAGAGTGGTTTGTCTAAGTAGCACCATAATGCAGGTTGTCAAGCCTAAGATAAAAGAGCAAAGCTTGAGGAATCTCTGGACTTTATATCAGATACAGAAAAGAAAAAAAAAACCGTATATAACAAAAACGTGTAAGATAACTTTACTGAGGAATAAAATGAAAGTGTTCTCCCTGCAGATTTTGCAGGGATATTTTGCAGGGCCTTCATGTCGGCAGCTGTGGGGATCCGCTGCCTGGCTCTCTCCACGTGCCACCAACACGATGCCTGCTTTCAAAGCACCCACACCCCGTCCTTACATGGAAGGGAACAGGCTGTTAGGACAACAGGCCGCAGCTGCGAAGGGAGAGCCTCCACACCGGCTGCACGCATCTACCTAACCCTTCATGGGAACAAATTTTAAGGGAAGACCCCTTGTTTAAGGGATAGTAACAGCGTGCGCTGAAAGTAAGGCGGCAGGCGCAACATGGAGTTGCTCATGTTAAGCCCACATCACCGAGACTCGATTCGAGTCAGCTTCCCCAGGGATGGGACCAAACCAGCCGCTGGGCACCGGTGCTGGTCGGGCCCCGAAGGTCGGCACCGCGTGGCCGGCCGCGTCTTGGCCTGTCGCCACCCCAGCTCGCACCCCCTTCGGCCTACAAGGCTTTGCTTTCCGGCCCCCGCCCTGCACACTGCCCGATCTAAGAGGGTTTTGCCCAGAGAAACCTCGGGGGTTCCACACGCCCCCGTTTACCCCTCGGCGGCCCTGCGGACGGGCAGCGGGGGAGCCCGCGCCCCGGGACGTACCTGCGGGGCCCCGCCGCCCTCCGGGCCCGGCTGCTCCTGAGGGGCCGCAGGCCGCGCCCGCGCAGAGCCGCCCGCCGCCCTGGGCACGAGGGCCCGGTGCCGCCCCAACCCCGCGCCGGGTCGGCCGTGCGTCAGGTCAGTTCCGGGCCGGGCTGCGTCCGTCCTCCGCCCGACCGGGCGGGGCCCGAAGGCCGAGCCGCAGGCCGAACTCACCGCGGGGGCCGCGGGGGAGACCCCGGAGCCCTCTTGCCGGGCTCGGCGCGAAGCGGGGTCTGAGCCGACGGGGCCTCGCGGCAGGCGCCATGCCGGCCCGGGGAGAGCCGCGCCCCTCCGCCCCGGTTCCCGGCGGCGGGTCAGACCCGCTGAGACACTCTGAGGAAGCCATTTCCTGTTTGCAAGTGCCCTAGGCAGGGAGATGAAATTTGAGCCAAAATCTTGACTTTCTTGAAAAATAGCATTGTGTGTATCTGCCCAACAGTTTTATAATTTCTTTATTACCCACAACAAATCTGAGTCAGATATTTTTCTCCCTGTTGTTAGGAATAGAAGAATGATGCTCAAAGAAGTAAGACCTTCCTGAAGTTCCAGAACCAGTGACTGACAGTGCCACATACCACTGAATCCTGTTTAAGGAAAACCAATCCTCTTTCCGTGGTATTTTGGGTTTTACCTGTGTATGTGAAAGTAACTTAGAACAGAGTCAACCCGTATCATTTCACCATAAACCCTAATAACAAGACCTTCTTTTGTCTATCTTTGCAAAATGAAAAAACCAAAGAGATAAACTAGTAAGAGGATAAATTTGCAGTGTTTGAATTTTGGCCTCAGCTCATTTCAGGGCACAGCCTTCCTTCTGCCCCACAGTTCTGAGCCAGCATCTTCTACTCAACCTTGAGTAACTCTTCTCTAACTTGCGCACATCCTCCCAGAAATCAGAACTCAGAGATCTCCTGCACAGCCAATCACAGTGGCGTCTGAGCACCCTGCACCCAGCTCATTGCTGGAAATTAAATCACTGCACGCTGAATTGCATTTCCAGAGAAATTCAACCCTCTCAAGCTATGTCTTTTCCAGAGATTTGTGCTTTGAAATGGAGTTGACATATTACTTAAGCTTTTAAAATCTGCTGTCACTTGGGAGAGCAAAGCAGTCTGGTTATTCTCAATTTACCCTTCCTGACCATAATTCACCCTTGGATAAAAAAGTCACATTTCCTTATATTCCCTCACCAACTTTCGGTAGACTGCATTCAGAGAATCAGTTCAGTCAATTGTTCCCTATGTCTTTGCAGTTCTCAAATTTTATGTGTATATTAACTTTGCCAAGTATCACCCAGCATGCCTGGTTTCAAAAATCAGAAGCTTTGGTGCCACGTGATTATTGAATGAAAAGTACTGAATCTTTGAAACGCTGAAGAGTCTGAATTTTAAAGTAAATACTTCAAGATTTTGCGCATTCATATTTTATTTAATTGCAGGAAATAAAATTTTCAGGATCTGTCAGGATTATCCCTGCTTCTCTACATTTAGCCAAAAAAAATAATCCACCTCATGTCTACAGAGTTGACACTCTTGAGGGTTTGCTGTGCATACATGCATCTGCCATTAGTGTTACCCATTTATCTATGTGGCCATGTAGTTCAATCATTTTCCTAGAAGAACACATATTTTAATGTCTCCATTCAGCCTTCTGAGATGTGCACTGATACCTGTAATTTTCTGTGCAGTGTAGATATTTTTGACATATAAGATTACTCTGCCTGCTCCTTCACAACTATTGTACAATGTATGCACTTTCATTGTGGCTGAATCTCAAGGACTTAGGGCAGATCCTGGCAATCAGTATTTCCATAATTGGAGTGACTGAACCACCATCCTTAATCCTGAATCGCATTCGATACAACTTCACTTGTTGATACCAGTGAGATAGTATTTGCTACCTTATGAGTCAAATCATAAGATCTTTTTCTCAACTCACATTTTGTATGTTGTAATTGAGTAGCAAAGTATATATTATACAGGATGTCACCATGAAACAGAGCTATAGCCAGAACTAACAGAAACATTGAGGAGTGGCTGCTCTCACAGTAAATATGGCCCAGAACACTATTAATTCTCCATTTTTCCTCCACATACTCCACCCGGTTATGTTAGTAACATGCCACAATTTTTTGTCAATAACCAACACAGTCTATAAAAGAGAATTTTGAGAGTATAGAAGTTACCAGTTATGCCCAAAATTATTTGAAATTGGTATTATAGTATCCCCTTTCTAGAACTAGAGAACAAATAAAGGAATACTACTGAATAAAATCAAATGTACAGAAGTTATATACTTTGAAAATGTATAAAAGCCATATGTTTTTACATGGCGGTATCATTGACACTTACCTTCCTGCCAGGGAAATGTTCTGTCTTCATTGATAACTTTATTCAAGAGTCAAAATGATGGAAGTTATGGTGGCAGTTGTGCCAGTGTGTGGATATCCAAATCACACCTCATCTCATCTGAGCTACTCAGTCCTTCCTTGAGAATTCATAGAGAAATGCACAGACAGGCAAAGGCGCATTCTGTTTATTATCATGAAGCTTTTGCTCAAATCCCCTGTATAATGTCTGAACATCATCAAATTATCTACACAGGATAAAGGCCGAAGAGTAAGCCAGGCTCAGCGGCTCCCTCATCCATCTTCTCTTAGGCCTCTACCCGAACCTCCACTCAACTTCTAATATCAAGAATATCCTCTGAAATGGCATGTGAAAATTTCCTGTTATACCTGTGTTTTTATCTCAAAATCATGGGGGCAAAAATAAATTCCAGTGTTCACTATATGGATTGAAAATGGCAGTTCCCTTCACCCCAGTTTGTCATGAATATATGACCATTTACACTGGCTCAAATTTGTGGAATCATAGATTATATTTCCTAGCTTTTAATTAAATCACAAAATGGGAAACTAGTTCTAAAAGATGTCTGCAAAGAAATCAAAGTGGAAGATAATATTAAGAATGTAAGCACGATTTAGCAGCAGAAAAATATTAGATGTGATTAGTATATTGTCCTACTACAGGCTCTGTGTTTTCATGAGTTTAAAAACAGTGGCAAAATAATTTGGTCTGATAAAAATAAAACCAAAATTCATATCATGAAAACCATTTACCATTTGCAACATGCTTCTAAATGTATATTCTGAGATCTTTGCTAATAATCAGTAATTTATTTTAAAACTAGGCATCCAGAATACAAAATGCCTTAATTTTTCAAGAGGTGATTATACCTTACAAAATTTTACTGAGCTGGAACAGGTGATTATACCTTACAAAATTTCACTGAGCTGACAATAAATGCTTAGAACCCTTTTTTGGTTTCTTAAACATAAAAGACAAAACCCCACAAACTTGGGAAATACTTGTTCTTTTGAACACATTAAAAATGACTGAAATTATGCATGAAAGAATATAATAGCAAAATAAGATGCACTCCTTTGTCAGTACTGCTAGGAGACATGGAAAGCATTGCTGAAAACTGAAAAAACAATGTTAGAAAAGATACGTAGTGTGGGAAAACTGTTATCTAGTTGGATGAAAATACAGATGTTGCTACTACATCAAGCTTATAGTTTCTTGGTGTATTATAAATTCTCTTTCAATAATGAAACTCATTGAAAAGCTTCTTTCTATGAGCCAACAGAAATAACAGAGAAGATACAGTCTCAATTCTAAATTATTTCTTAGATAAAAAATGTTTTATGGAAAAAATGTGTAAACAACCAGCCAGAGCAACTGGAAGAGAGAGAGCATTCCAGAGTGAGTCTCTGAGCTAGCCCCACAAGCGTATTTTCATTCATAAGCAAGCCAGTGCAGTGACATATACAACGTGTGACTCGATGTCATGGAAGTGGTTAGTTTTATACAAATGGCACTTTAAAAGTATATTAGAATCATTACGACATTTGTGGAGAGATGGAAAATGATCATGAAACCCTTTTGTACCACAGTACACCTGTTACCATGGGATAAATTACTTAACCAGTTGTCAGATTTCAGTGTTTCAAATTGACTCAACTTGTTTGTGAAGACAAATGGCTATATGCACATTTTTCCAAGTCAGTTTTTAAGCACACATGTACACACACACACACTTCCTCTTAAATGCAAAGGTGACATTTGAACAAGTGAGAAAATTAACCATGTGTGTAAAGAAACTTATGCTGTGGAGGTGATAGTTTGAAAACAGCTATTTAAAAACCACTTGGGTTCCAGTCACGGCCTTGCCACTTGTTAGCTGTATTCAATTTAGCACATTATGAAATCTCAGTGTCCTTACCAGGAAGAAGACAATAGATCCGACTTCACAGGATTGTAGTTAGGATCTGATGAAAACGTTGTATGAAACATTTAGACCAGTTCCTAACAAATGGTAAGCATCCATTCAATAAATGTCAGCTGCTCTCAATATCACCATTGCCACCATCCTCATCACGGATTTTACAAGTGTGCTTACGCCCAACGTGTGAAGCTGGAACTACATTCACCAGAACTCCCTTTCTTGTATGTTTCTGGGCCACAGGAGATTCTGAGAGGTTCCAGAGGTTGGAAGGGAGAGAACGCCCACTCCATGGCACATGTATGCTCCTGCTGATCTGCTGAGTCACCCCAGTGGTATAAAGCCTGGCTGGGCATGTGTGTCTCACCTCCGTGAGGAAGCTCCCAGCTTCTGCAGGATGCCCGTGTCACCAAGGTCAGAGGCAGCAAGAATAGGCACAGGTTTCAGTCCATTCTTATAGGGTTTCAGCTCGTGCTCCTGGAATTCCAGCCTCTTCATTCTCTGCCCTTCCTGGCCACCCTGAACTTCAGGCTCTAGCACCAGCATGGAGATAGACTCCAAAGGACTACTTGACCCACCACTGTGTGAGCCAATTTCATATACACATAATGCACATGCACACCCACACACACACATATACACATATACCAGTCAAATGAGTAGCAAAAGAATTCAAAAGAATTGCTCCAGCACTTCAAACTAAACTGGCCAAAACAACCTGTCAACAGATTTTCTGGGAGTCAAGATGTAGATTCCTTTCTACTTAAAGGCAACCGAGGTGTGAGAACCATACCAGAGGAAGAGCAGAGGTGTAGTTAGATGTTAGGGTGTCTTGCCAATGGGTTTCAGCCCTGGGCAAGTTCACTATGGATTCAGTGTGACCAAAGAAATGAGAGTAGAACATTTCTTGGGGTGAAAGGGATATTCCCAACTTTATTATTTCCACGGTAGCCGGTCAATCGTTAAAATCCCATCCACTCAGAGCAAGTCTGCACACAGCAAGCCTGTCACTGCCTCTGGACCTCTCTGCCCACACAGCCTAACTCTGGGCCTCTGTCCTCAGTGCTGCCACCACTCCAGCCTCATCTCTGCTCTCCTGAAGCCTTGCAGCTGTGCCACCCTGTCGCCCAGAGCACTGACCCACTGAACACAGACAGCACAGCCACCCTCCCTCAGCGAACTGAGTATCCTCCCTGCAGCCCATAACTGATCTTGCGCTAGATTTTATCCATTCTACAATAAGGAAGGCAGGGAAACTTTGTAGCTTTCCCGACTACCAAAAAAATCAAAGTGAATTTCTCTAGTTTTTATTTTTTAATTGCAAGGAGAGCATACAGAGAAAATTCAATTCAGTCTCACTGCTAAATACTATTAATATCATATTGCCCTTTCCTGATCATCGTTCAGTTATTCTAAGGGATCTGCATGGTTCCTGGAACCAGCTTCATCTCTATTTCATCATCAATTTTTCAGAATATTCTTCCACTGTTCAAAGTCACAGGCTCCAGGGAAAGACATGGGTGGGACTATTCACAGTCCTGTTTGGTCTTAATCTCAGATCTCTCAGATTTTCCATATTCCTGTTTGATCCAGTTGTATCTCTCTCTCTCCTTTATCCATATTTATCTACAATAACCATTTATTCCTTTTAAATCATTTCTCTTTGTCTCACAGCATACTTCATAATTAGTACTAGGCACATCCCTGGTAGCTAATAGAAACTTATAAGGAATTCTTGATTGAAGATAATAAACAGGTAGATAGACAGATAGACATAGTTTTGAAGTACTTCTCTGTGTGGAAGATTTCTGCTGACCATATGGAAAATGATAAAAGGAAAGAAAAACGGACATTGTACCAAGGAAATATGCTACCAACTATTAAGCCAGATAAAGAAAATGAATGCTGTGCTCCCTATAAAGATCACAAAGTTGTCATGCGGTGAAGATTTAGTCATCTGCTCATTGCCTTTAACTAGAGTGATTTAAAAGAGGAATAACTACTTCATTACACTTAAGAACATGAAAGATTTGGTCAGCACTGTTACAAGCTCTCCCCCTTTCCTTGCTCGCCCGCAGGGCTCTCCTATTGCCTGTAATTCTTTCAGGACTTTGAAGGCACCCTCATAATGGTCTTCTCAACAATACTACCATTAGAGTTTATGCAAAAAGTCACACTGGCATCAACTCTTCAAGAACCGGAAGATTCTCTCAAGCATCATAAGCACTATTATTACAAAGGATCTGAAATGTCTAGCAAACAATTAAAGCCCCTAAAACAGACTGTGTAGCTACGCATCCTTGTTAAGAGATGGGAAAATGAAGGGTGCATTACCTTACAGCAAATTAGATGGAAAAGTGGAAATCATAATCATATAATAAAAGACCTCATTAACTCCTCCCATTTTTCCAAGTAGACTACCGATTGTCATTCTAGCTTCCAGAATTGACTAACTCTCCTAAGCCCAAAGCAGATGATTGCAGAATTCCTGGAATTTTTCCCTTTAAATGCCTCTATGTTGAAAAAGAATATAATAGTCTTAGATCTTACTAGGCTGATGGACAGTGACTGCAGTGCGGTATGTGGGGGGGAACATGATAATATGGGTGAATGTAGTAACCACAGCGTTGCTCATGTGAAACCGTCATAAGAATGTATATCAATGAAAGGAAGGAAGGAAGGGAGGGAGAGAAAGGAGAGAGAGAGAAAGAAAGAAGAAAGAATATAATAAGCTTAGAACATACAGAATTGGATTTTATATTTTATAAAAAACGCCTGAGGTTTATAAGGTTCCTGTGCACATCACAAGAGTTTCCTCTATGTTCTGATACTGGGTGAGCTCCATAACAGTGTTCAGTATACGAATAGTCCTTGAAGAGAAAATATAATTTTCTATTCAAAATGCCTGAAAAAACTTTACTACTACATCAACTTCATTGTTGATCACAATATATCACAATAAAGCACAATGTAATTTATTACTCCTTTAAAGTCCAATCATTTATTTGCATAACCCTTTGCAGAGGAAAGTGACTTATTTGTATATTCCCATTTTAAGGTCATTGTCTACTCTTGAGAACTACATTTTAAAGTCTTTTTTATTAGATCATCAAGAATATCTTAATATCTATATATTACACTAACCTTATAATCAGAAGGGTATATGTGGCATGTACTTTGAGACAGATGCCCTGTAATTTATTAATTTAAAGCTTATTTCATTTTCTATCTTAAGATCTCATAGCCATTTGTGGCTCTGAGTTGTGCAATAAACACTTCCTCCCTCGATAGTGCCTTTATTTCTCAGTCATCTCAGGTTTTAGTCACTTTAGCCATCATCGCTGCATTTATTCCATCATTGTGTTCTGTAGTTCAGTTCTGTTCGGGAATTATGCAGCAAACAGTAAAGCCAAAAGCGTGTTAATAGAATGGTTTCCTGACTCTCCAGAAGAGTGGAGCTGAGTGCTTGGTTTCACGTGTCAGTTGAAGCCTTAGTTCTTCAAATGTCACTCTCAGATGGATGTTTCTGGCTTATCTTCTTATCTCAAAACCTGTAAGTGTAAAGGATGGATAAGAAAAAAATCCATTAGAATCAATCACCAATCAATCAAATGGAATCCATGAGGAAGTGTAAACTAATATTTATGACTTAAAATTTAAATAGAAATAATGAATTGCAAATAGGGTGGGTTAATATGGGGAGTGAGAAAAGAAACTCAAAGGGAGCTGTAGGCTTTTTAATATACATTTTTTTCAGTGTTTATGAAATGGTGCCAAGAGCAACCCCAATGGCAAAGCTGGTGTTCCTTGGCCAACGTGGATGGAAGTTTATTGTTCCAATTTCTCATCAGACCCCAGAAATTTATATCAAAACAACAAATAATAATAGTTCCACATTCCAAAATGAAGAGCTAGTCCATGTAAGCAGACTGGCATGTAAGGGGATAGAAGCCAATTGTGTCTTCTTAGATGACTACCCATTCCCCACCTATGAAGGAAATTAGAGATTAGAGAAAGGGGTTACTAGGAGTCATCACTGTGTAGTTAATCCCATTCCATATGCCTACAGATCTTCAACAGCAGACCCATGTCCACTTTTCCCATGAGCCAGATGACGCTGGCTGGTCTCAGGCTGTCAGAGGCAACCAGCTGAGGGAGCTGCAAGACCTCAGGGGTCAAGGGAAAACTTAAAAGTGATCCAGAAGACATGCATTCTGTAGGATCCAGGAACTATCTGGTGAGAGATCTCAGCATCAGGAGGAGACAGGGGGGTTGCTCTGAGGAAGCCCCAGACATGTTACAAACGTGTCCAATGTAACGCCCTCCTCTGCCTCTTCCTCTCATCTCCATCATCAACCAGCCCAGAGTGGTCAGAGAGCATGGATAGCTGGTGAGAGGGGATCTTATTGCAATTATTGAGGGTATATCACAAGGTATAATTAAGAGCATTACCAGATATCTTTATTTTTCATGAAAAACACCTTCATTATCTTCAGAGCCCACTGGAAACAGACATTAGTGAAAATTAAACCCAAAAATCTTGAAGCTGTTTCCATGGAGACAGTAGACACAGTCCTGCTCGGGGTCAGTGTCCCAGTCTGTCCTGTCGAGGTGTAAACACTTCCTTAATTTTCAAACATGAAAAGAGAACAGCATTACATGGCTTCATGCATTAAGTGGTATGCCGTTAACAGGTAAGTTGCACAGTATGACTAATTAAACTGCTGTGTATAACACATGAAGTTGAAATGCCTCTGAAATACAGTATATCATTAGTCAGAGTCTTTGAGAGCCCTAGCTCCAAGCTAACCTGAACAGAGCTCTTGGTCAAGCACCATTATGCCACCATCTAGAGAAAAAATTCCCAAACAGGCAAAGCCACCCTGAGGATCTAGAAATGAGTCTAAATTGCTAAGCAAAGCACATACAAGCACAATCTTGATTGCACATATAAAGGCAAGCCACAAGAATTAAATTTTGATAACTCATGACCAAATAAATAAATTCTATAATTGAAAACAGTGTTCATGTGCAGGCCACTAAATATTAATCCATTATTCCCTGCATAGTATTTTTTTTTGTTTTGGCATGCTAACTGACCAGCGAATGCCATGTCCTGCTCTTTGGAAGCTGTCCTGAGGTATTGTGACAAGCTCTGTGTGAATAACAGGAAACGAGGTCCTGCCATGGTTTTGCAATGAGGAGACCTAGAAGTACCCCAACTCAAGCACTCTATGTCCTCATGTAGCAAAGCCTTTTGTACCTAGGCCATTCTGGTGACACAAGAGATTTTAAAAAGGAGGGGCGGCATTATTTGAAAATAAAGAGCCAGATTCAGTCATTCTCGTTTTACTCAAACCAAATATCACCAACCTGCATTATTCTGATAAATGGTAATGGCAGTGTTGACAGAGTCACTAACAAAATGCTCTTTGATTTCATTACAATAAAACAACTTGTCTCATCTTGGTTCATGAAGCAATTAATCCTGAAATTACCCTCCGATAAACCACAGAGATGTTTGGCCTAGCAGGAAAAACCTATTACTAACAACATAAGGTCAAAAGTGGTATTGAAAAGTACAGCCTATCTGCACTTCTGAAAGTTGGAATATTCAGGTTTAATAACAGAAGGGATTTCATTTTAATTTGTGCAGAAAAGATGCCTTTTATTTAAAAAAGTGATGATAGCTAATGAAAACACAGGGTTGCTTGATGCCAATACTAGAGGAAGTCTGTGTAAAAAAGCAAAACAAATGACTGCTTTACATAGACAACTTGGTATCTTTTGTTTTATTTAACGGGAGTTTTAATCTATGGAATTTTCATGTTTCTTTTTTTTGTGTAATTTCTCTAATATGCAGAGGACTTAAGCACATACCACTGTCACTGAAAATCAAAAGGTGAGCAAAGCAGTATTTGATCAAATATGTAAAAACAAGTTAAATGCATGAAAAAATATGTCAAATATTTATAGTAAGTAAAATGCATAGATAGTAATATGTTATGAGGTTTCATTTTTGAAGTAAAATCTATCCCTAAATTTTCATTTATTGTATTTTATAATTATAAAGACTAATAAAAAATACAGAAATAGTGCAAAGAAAATAAACTGTCTATTAGATCTCCCACCTAGAGATAACCTACACACACACACACACACACACACACACACACACACACACACACACCACTCAGTATTGGTTCATATTGCGCAGTCTTTTACAATCTACTTTGTTCTTCTAAAATTCAGTCTTCTTATTTATGGTTTTCTACAATATAAGCAGTAATTAGGAAAATAATTAGAAAAATAAGTCTTAAGGCAAGGAATTTAAAGTAAGCATTGGTGAAAAAAACTAGAAAATGCTGATCCATCACTTTATTCTGATTCATCATCCAGTGTTCATCAATTAATGCTTTATTCATCATTTTATTCGAGCTCTTAATTATATATATGAATCTCATTCAGTTGGCCAAATCAAGTATAAGTGAGAAGAACAGAAGTGGAGAAATATATTTTAAAGCTATTTAGGACTCATAATCGACCAACTGGGTGTTGGTAATTACAGGTAAAGGATGGGACTTATCTTTCTGTACACAACTGAGTTTTAGTCTTTACCTAATATATATATACATGGACATTAAACTCAACATAGAGCTTCTAAACTGTGCCATTTCCTGGGCTTATCACCAAACCAGTTAAATCAGAATATCCATGGTCCCTGATAGTCTTTACAAAAGCTCCCTGGGCTAAGGTATAGTGAAGATTGATGACTACTGGTCTACATGAAGTTTAAACCAAAAGACAGCATGATTTCATCAAGAGATGGACTACAGAGAGAAAAAAGAGGAGACCTAAAGAGTGGGTCCTAGGCTAGTCCAGCTTTTAGGGAGGTTACAGAGGTAAGGAAACAACCACAGGTACTGAAGAGGAGCAACGAAAGAGTTCCAGGAAAACCGAGGGGTTGGGGTCCTAGAGGCCAAATGACAGAAGTGTTTCAAGGAGGAGGATGCTGACTCAGGGCAAATGATAGGTCAGAAAATGCAGCAACTGAGAATTAACCATTCAACTTAGCAAAATAAAGGATGCTGGTAACCTTAAAAAAAGCAGTTTTGGTAGACATCTAATAAAAGGGCACAAAATTTGATTAGAGTCTGTTTAAGCAAAAGTGGAAAAAACAGATATTGAAAAAAATCTTTCCAGAATTCTTGTTATAAATAGAGCGGAGAACTGGGATGGGAAGGAGAAGACCTAGTGTCAAGAGAAAGATATTTTCAAGGAGGAAATGACAACAAGCCTGGATGCTGCACAGAATGAATCAGAGAAGAGGAAATAGTGGCCATGAAGTGGACGGTCAAGGGGACCGTTGTTGGAATAATGTCCTTGAGTAAACACGGCTTTGGATGGCTCCATGATGGCTTATAAACAGGTCAAGGAATGGCAGAGTGTGTGGTGAATATGCGTGTAGGTCAGGGGACTGGAGTGGATAAGTAGGGCAATGCCTTTTGACTGCCTCTGTTTTCTCTGGGGAGAAGGAAGCAAGGTCATCAACTTAGAGGGAGGATCACAGCAGTGCTGATGGAGGTCAGCAGAGAGAAGATGTGAGTGGGGCCCTTCACAGAGACCATCACTAGGTGATGCAGGCAAATGGGCATCCTCTGACGGTACCAGCATAATGTTGTAACAAGTAGAGAACCCGACCTGAGCAGGGAGGGGTCGGGGACTTCCGCTGGTGCTCACAGTCTGTTAGATGCTTGTTTATAAACATTCCACGTAAGCTATTTCTGGGGATGTGGAAGGGAGGGTGTAGCTAACACCTGCCAAGACCAACTGGTTCCAACGTGGAGAAGAAACTGGCCCTGACTTCACCTTCGAGTATATTGTGCTCTTGTTAGCATACTAAAGCCACACCCCTTGATGCCATGAGGGTTCCAAGGCAGACCATCTAAAGACAAAAAGAGGGTATCACCCTGTTTCCTGGGAGTCCCTTCCTACTCCAAGAAAACCCCATCTATCCTGATGACTATTCCACTCCCTCCTTAAACTCCAGCTACAAGACCTGTTGGGAGCCACACAAAGACAACAAGATGGCCACAGTTCATGAGGTTCCTGCTTCACTTCCTGGAGATTAGCTGCGAGCCCGCGCGCGCCAACAAGAAAGCCCGCGCGCGCCAAGAGATACTCTTCTCCCCCTCCTTCCCCATTATCATATGCCCATCAGAATGTAACTCGCTGCGCCATCCCTGCTGTGCAGCCAATCCCCTGCTTACAAGTATCCTATGGCCCACTCTGCCCCTGAACATTAGTATATATGTACCCCCGTCTTACAATAAAATTTGAAGGCTTGATCAGAACATTGTCTTGCCTTCGCTCTTCTCTCGCCCCCATTTTCTTTCAGGTCGGATCTCCCTCGTCCCCACAAATAACTAGGTCCCGCTGGACGGGACAAGTGGCGCCCAACGTGGGGCCAGAGGTGCAGATCCTTCACAGGCGGACCCCCGAGTGAGATATCGTCTGCGCAGACCCCTTCTTGATGAAACAATAGGAGACGCCTTTCGCCGCTCACGGAGGTCGTCGTCCCTGGTGAGTACCGGCCGCCTTACAAGAAAATGGGAACTAAATTAAGTAAAGAAGCGGTCTTCATAAGAGACCTAAAAAGTTCACTTAGGGAGAGAGGAGTTCGAGTTAAAAAGAAAGACTTGGTAAAGTTTTTTATTTTTGTTGATGAAGTCTGTCCGTGGTTTATCATTAATGGCCCCGAAATTCATCCTAAAAAATGGCAGAAAGTAGGTAGAGATTTAAATGATTATCTTATCAAAAACGGCCCTGACTCTGTTCCTGTTTCAGTATTTTCCTATTGGGGTCTTATCAGAGATATTGTTGAAAATACTGACCCTGATAAACGTCAACTCTTGTCAGTAGCAGAATATTGCCTCCGCCCCCTATCTCGGGCGGCCTCAAAATTGTCTCTTTCGAGTGATCCCCCTGCTCCAAAATCGGCTAAATCCCCCTCCCCTAGCCCGACACCATCTTTGCTCGGTGCCCTCCATGATACCCCTCCCAAATGTTGCACTTATCCGCCTCTCCCTCGAGATTCGGACTTTGTCGATACACAAAAAGTTTTTCCAGTCGTGACTAAGAGCCAAAATGGCGAGCCTTTAGATCCGGGAGACGCGGCTGAACTAGAAGACGAAGCGGCCAAGTATAACAACCCAGATTGGCCCCTTGCCGCCCCGTCGCTTAACCTCCCTTCTTACACACCCCCAGTTTTGAAAGGAGCCTCTTACACTCCCCCTATTCGGCCTCCCAATGTTTGCGCCCCGGCCTTTTTGCCCCCGTCGGCCCCTCCGCTACCCCCTCCGGCTCCCGGTCCTGTTAGCCCCCCTACCAGCACTGAAGACCTAATAGCACAGATAGTAGAACAAAGAATAACTTGCCATCTCCAAAAATTAGTTGTCTCCCAACCAGTTCGTCCCGCGTTATATTCGCAAAGGGGCCTCTCTAAGAAACCGCTTACAGCCACAAAACCTAATAAACAACCTAAAAAACTGCTCTTTCCTGTTCTTACCCGAGCCTCCGCCCGCTCTGGCCCCACCTCCACAACACATAGTCCGGAAGAGGGCGATCTTAAAAGCGACGGCGAAGACGCCCCTGCTGCTCAGGAAATAGAAAGTGAGGGAGAGGAGCAGGCTGAGCCAGAGCCGGCCGAGCCTGCTGATGGCCCTAGAGAATTTCACAAAATCCATTTCAAAAGCTTAAAAGAGCTGAACGCGGCCGTTAAAGCTTATGGCCCCAATGCCCCTTTTACCCTTTCTGTTCTTGATTCGCTGTCTCGAGGAGGACATTTACTCCCAGGTGAATGGCTGCGTATAGTCCAGGCTGTGCTTACCCGTGGTCAGTTTTTAACTTGGAAGGCAGATTTTGCTGACCGTTGTCAGACCATCGCTGCTGCCAATGTAAAAGACCCTCATTCCCCAACAGCGTCCTGGACTTTTGATAAGCTTACGGGACAGGGCAGATATATCTCTGAAACCAGGCAGCAGCGCCTTCCCCTTGGTCTTTTATCTCAAGTGAAAGATGCCGCTTTGGGCGCTTGGATATCACTCCCTGCTTCCGGGACTGCTAACACTCCTCTAACTAAGATCACTCAAAGCTCGCAAGAAGACTATAGCGAATTTGTTAGCAGACTGTTAGAGGCCGCCGAAAGGACCCTTGGTTCCGCGGCTGCCAATGATAAGATTGTAAAACAGCTAGCCTATGAAAACGCCAATTCGGCATGTCGAGCCGTCCTCCGCGGTAAGACTCGAGACAAAACTCTTGATGAAATGCTGAGAATGTGTAGAGATGTCGATCCTTTTACATCCAAAGTCCAAGCCCTTTTAGCTGTAGGTGCCGCTGTTCAAACTCCCCCGGTTTCTTATCCTCCTTCCTTCCCCAGGGGCGCACCGCCTATGCGTAACTGCTTTAAATGTGGACAGCCAAGCCATTTCGCTCGCCAATGCCCTACCACAGCTCCTCCTCCTAGAGTTGGGTCAGTCCCCGGTATTTGCCCTCGCTGCCATAAGGGGCGGCACTGGGCCAAAGAGTGCCGTAACAATCCAACAAATCCTTTTTACAGTACCACAAATCCTTTCACCCCCCCTTTTCAGGGAAACGGGCTGAGGGGCCAGCCCCGGGCCCCCCAGCCAATTCCATTTCAGCCGGCCTCGGGGAACAGCCTAGCTGTAGCACTCCCGCCCTCTATCGGGCCACACCCGGGAGTGCAGGACTTGACCTCTGTGCCTCCTCCTCAACAATATTAACGCCTGAGGAGGGAATTACAATTATTTCCACAGGAATTTATGGCCCACCTCCCAAAGATACTTATTTTCTAATTTTAGGGCGAGCTTCCACCACAATAAACGGCCTTATTGTCCACCCTTCCTTAATTGACAATGACTATACTGGAGAAATAAAAATTCTTGCTAGTGCCCCCCAGTGCCCTGTCAGCATTATGAAAGGTCAGCGCCTTGCGCAGGCGCTCCCCCTCCCTTTAAGTACATCTCACCCTGCTATTCATAAGCAGCGAGGCTCCTCTACCCCAGGTTCTTCAGACTTATATTGGATCCAAGCTATTACTAAAGAACGCCCCACTCTTAAACTTAAGATCCAAGGAAAAGTATTTGAAGGAATTTTAGATTCGGGGGCCGACTCTACGGTCATATCTCAGGCTTCATGGCCCTCCAGCTGGCCCTTACACGCTTCCTTGACCCATCTACAAGGAATTGGGCAGTCAAGAAACACCTTACAGAGCTCACAGTTATTAAACTGGGAAGATGAAGAAGGAAATACCGGATTCATTCAACCCTTCGTAGTTCCTGGGTTGCCGGTAAATCTTTGGGGGAGAGATATCCTCTCTCAAATGAAAGTCATCATGTGTAGCCCTAATGAAGTTGTAACACAGCAGATGCTTTCACAGGGTTACCTCCCTGGTCAGGGGTTGGGCAAACTAAAACAGGGAGATCCCAACCCGATACTGGCCACGCCTAAGATAGACCGCTCAGGTTTAGGGTTTGGAAAACATTTTTCGTAAGGGCCGTTGCTCCTCCTGCACTCCAGGCAGACAAGATTACTTGGAAAAGTGATGTTCCTGTCTGGATCGATCAATGGCCCCTTACCACTACAAAATTAAATGCAGCCATAGAGTTAGTGCAGGAACAGCTGGCTGCTGGACATATTGAACCTTCTACATCCCCTTGGAACACCCCAATCTTTGTAATCCAAAAGAAATCAGGCAAGTGGAGGCTCCTACAAGACCTCAGGGCGGTTAATAAGACTATGGTCTCTATGGGCGCATTACAACCGGGAATTCCCTCTCCAATAGCCATCCCTAAAGGGCATGTCAAATTAGTAATTGATCTAAAAGATTGTTTTTTCTCCATACCTTTGCATCCTGATGATTGCAAACGTTTTGCCTTTAGTATACCCATTACCAATTGTGTAGGGCCTTCTCCCCGGTTTCAGTGGAGAGTTCTCCCACAAGGAATGGCCAACAGCCCCACTCTTTGCCAAAAGTTTGTAGCCCAGACTATAGACCCCTTTAGGTTGCTCTTCCCCACTTTGTATATTATCCATTATATGGATGATATTCTTCTTGCCGGTCCTGACCAGCAACAGCTCTATGCAGCCAGTCAACAGCTAGTCACTGCCCTCCGAGATCGAGGACTACAAATTTCCCCAGAAAAAGTCCAGGTCCACCCCCCCCAACTATTTTTAGGCTTTGAATTATTTTCTAATAAAATCCTCACTCAAAAAATTCAGTTAAAGAGAAGCTCCTTAAACACTCTTAATGATTTTCAGCGTCTGCTAGGAGACATCAACTGGCTCAGGCCTTATTTAAAGCTGACCACCGGAGAGTTAAAGCCCTTGTTTGATGTCCTACGTGGAGACCCTGATCCTTCCTCCCCCCGCTCGCTTTCATCAGAAGCACAAAGGGCATTAACCATTGTAGAGCAGGCTATTTCTGAACAGACCATTAGCTACTTCTCTCCACATCTAAGTTTGTGGCTGCTCATTTTCCCTACCCCCTTCTCCCCTACAGGAGTCCTTTGGCAAAACCATCCACTATTTTGGGTTCATTTGCCAGCCTCCCCCCCTAGAGTCTTAGCTACCTATCCTCAATTAGTTGCTGCCCTTTTACGTTTAGGCCGAGAAGCAGCTCTCAAGTTGTTTGGGAGAGACCCTGAAGTTATAACCCTCCCATACAATACATCTCAATTACAATGGCTTATTCAACATGATGATGATTGGGCAATTAGCTGCACCTCCTTCCATGGGACAATAGATAATCATTACCCTGCAGACAGATTAGTCCAGTTCCTTCAAAAGACCCCGGTTGTCTTTCCCAAAAGGACTAAAACCACGCCAATTGCTGGGGCCGTGATAGTGTTCTCTGATGGGTCCTCCTCCGGTATAGCCGCTTTCAGTATTAATGGGCAAGTTACTCGAATACAGACAGACCTCTCTTCTGCACAACTTGTTGAACTAACTGCAATAATCAAAGTTTTTGAGCTTTTAATAGATGCCCCCTTTAACCTTTACACTGACAGTGCCTATGTAGCAACCTCTGTTCCCCTATTAGAGACAGTGCCTTATATACGTCCTTCTACAAATGCTTCCCCCCTATTCGCAAAATTGCAAAAATTAATTCTAAACCGCGATGCCCCTTTTTTCATCGGGCACATACGCGCTCACACTGGCCTTCCAGGGCCGCTTGCCAAAGGCAATGACAGAGTTGATCTGGCGACTCAATTAGTAGCCTCTGTCACGTCAGACTCACCCTTGGCTGCAGCCCAACGGGCTCATGAACTACATCATCTCAATGCTCACACTCTTAGACTCAAATTTTCAATCACCCGAGAACAAGCCCGCCAAATAGTTCGGCAATGTCAAGGATGTCTAACTCTCCTCCCAGAGCCTCATAACGGAATCAACCCCCGGGGGTTAGTTCCAGGAGAGATATGGCAAATGGATGTCACTCATTACCCTTCTTTTGGTAAATTAAAATATATCCATGTGTCTATTGACACATGTAGTGGTTTCCTATGTGCATCCTTGCAAACG